>NC_087174.1:6642500-6735000 GCF_035594125.1 Scylla paramamosain
GGTGGTGGTGGTGGTGGTGGTGGTGGTAGTAGTAGTGGTAGTGTTGGTGGAAGTAGTAGTAGTAGTAGTAGTAGTAGTAGCATGAAAAACATTTGTATGGCGATAGAATTATATAAAGATGTTAAATAGTAGTAATCATGGTTTTAGTAATTACACCAAGACTAAAAAGAGATGCGAAGCTTTACAGAAAAAAATGCTCCGTTGCTTCATATCCTGATGTTCGAAGCAAGAGACAGAGACAGAGCAAACTAGGTGAATGAGAGACACACAGACGGACAGAGAGATAGATAAACAGACATCCTTCTCTCCTCCCCGTCCTACACCCACACGACAGACAGACGGACAGAGAGACAGATAAGCAGACACCCTCCTACCTATTCACCCCCAGAGACACCCCCTATACCCCCCATCCTTCTACTCCCTCGCCTCCTTACACACCTACTCTCACCTTTCTCACGTCATCAGCTGTTTCAGGTCACGTAGGAGGTCAGCGTTATCCTTGCTGACCTCTTGTCCTTCCTCTTTCCTCCCTTTTTGCTTTTTGCTCCTCCCTCCTTCAGTGCCTCCTTCGGGAACCTCTTACTTTACTGATGGATAAAGCTGATGATAGGCCGTCCCGGTAAATTATAGGCCTCCCTGATGTTATAGGCTGGATCAGGCAGTTAAGATGAATTATTTTTTTTCTTTTCACGGACCCGCTTTAATCTCGCCCCCCCCCCCCTTTTTTTTTTTATTTATTTTTTCAACCGGACTGATAACCTCAAGTACCGGAGTGATGGACCAGTCTTTCAGGACCCCAAAGATCTCTTCACCGCACCGATCAACTGATACTCCGGACCGCCCGCCTGATTAACCGGACAAACAATCGGATACAGCGAACCGATAGAGGAGAGGGGCGCTGATATTTCCCGTGGACTTGAAGTAGATTGACTAACTTCACACCGGTGCCGAGGAGAGTGCCGCTGTCACTGTCCGCCGCTGGGCACTACTGGGACCCGGCAGTAGCAAGGGGCGGCCCAGGAAGTGGCGAGTGAGCGGCGGCACCGGGCTGGCTTCCCGCTAATGGCATTAAGGAAGTCCTGAGGTGGCACTTATGCGTATAAGGAATAGCACTGAGTCTTCTTGTGTCCGTCTGTCCGTCCGTCTGTTTGCCTGTCTGCCTGTCTGCCTGTCTGCCCGTCTCTCTCTCTCTCCTCTCTCTCTCTCTCTCTCTCCTCTCTCTCTCTCTCTCTCTCTCTCTCTCTCTCTCTCTCTCTCTCTCTCTCTCTCTCCTCTCTCTCTCTGTACACGTCACATTCCCCCCTTCCTTCCTTGTCTTCTCCCATTCCTTTCTCCCGTCATCCCCTTCCTCTTCTCTATTCCTCATTCTCTTAATTTTTCCCATTCTCTTTCCCTCCTTTGTTTCTCTTTAAAATTCCTCGGTTTTCGTGACAAGAAAAGAGAACAGGTGTGGTTTTGTATTTTCAGTCGTGAGTGTGTGTGTGTGTGTGTGTGTGTGTGTGTGTGTGTGTGTGTAAATAATAATAATAATAATAAACGGTTTATTGATATGGCAGTTGTTACACTGAAAATAAACAATGGCTTTGGGGGGGAGACTTAACATTAAACATAACGTTAATATAGAGGGAGGAACTAACTGTTAATGCCTCGCACCTTTGTGGGAATCGCGCTGAGGCGGTATCGGTCCGTGCGTGGGTGTTTTTAGGGGTGTTATCTGGTCGTGATGTGTGTGTGTGTGTGTGTGTGTGTGTGTGTGTATGAGATGGTTTCTATCTTTCTCCCCTTGCACGTGGAAGCCATATTGGTAAGGGAGGGGGATGAGGTGATGAAGAAGGGACGATGGGGGTGAGGGAGGAATGGGGAGACTGCTCATGGTGACAGTGGAGGAGGAAGGAGGAAGGGTGCGGATGTGGTAGTGGTGATAATGGGGAGGATGAGTAGAAAAAAGAGATACTGTTGCTGACAATGGTGATGAAGAAGGGAGAGTAGAAAGTTACTTAAGGTGGTGATGATAGTGATAGCAGAGGGAGAAGAGAAGATACTAACAGTAATGGTGGTGATAATAGTGGTCAAGAAAGCGGGAGAGAAGGAATTAATGGTGATGATGATGGTAATAATGGTGGTGATGATGATGATGATGATGATGAAGAAGAAGAGGGAAGTTCTAGTGATAATGAGAGGAAGAATTTTAGTCGGTAAGTTAAGGAGAGAAAGAAAGAAAAGAAGGAAAAAAAGGAAGAAAGAAAAATATGAAGATAAAGATAAGGAAAGGAAGAAAAAAAGGAAAAAGAGGGAAGTAGAGATAGAAAGAAGAAAAGAAGAAAAGAAAGTGATCATATTTTCCTCGTTCAATCATGCTGTCAAACTTTCCATAGCTAAACTTAAGTCATTTCCTGGAAAAACACTTCAGTAAAACTTTCTCTGGGACTTTCTATCTCACCTTATCATAATGCAAGGGAAATGAGCTTGTTTCTCAAAGCATGGGAGGAGTGGAGATAAGGGAGATGAGGAGGGAGTGTGGGTAGGAGGAAGAGGAGGAAAAGGGCGTGAGGGGAATAGGAATCGACCGCCTGTTGCTGAGAGAGAGAGAGAGAGAGAGAGAGAGAGAGAGAGAGAGAGAGAGAGAGAGAGAGAGAGAGAGAGAGAGAGAGTTGTTGTTGTTTGATAAATTTATTGCGCACAAGGCAGGCGTCAGACTATACATACGATCAAAAAACAGAAGTTTACAGAAGAACAATAGCAGAACAATAAGAACAATAATAACAATAACAAGAACAATAACAATAACAATAATCAAAACAAGTGTAGTTAGAACAGTAACGACAGAAAATAAATAAATAAAAAAAAAATAATAGAGAGAGAGAGAGAGAGAGGGAGGAAGACCTAAACTATTTAAGTCAACGAGCTAGGGAGACAATGCAGCTTCGAAGCCCCAAAGCAGTGAACCCGCACACACACACACACACACACACACACACATAACTTTCGCTAACAATGCACGTCGTCGGAAGCAGTTGAACGTAAAAGCGCTTAAATATTCGCGTTTTTATGCACGTGAGAATTTTATGTCCAGCGGTATTAGCTCTTTTTTCCTTCTGGTTCTTTTTGTCACTTTCTTCTCTTTTTTTCTTTTTTCTTTTTTTTTTTTTTTTGCCTGGGAATTAATCTTGAAAATGTTGCTTGTTTTGTTTGTTTTTGTTTTGTCCGCTATATTTTTTTGTGTTTGTCAGTGTTTCTTGTTTTGTTTTGCTTTTGTTTGCTTTGTCTTGTCTTCCTGTGTGTGTGTGTGTTTGTGGTTATCTAATTATATAACCTGTTATGTCAGTTTTTCTCATCCTTCTCCTTCCTTTCTCGTTCTTCTCCACCCACTACCTCGTCTTTCCTCCTCCTCTTCCTCCTCCTTATTTTCTCTTCCTCTTCTCCTTCCTTCCTCTTCTCTTTCTTTACAGTTAGTCTCCAATTCCCACCACGATCCCTCCTCCGTTTTTCTTTATTATCTTTCTTCTTTCTTCTTTCCCCTCTCTCTCTTTCTGTTCTTTCCTCTCCCTTCGTCTCCTTTCTCTCTTCTCCTCTTCTTGATTCCCTTGACACTGCTTCTATTCCTCCTCCTCAACCTCCGCCTCCTCCTCCTCCTCCTCCTCCTCCTCCTCCTCCTCTTCCCGTTTGTCTTCTCTTTCTCTCCTTTTCTTGATAATCTTGACATTGCTTCTATTTCTCCTCCTCCTTCACTTCTTCTTCTTCCTCCTCCTCCTCCTCCTCCTCCTCCTCCTCCTCCTCCTCCTCCTCCTCTAGCAGGATAACATGTTTTTCCTCCGCCCTTGGAAACTCGTCTGCATAACTTTCCTCTCCCTCCTTTTTTCCTCTCCCTCCCCTCTCCTTCACTACTCTTATGCCCTTTTCCATCACTCGTATCTCCATCACCTCCAGGTCTCCTCCACTCCTTCTCCTCCTCCCTCTCTCCTTAATCCCTCCTTTTGTCTTCTATTTCATCACCTTTTCCTCTTTTTTCTTCTTATTATTCCTTTGATTATATTTTCACTCTGCTTCCTCATTCCTTCTCTCCAGTTTCTCCTTTCTTGCTTTCTTTTTTTTTTCGTACCCTTATTCCATCACCTTTCCTTATCCTCTGCCTCCTTTACCCTTTCATCTTCTCATTCCTCATTTCGTGTCATAAGAAAGGAAGAAATGAAGATAGATATACATTTCTAGAATTTGCCAAAGAAACAATTGAAGTCGTATGAAAGAGGATGAACAGAGAATTCCAGAGTTTGCTTGTGAAACCGTTCAGGTCAAATAGAAGAAGAAAAAAATAACAAGTATGAATTTCTAAATTTTACAAGTGAGAGTTTAAGTCAGGAAGGAGGAACAACAGAAAAAGGCAGAAAATGTAAAAGTTTTAGAGTGAAATACTTCGTCATGGGGAAAAAAAAAAGAGAAAAAAACATTTATATAATTCAAAAGTTTAAGTCATTGGAAAGGAAAAAAAAAAAAAAACAGAATCGGGCAAATAAATCCTAAGTTCACTAGTAGAAAAATCCAAGTTAGAAAGAAGGAAACAAACAAACAAACAAACAAACAAAAAAAAACAATCATAACATTCTCGAGTGTACCAGTGAAACTCTTAAAACACCAAAAACCGCCATCACCTTTTGGTTTTTCACACACACCTGTCTCTCAGCAAACACGTGATCCATGCATTAACACGCGCCGCGCCCCCAGGCCTTGCTTAACACAACGCCCTTTCACTCCACCCCCCCGAGCTGCTTAACCTGCCTTGAGTGCTGGTGTTGCGGGGGTGTGTTGGGGGAGAGGTGAGTGGTTCAGGTGGGTGAACTTGAGACTGGGTAACTGTTCGTGTGTTGAGTGGGTGTGTTCGGAAGGATGGTGGTGGAAGGTTGCTGGGGCGTTAATTATCGGAGGGGTGGATCGGGTGGGTGGGAGGGAAGTGGTGGTGGTGGTGGTGGTGGTCGTAGTGAGGTTAATAGTGGTAATAATGGTAATAGTCTGATCGATTTGATTTAACGGGGTGGTAACTGTTGGTAATGAAAAAAATAATAGTAAGAACTGAAGACTAACATTCCTGACCTCCTGCGTGTGTCTGTGTGTGTGTGTGTGTGTGTGTGTGTGTGTGTGTGTGTGTAAAGATGTGTCACTATAAATTAACACTATTACATTATTTACAAAACCTTTTATAAGCATCTCTCACTCCATTCCTTCTCTTCCCTTACCATCTCTCCTTCCCTCCTTCTCCCATCCTCCACCTCCTCCTCCTCCTCCTCCTCCTGCCACACCCGCACCGACAAGCCATAAGGACAAAAATAAACGCACCTTAATAGGATTTTCAGCCTTATTTATTACTTGCTTAGCGTTTACTTTCTTGCTTCCCGAGGCGACGCAAGGCAATGACCTCTCTCTCTCTCTCTCTCTCTCTCTCTCTCTCTCTCTCTCTCTCTCTCTCTCTCTCTCTCTTTGTATTTTTCTTTCGTCTTACGTCATCATTTCGTCATGGTCCGCTTCTTCTTTTCCTCCCCCTCCTCCTCCTCGTCTTTTTTTTTCCTTACTTTTTTATATTTCTTATTCAAGTTCATTCATAATTTTTTATCTTATTTTCACTTTTGGTAATTTTCTTAGACACGAGAGAGAGAGAGAGAGAGAGAGAGAGAGAGAGAGAGAGAGAGAGAGGAGAGAGAGAGAGAGAGAGAGAGAGAGAGAGAGAGGATGTAAGCTCCGGAGATATGGAAGAAAGAAGCAAGGGAAGTAAGGTGGCAGGAAGGGAGGGAAGAGGTGGGAGGTAAGGAGGTAGGAAGGGAGGGAAGAGGGAGGTAAGGAGGAAGGAAGGGAGGGAAAGAGAGGGAGGGGGAGACAGGCAGGGAGAGTGACATATGTAGAGGAGAGAGAGAGAGAGAGAGAGAGAGAGAGAGAGAGAGAGGAGAGAGAGAGAGAGAGAGAGAGATTATAAGAGGGAAAGCTTAATTTGACACCATGACTGTGTATGGAGAGAGAGAGAGAAAGAGAGAGAGAGAGAGAGAGAGAGAGAGAGAGAGAGAGAGAGAGAGAGAGAGAGAGAGAGAGAAGAGAGAGAGAGAGAGAGAGAGAGAGAGAGAGATTTAAGTTACGTTGCAGTTTTATTTTATCATGCTTACCTCTGCTCCTCCACCTCCTCCTCCTCCTCCTCCTCCTCCTCCTCCTCCTCCTCCTCTTCCTCCTCCTCCTCCTCCTCCTCCTCCTCAAATTGGAGCAAAGGAGAGTAACGGATGTGGGAAACCTGCTGTTCTGAAGGAGGAGGTGAAGGAGGAGGAGGAGGAGGAGGAGGAGGAGGAGGAGTGGTATTAAACGGGACTCCCCTCTCTCCTTTCCTCTCTCCTCCTCCTCCTTCTCCTCCTCCTCACCCTCCTCCTCTCCTTTCTCCTCCTCCTCCTCTTCGCACATGATGCTTCGATTTTATCTACTCTCTCTCTCTCTCTCTCTCTCTCTCTCTCTCTCTCTCTCTCTCTCTCTCTCTCTCTCTCTCTCTCTCACAAGAGGCAAACACACACACACACACACACACACACACACTGCGTATCTCCTCATAAGGCAAACAGCTGCTTATCGTTCTCTTTTACTCTTTCATTTTCTTTACTTCCATTTTCTTTGTTCATCTCTCCTCTGTTTTCAAGCTTCAGTAAACAATGCAGCGTTTTTGTTGTTGGTGCTTCTTCGATCTGTGGCGATGGTGATGGTGGTGGTGATGGTGGTGGTGGTGGTGTTAGTATAGCAACGAGTGTAGTGGTACTGGTGATGGTGGTGTTAGTTGTAAAAGTAAAAAAGGTGGTGGTGATATAGTAGTTTTAGGTTGTTGTAGTGGTGGTAGTAGTAGTAGGAAGAGCAGCAGTAGCAGGAATAGTGATGGTGGTGATGGTAGTAATAGCAGTACTAGTAACATTAGCAGCAGCATTAGTAGTAGTAGTAGTAGTATCAGCAGTAGGATCAGTAGTATTCCCTTTACGTATCTGAGAACTACTTCTAAATACAGGATGAGGATGAGGAGGAGGAGGAGGAGGAGGAGGAGGAGGAGGAGAACCACAGGGGGCCAGAAATAACAGGTAACTTAGAACCAGTCAGCTCTGAGGAAAAGAGTTACTTGGCGAGGAGGTATTACGTTTTTTACAAGTCTTCACTACTGGTATTAGGAGATAGTCAGGAGGAGGAAGAGGAAGAGGAAGAAGAGTAAGATCAGGTAAACGAAGGTGAGGAAGTAAACATGAAAATGCAATGAGAAGAACAAGAACAAGAACAAGAAAGGAAACAAGAAGGGGAAAAGAAGAGGGAAAAAGGAACAGAAGAAGGAGGAGGAGCAGGAGGAGGAGGAGAAGAAGAAGAAGAAGAAGAAGAAGAAGAAGAAGAAGAAGAAGAAGAAGAAGAAGAAGAACCACTACAACAACAAAAAACAACAAGAAACAAACAAACAAACAAACAACAACAACAACAACAACAACAACAACAACAACAACAACAACAACAACAACAACAACAACAACAACAACAACAACAATGCCTAAAAGGAAGAGGAAAAAGAGATTACACGAGAATATAAAAAGAGTAGAGACTAGTAGGCCTTCTAAGAGAGAGGAGGAGGAGGAGGAGGAGGAGGAGGAGGAGGAGGAGGAAGAAGATCAAGGAAACGAAGGTCAAGAACAAGAGAGAGTTAGGAGGAAGGAGAAAAAGAGAGAGAAATTAGGAAAAGGAAGAAGGTGATAACAAAGGTAAAGAGAATGAATAAATAAAATGTGTTTACTGAATTCATTATACACACTCGCATCCGGACTTCTCTCCTCCGTGACGAGTTTGCACAAGGAGGAGGAGGAGGAGGAGGAGGAGGAGGAGGAGGAGGAGGAAGAAAACCGATACGAAAATAAGTAGGAGAGAAGAAAGGAAAGCAAGAATATGGAAGCAAGCAAAAGAAAAGATAGTAGTAGCAGTAGTAGTAGTAGTAGTAGTAGTAGTGGTAGCAGAAGTAGTAGTAGTAGTAGTAATAGAAGTAGTAGTAGTAGTAGTAAGTAACGACAAAAACATCATCAGCAACAACAGCAATAATAATGATAATAATAGTAATAAAAGAAGGGACAGTAAAGAGGGTACTAGTTAGAGAAGAAAACAAGACTACATAATAAATAATGCAAGGTTTACGTACACGTGTTTGACTCTCTCTCTCTCTCTCTCTCTCTCTTCTCTCTCTCTTCTCTCTCTCTCTCTCTCTCTCTCTCTCTCTCTCTCTCTCTCTCTCTCTCTCTCTCTCTCTAATCATCCCATCAGCAAATAACGAGTTAGGATTAACTGTAGCGGAGCAGGTCAGAGAGAGAGAGAGAGAGAGAGAGAGAGAGAGAGAGAGAGAGAGAGAGAGAGAGGAAAGCCACAACTCTTACTGATTATTACATGAAAGTCATTGATATTTTTCCGTGGCGATAACAATCTATCTACTAATCTTTGTATTTATTTCTATCAATCTGTCTGTCAGCCTTTCTATATGTATCTATATGTTCATCTATCTATCTATCAGTCTGTTTATCCATCTATCTGTCTGTTTATCTATCTATCTATCTATCTATCTATCTATCTATCTATCTATCTATCTATCTATCGAAGTGTCGTGCATCTGGAGACGTTGGCGGCAATGGAACGTCACAACTTTTTATTTTACGTTCTTTGCAGCTGTATTTCCTTACTCCGCTGTCCTTACGATCCCATCCATATTGTCTCTGCTTGTCTCTTGCTCTTCTGCCTCGGACTCCTTCCGTCCAGCTCAAGTCCTCTGTCCTTTCCTCGTTCATCCTGACACAACATTTTCTAATTGATGACGTACGTACGATAGTTTCTCTCGCTGTTATCAATTTTTTATTTTTTTTACTTCCTTCGATTTCTCTCTTTACCTTTTTCTTTTTATTATGTGTTTATCTGTTTATTTATTTAAGAGAAAGGATGCAGAGATGGATAGGTAAACAAATATTTAAAAAAAAGAAATTTTGTAAATGTTGTGGTTTATTGTAGGAAGTGATAATGTGATTGATGTGTAAAATTGTTGCAGGTCATTTATATAGAAAATGTGATTATATAGAAAGCTTATTATAGAGAAAACTTGAATCCAGTAAAAAAGGTAAGTATAGCTTGGCATCTTATAAGGTGAAAATATGACTGGTGCTGATTAAGGAGAGAGAAAGAGAAATTGTTACTAGCTGTCAATCGGGAAAAAGAACTAGAACAAGAAAAATAATAATGTCGGTTAAGATGAAAGAGTAAAACTGGCTCTTGTAAGAAAAAAAAAAATAGATAAACCGTAATCCCAGGAACTGACAGTATAAGTGACAGAAGTGAGAGAAGACTTTGGCAGATCATCAGTTATTAGAAAATGGATGACAAAACGAAACAGTAAAGCTAGATCTTTTATGTAACTAGAAAAAAAAATAATTAAATAGAACGAAATCCTAAGAGCTGAGAATAAAATTGATCCAAAAATATTTGAGAGAAAATATTGCAGATCATCAATTATGTAGAAGATAGATGCAGGTTAAGGTGAAGGAGGGAAACTGGGTCGTGCGTAAAAAAAAGAAAAGAGAAAGAAAAAGATAACAAAATCCTAGGAAGTGAAAATATAAGTAATAAAAAAGCTTTCAGAGAGAAAATTTTGTTGATCATTAATGTAGAAGGTGAAGATAAGCTAAATTAGAAGACGAAAGCTGAATCTTGTAAAAAAAAAAAATTAGGTTAAACAAAATCCAAAGAACTGAAAAAAATTGAGAAAACTATTGCAAACTGCCAATTATTCAGAACATTCAGACAGTTTAGATGAAAAATAAATAGACTACCCTGCGTCTTCTATGATGATAATACAAGAAAAGTAGAGTAAGACCTGAGAAACTGGAAATATTACTGATAACACTACGATGTAAATTGCAACACGCAACTGATAAGAGAACAAGTCACTGTCTGAAGATGGGAAGGTTCAATCATTTGTGGTGAGGGAAGAATGTAAACCTGATGCGTGGTATTAGGATGAGCTTTGTGGCTTATATCTTGTGAGTTTTAGATGAATGTAATTTTGACGTGTTGTTTTTTAGATGAGCTCACTTGCCTTAAGCCATGTGTGGCTTTTGTATTGTGAGTTTTTGGGGTGAATGCAAATCTGATAGGACAAGCTCAGTTTCTTTATATACTACGTGACTTATAAATATTGCAACTCTTTTGGGTAATATCAAAATAACATTAACATTAATACTACTATTTTTCATCTGAAAGCTAGATTAGATTAGTCTTTATATATATATATATATATATATATATATATATATATATATATATATATATATATATATATATATATATATATATATATATATATATATATATATATATATATATATATATATATATATATATATATATATAAGACGGGCACCGACCAAGGGCAATAAAAATGTAGAAAAAATAAATAAAAAGGCCCACTGAGGCGCCAGTCCCCAAAAAGAGGTCAGAAGAGATCATCCAGTACTGAAGGATGTGTTCGGTTAGGTTAGGTTAGGTTTAAATTCATTCTATCTATTAATTTCACAGCTGATTCCGTCATTGTATACAGCATGATTAGAAAAGGCATAATATTTTGCCCAAAAGAAACCGTCAATGTCTGGAAATTATTATTTTAACTCTTTCACTGCCACTTGCCACACCCTTCATTTATTCTACTTCTACGGTCATTTAGTAATATTATACTGACTAGAAAGTTCAAAATATATTCTTTTTTCCCCCTTCCTTTCTTGAAGATGCTTATAAAGACTTCACACAACACTCTTTAGTTCTGTGAGTTATTGCTTATCGCTAAGAATGGGTTAACATCACTTCCATGATACCCACTCATGTTGTCAGGAGCTTGTTCGTGCAGTGCAGTGAAGACAGGCTTTGCTATTTTATCGATGAAGCATATTAAGTGTTTAGGTTTGCACAGGTTTTCCCTTTTTTTTTTTTTTTTTTTTAGAAAGGTGCATAATAAGACCGTATCTCGCATGTACATGCTTCGCTATTACTAAGAGATAAGGAGATGATGTTTTGTGTACAGCCTTTGTTGTTTTTTGATGAAGGAAAATAAATGGTCAGACTCTTTGACACGACCCCCCCTCCAAAAATAAATAAATAAATAAATAAATAAATAAATAAGTAAATAAATAAAGAAAAATAAAAAAAGGTAAGAAATAAGAAAATATAAAGAATAAAGACTAAAGAAATAAATAAGTAATCAATGAATCCGTTGATAAAAAGAAGTAGAGGATAAAACATAAATAAACAAACAAATAAACAAGTAAAAAACAAATCACTAAATAAGTAACTAAATAAATAGATAGACAAATAAATGAACAAATAATCAGTAGGAGATATTTTACCACCTGTTCTGTTTTAATGAAGAAAAATAACAGCAAAACGTCTCTTGCTCCTGTGTCTTCTCATCTGCCCCACAGCCCAGACACAAAAAAGAGCTGCACACCAGTTATTATTCTAAGCACCAATATATTCAACCAAATAAGTTTCAAACCGAATAAAATCTTAACGTAAACGAACTGACGCCTTATAAATACAGAGAGAGAGAGAGAGAGAGAGAGAGAGAGAGAGAGAGAGAGAGAGAGAGAGAGAGAGAGAGAGAGTTAATAAAATATAACATTCAGAATTCTCGCATCGAAGATAAATCAAACGATACGCCATTGAGGTTGGAACTTTGCCGGAGGAGACACAAACTTGTCACCAAGATCAAGAGCAAGATTAGTTATACTTCATCCTCTTTAACGGGGATTTTCTGCTACGTGTCAACTTTAAGGAGGGGAAGTGGTGGCGCGGAAACTGTTATGTGTTAGGAAGAAACTGTTTGTTCCTTTAACTGTTATTTATTGTTTAATGTTTATTGTTTACTGCTATTTGATTTCTTTTATTATTTTATTTTCTCTTTCTTTTTTCCTTGCTTATTTTTTTTCTCTTTCTGCCTTTCTTTTTCTTTTTTTAATTTCTCTTCTTTTTCTCTTTTCTTTTCTTTCTTTCTTTTTCTTTCTTCTTTCTTTCCTTAGTTAATCATTTAGTTGTTTAATCATTATTTTCTTCCATTTATTCGTTCTTTCCACTTTCTTTCTTTCTTCCTTCCTTCCTTCCTTCCTTCCTTTCTTTCTTTCTTTATTTCTTTCTTTCCTTTCTTTCTTTCTTTCTTCTTCCCTGCTTAGTTAGACAGTTGTTTGTCAGCATTCACAGTAAAGGATCGTATGCAAGTACACAGAAAAAAAAATAAAATAAAAATAAAGGTGAATCTTCCCTTGTTTATAAATTATTGACATATTTGAGAGTCTGGTACAAAAAAAAAAAAATAAGATAAAATAAATTCTAAAACTTGTTGTTGTTGACTGTAGAAATGTTGTCTGGCGAGGGGAACTGTACACTGTCAGCAGCCGAGTTTGGTTCATGGTATTGGCTCGTGACTCGTATGGTTTCAGGCGTGTCTTCCTCCTTCTCCTCTTGTTCCTTGCTCCCTTTTCTTTTTCTTTTTTTTCATTATCATTTATTTATTTATTTATTTATTTATTTTTTTTTTTTTTGTGGTGGTGGTATTGCTTTGGTAGTTGTTGTTGATAGTGGTGGTGGTGGGGGTGTTGGTGGTGATAGTATTGTTGTTGTTGTTGTTGTTGTTGTTGTTGTTGTTTAGTAGTAAGTAGTAGTAGTATAGTAGAAGTATTAGTAGTTAGTAGGAGAAGTAGCTGTAGTAGTAGTAGTAGTAGTAGTAGTAGTAGTAGCTCTTATTGTTCTATAGAAAGATACATCACTAATTATTCCCATCCAAACCTCACTGAACAACAATAATTTTTTTACAGTTTACAGTGAAAACAAAATAAAAAAAATCAAAACGGAATACCTGAATACCTGAATAACCCTTAATAAATTCGCTCGCATTTTCCCAATTTGTAATGGATTAAATGACGCTGTCGTTTTCTTTGTTCCCTCCTTAGGTTTCTCCCCGCGTCTCCGCTAATTACCATAAGACAGGTACGCTCCGCCGCGGGCCCAGAAAGTTGTATACCTGTGGCCTAGTGTGGTGGTGGTGGTGGTGGTGGTGGTGGGGGTGGTGGTGTTGGTGGTGGGGGTGGTGGTCGTGTGACAATAAGAGAAACCTGTGGTACTCTGAAGGTACTGTGGGTGTGTTTAACTTTAATGGGTTTTCTCTTTTTGTTTATTTACCTGTTCATTTTTTGCGCGTCTTCTTTATTTTTACTTTCTTTTTCGCTATTTTCCTTTTTTCCATTTTCCTTTTCCTTTTTTTTTGTGTGTACATGCTTAATATTGTTAAGATTCTTGCCGTTAGTAATCTAAAAAGAACTAGAAGTAACGGGTTTAAGCTAGATAAAGTTGGATAAAAAAACAGATATAAAAAAAATACATTAACAAACAGAGTGATAGATGACTGGATTAAACTAAAAAATCAGATTGTTAGTGCAGTCATTTGGGATATGAGAAAAAATACATTAACAAACAGAGTGGCAGATGACTGGTTAATACAGTCATTAGGGGGGAATCAAAAGATTACATACTTTTATAAATAGGAATGATAGATTTATATAGGCATACATTATAAAAGAATTGCCGTATGCGTTTTTTCATTTTTTTTTTATGCTCTTTTGACTGTCCGCCTGCCTGACTGACTTACTGACTCTTACTACTCTCACTTCACTCAGATACTCACGCACCCTCTCACTCTTTAATATACTCACTGACAGAAACTTAGTTAACACTCACCTTTTTTGCCGTGGGAAGGTGCCATGATGGTGGTGGTGGCGGGGGTAGCAGTAGTACTAATAGCAGTAGTAACGAGGTAGTTTGCAGGTAGTGTCCCGTTGTGAAGAGGAGGTCGTGGGAATCAGGCAGTGGTGGGAAAGCACGGAGAACTGGTTGTGCTGGTGGTGGAGGTGGAGGCTTGTCTACTGACCGGGTTATGAGTAGTGGTGGTGGTGGTGGTGGTGGTGGTGGAAAATTGATTGGAGAGGTAACGAGAAAAGGGTGGCGGAATGGTGTTGGTTGTGGTGGGGAGGTATGTGGTGTTAGTGTGGTGGTTGGTGTAAGGCTATTATGGGCTGGTGGTGATGGTGGGGGTGAGGGGGATGGGAATGGGAATGGGAGGGGAGGGAGGAGGGTGAGGCTTCCACGCCACCATTTCTGCTTTGTTTCAATGTTTTTCCTCAGTTATTCTCTCTCCTCATTCCCTCCTTTCTTTATTCCGTCCAATATATAACTAGTTTTGCCACTTCTCAGTCAAGCACATTATTTTTTTTTTCTGAAATGATTAATAACTTCTTCTGTGAGTAATGTCCCTTTGAATCTCTTATTTCATCACCGATCTGTATCACAAAGGTTTAGGTTCCAATAATAATTATCAGATCGTCCTTAAGTCTTCATACAGTTCGTTGAGTATCACGCACCAATCACGTACCGTCACTCATAATTTTCTTTATACTCTTTCTTAAATAATTTGACCATCACAAAATGGCACCAGTTTTTCTTCTGTTTTAATTGTCTTTTTTTTTCGATTTTTAGTGTTTAGGTTCGTGTTCGTTTGAAAAAAAGTGACCAGTATTTTTTAGGTTCACTTTTTTAGGTGTTTGAACGCTCACGGGGCCAGTAAATCAGGGTTACATTCCAGTGTAACTTGAATATGGCCAGCTGTGATTGATTATTTTATTTATTCCTTAGTGCAGGTTCGTGAAACTTCAGAGTCGAGATAAACATAAAATGAAACTGACGGTTTTTGGAAATTGATCTGAGTTTATTTATATATTTTATTTTTTTAACTTTCTATAAGCAAAAAAGAGGTATGAGCTTGAAATTTCACCTTTTTTTCCGTTTAATTTTCTTTAGTGTTTTTTTTTTTTTTTAACTCGTAAGTTAAGACATTTTTAAAGATAATTGGTCTTATAAACCTTTTCACTTTTTTATTCCTTTTCTTCCGTTGTTTTCCCTTTTCTTCTCTCTTTTTTTCTGCACGAATTTCACATTCCAGGTTTCTTTACAGTGATCCGCTTCAGGTGTGTTGTGAGAATAATCTGTCACGTGCAGGTGTGGATCAGTTGTTCTTACGTCCATTCAGTCAGGTGTGAAGGATAAAAGTCTTGTGTTCCAGTCCACGTTCCAGCCTCCAGTTTTGAGTGTAGGAATATGGCACGTTTTGTTTGAACTTCTACGTTACTGGAGCTCTGAAGTTAAAGGATATATAATATATATATATATATATATATATATATATATATATATATATATATATATATATATATATATATATATATATATATATATATATATATATATATATATATATATATATATATATATATATATATATATATATATATATATATATATATTTGGTTAGTGGACAGCAAAATGGTTTTATAATACATACATACATACATACATACATACATACATACATACATACATACATACATACATACATATAGACAAAGAAGATGCATGCACATAACCATACACACATTCATACCTTCACATACATATACATTGATAAATGGAAAGATAGATCACACATTTAAGCAAATGGAACAAGTGACTGAGAGACTGACTGACTGACTGATTAACTGACTGATTGACTGAATGACTGATTGCATAACAAACAGACCAACTATAAGAAAAGAAATTTTAGCATGACTGTATCCGTGTGTGTGTGTGTGTGTGTGTGGCCAGGTGTGCTAGAGAGAGAAAGACTGGGTAAGGGAGGGGAGGGGAAGGGAAGGGAAGGAGAGAGGGAGGGAGAGAGATAGAGAGAGAGGGAGGAAGGGCCGTGCGACTTCCGGTAACTGAGCAGGTGATGGTTGGCTGAAGGAAAGAGAGAGAGAGAGAGAGAGAGAGAGAGAGAGAGAGAGAGAGAGAGAGAGAGAGAGAGAGAGAGAGAGAGAGAGAGAGAGAGAGAACTGCATCAGGGATTCTTTTCCTAGAGAGAGAGAGAGAGAGAGAGAGAGAGAGAGAGAGAGAGAGAGAGAGAGAGAGAGAGAGAGAGAGAGAGAGAGAGAGAGAGAGAGAGAACTGCATCAGGGATTCTTTTCCTAGAGAGAGAGAGAGAGAGAGAGAGAGAGAGAGAGAGAGAGAGAGAGAGAGAGAGAGAGAGAGAGAGAGAGAGAGAGAGAGAGAGAGAGAGTTAGCTAGTATACAAAAAACGAAGATGCGCAGGATGACAAAGCAGAACTATTTTTGAATTGTAGTTTTTGTCCTTTTATATGAAGTAGTTGACATTGACTACTACTTGGCTGACTGACTAACTGATGCTAACTGACTGAGTGGCTAAGAACCGTCTAACTGCATGACTACTTGACTTAATGTATTGTTGGCTGACTGGTTCATCTGTTGACTGACTCGAAATTAATGAAGTGAGTTTTCTTATAAGTTGAATGACTGAATAACTTAGTCACCGATGGACTGATTGGTTATATGACTGGTCGACTCACTAATTCGTTGAGTCATTTACGACCTGATTGACTAACAAAATTACTGAGTCTGAGTGCCTGAAATGCTCAATAACAGACTGAGAAAAGCCAAACGATTGACAACGATCTTACTAAGTGACATACAGATTTACCAACTGGCGAGCTTACTTAACTGACTGACTAACGCTCTGCTTCTTGACTGACTGGCTGATCATGTGACAAACTGCCTTGTTAACTGACTGGCTGCTAGACTGACTGACTCCCACTCTACCTAACTGCCTAAGCGAGTGAGTAACTGTGTGTGTGCCAATGAGTAAGTGAATGACTGACTGACAAAGTGACAAACTAGCTTATTAACTGACTAGCTGTTTGACTGACTGACTCCCGCTTTACCCAGATGTTCAAGCGAGTGAGTGACAGAGTGAGTCAATGAGTAACTGAATGACTTGTTGACTAACTGCCCGACTGACTTCCTCTCCCAATCTCACCCAGTCACTCCCAGATTTCGTTTAGTGACAGGCATCGCTAAATCATCTCACGGTCGGAAATGTGTCACTGTCTTAACTGATGATTGTGTGTAATTGGTGAATTGCGAGACTTTGTGTGTGTGTGTGTGTGTGTGTGTGTGTGTGTGTGTGTGTACGTACGTGAAGCATTTCCCTCACACCTGCTCGTTCCACTTCCTTCTGTTTTACGCGCCACTTTCCTGCCCCCCCCGCCTCTCTCTCTCTCTCTCTCTCTCTCTCTCTCTCTCTCTCTCTCTCTCTCTCTCTCTCTCTCTCTCTTTCTGTTTATCTACTCGTCTTTCCCTTCCTTTTCTTCCCCCCACCCACACACACACACACACACACACACACACACACACACACACGCGCACACACACACACACACACACACACACACACACACACACACACACACACACACACACACACACACACACACACACAGGCAAAAAGAGGCAAGCGTCACCTTCACTCTTCACTCTGTCACGTGAAGATAAACATTCACACCACATAACACAACGTGACACACTTTTTTTGTACTTTTTCACTTCTACCTAATCTTCAAAACGACTTGTCACTTCAACATGCATGGAAAAGTCGTCTTTCCCGCGGTTTGTCAGTCATCATCATTATCATTAAAATTCACGTATCACTTATTGTTTTTTTTTTCTTGTTATTTTCCTTCGTGTTTATTTATCACTGTCACTTGGTCCACTGTCATATAAGAATCAGAGCGCTAAGTTGTGTTCAGTCAGTACCAGGTATTGAGTACGAGTGAGGCTGCGACTGATCAGACCGGAGAGAGGGGCGCGCATCCTCCCCCGACGACGGTTGGAGAGGCACTGAGCGTCGGAGAGTTTGATGCGGCGTGCAGTACTGATCCCAAGTTGCCTTCCTCTGCTCTCCTAATTTTTTCCCTCACTTTCTCTTCTTTCCTCAGTCTCTTATGCCTCTTATGCCCTTCCTTTGTATATGTCTGGTTCTCACTGTCTGTTACATTGTCTGTCTGTCTGCCTGTCTGTTTGTCTGTCTGTCTGTATGTATGTATGTATGCATGTATGGATGTATGTATGTGTGTAAGTATGTATGTATGTTTGTTTGTCTGCTTTTCTGTCTGTCACAGTGTCTATCTGTCTGACTGTCTGTCTGTCTGACTATTTGTCTGTCTGTCTGTCTGTCTGTCTGTCTGTCTGTCTGTCTTTGAGTGTCTATCCATATATCTGTATATCTTAGTGCATCTGTTTATATTTTTTGTAATAATCTCTCTCTCTCTCTCTCTCTCTCTCTCTCTCTCTCTCTCTCTCTCTCTCTCTCTCTCTCTCTCTCTCTCTCTCTCTCTCTCTCTCTCTCTCTCTCTCTCATATCTTTAATGTCTTCCTTATTTTTCTCGTTATATGTAAATTACGTAAATGGCAATAGATTCTGACATTCTGAAGTTGTGTGTGTGTGTGTGTGTGTGTGTGTGTGTGTGTGTGTTTGCTTCACCTTGCCCGCCAGTGATTCCTAATATATAAATAATTGTTAACTAAGAGATGAATAATTGTTCCTCAGCCTCTGCGGCGGGACTGGGATTGCTTGCAGGTATATCCCACCTGTTCGTGTCTCCCAGGGTAGCAGGAGAGGTAGGACATGGGGTTGAATCTGGCCAGAACCGGTGCCACAGGTGAGGTCAACTAGAAATTATTATCCCTTCGGCAGGAAATTCCGTTCACCTGACCCTCTTATCTTGTGGTTACCGGACGGGAGGCAAAAAAAGAAAAGGTGCATTGCCCAGACCCGGGATCGAACCGGGGACCTTTAGATCTTCAGTCTAAACGCTCTCCCAACTGAGCTATCTAGGCGTTGAGTAGTCACCTAAACCTTGAACCTACTGCATCTGTGTACTGTCGCGGTCACGAGTTGAGTAACCTTATGCACTCCGGCTGAGTTTAGCGGTTTCCCTCAGTTTTTAGTTCTTCGATCAGGTTATAATTTCCAAACAAAAAAGTGGTAATTTAATTAATTCTAAGGAGATCAGAAGGCTTAAGACTGAGGTAAACCACTAACCAAAGTGGTGTGTGATTTTTTATTTTTATTTATTATTTTTTCGTGTCAGGGAGACCGGTGTAGGGAAAAATAAATGGATAAATCAAATAAATTAATAGATAAATAATAAAATACGATAAATAGACAAATAATAGATAAAATAATAAATCAATCAAGTAAGTAAATAAAAATATAAGTAGCAAATTAAAATAAACATAGGTAAATATATTAATAAAGATAAATTAAACTAATAAACAAACAAAGGAATAGTTAAATGCACAAATAAGTAAACTAGACCAACATAAAACAATAAAAGATAAAATATTATGATAGAAAAGAAAAATAAAAAGAAATAAATAACAAAAAAGACCTGCTTACACTGCCGTTCTCAATAACAAACCAAAATAAACTACACACTAAAGTAGATACAAGCAATAAAATAAGGTAAAATAATGAAAGAAAAGAAAAAAAAAATGTTTATAATACCTTTCCATATAAGCAAAAGAGAGATCAAAATTAAAAGGCATGACCAGTTTAGTGCCTGAGATGTCTTGAAACTGTGTGTGTGCAATTCGACTAGTTTTCTGCTCCCTGACCTCCCCCTCCCCCCACAAGCACAGTCTCGGTTACATGTTGCTCTGAGGGTTTCTGCCAGACCACAAAATAGCTTATACTCGTATTCTGTGCTCCATACCAGGTGTTTGGCGCTTAAACGAAAAAAAAATGCGTAACATATAACATTGATTGAGTCAGGTTAGTGGATGTAAAAGTGAGTGAATGGATGAGTGAATAAAGGACTGTGTAATTGAGTGGTTAAGTGAATGAGTGAGTAAGAGAATGTGTAAGTGTATGAGGGAATGAGTGGAAAGATGAGTGAATGAGTGAGTGGATGAGTGGATGAGTGGAATAATGACTGAATGAGCGAGTGAGTGAATGGATAAATTATCGAAATAATGAATTGTGGGATGGTTTAATGAGTGGGTGAATGGAGGGGTGAAAGAAAGAAAGAATGAATGAGTGCACTGGTAGGTGAGTAAGTGGGTGAATGAATGAAAAATAGCGGTGAACGGATTTTACCACCAAGTTTCAGACAGTGAAAATTATACTGTGGCATGACATCATGGACTGCAATAAATAGACTGCGAAGAAAAAAAAAAAAATGGAAGATAAAATAAAGACATCTGTAAAAATTATACGACAGGAAATCATAGACTGTAATAAATATGATAGAAAAAGAAAGTAAACATTTAATATAGACACTGAAGAGAACTTGCTAGAATATAAATCGATTATACTTACGTTAGAATGGAATTAACCTCTTCAGCACTACAGCATCAGGTTCATTCTATTCTGGATACCATTAGAGAATTTTAAACAAGTTTAGACTAATTGCTCTCGTTATCAAAAGATTAATGATAATTTCCAGTTATTCACCCACTACAATTATGTCTTTATTTACTTCATTTTAATTAGCAACTGGTGATTTTATGAAGTTTGGAAATTGCCTGCAGTACTGAATGGGGTGAATGCCCGCACAGGTGTTTACTTCCAGGCATTATTAGTGAAGTCTGTTTCTGAGGTTATTCTGCGTCAGAGGGGAGAGATATCAAGGTCTCGTGTCTAGTGGAAGGGAAAGTATCAGCCACAAAGTTTCCCTGCAGCACTGAATTGGTTAAATAGCTCAGTGTATGTGTTAGTATTCTTCCAGATGTGTATAGCAAAGTCTGTTTCTGAAGTTATCCTGCGTGAAAGGGCGATAGGGTCAAGGTCGCGCGGCTGGAGGAAGGGAAAGTATTAGCCTTAAAGTTTAACATTTTATTTGTTAGCATTGGTGCGGCACTCGTTATGATGATGGCAGTGGTAGGTTACGCCATCACGCCCCGCACGGGTGGAATATGAAGGCTGTGTTGTGGTCGAGGGAGGAAGAAGGTTGGGTCCAATTTTGTGGTTTTTATTTGATGATAACGTGGCACTCCCTGGCTGATGATGATGATAGTGGTGTGACTCTAATGCTGCCCACACTGTCCACCTGTCTGCCAGTAAGTGTCGGTGACCAGCCCTGGCACAAATCCACGTCTTTTTTTTTCGTCCCCCTTTTTTTCTCCTCTCTCCTCTCTCCCACCACGGGGCTTGTTATGTCCACATCCATCCCGCCCTCCTTGCTGGGGTCACCTGTCCACCAGCTGCCCTTCCCTCGCTGCCTCTCACTTACCTGCCTCCTCCACCGGCGATTTGAGGATTATTTAATGGCAGTGTGAACAGAGACAACCGGAACAACAACAACAACAACAACAACAACAAAAACAACCTTCTATCACCTTCGTTGAAACAAAAACTATACATCAAATTTAATTCTTATGCATAGTACATGATACGTTTGTAGTGCACATCATAAATACTCTCTTTAGCTATTTTCCTTAACTACACGATGCATATTACTTCACCACCATGTCATTATATTTCAAGACCAGCGTAAACAAATATACATATAATCTCACTATATTGCACAGTACATATATATTGTCTGGTTGTACGTACATCTCTCCTTCCATCATTCCCTGTCGTTCTTCAGTCATTCCTCCCTCTCCATTCGCATTCCTTCCTTACTCCTTCCAGCCACCACCTTCATATTTTTTCCTACTTCTCAACCACCGCCTCTCACAACTCCTCACATCCACACAATCACTCCATTCATCCCCACTCATCCTCTTACCAGTATTGCATCCACATTTCCTCCTTCCTTCCACTATCTCCCTAGCTTTCTTCACTCCTCAATCCCTCTCACCTCCCACAATTCCATGCTACATTCACACCACCACTCCTTTCACCCCACACGTACTTTCTCACCTTAACCGCTCCTTCCTGCTGTCCTCATCCTTTTCTTTCTCACTCCTCATATATTACCTCTTACAGCCACCTCACATCCACCTTACCACTCCCTTCATCCTCCACTCACTCTGTCACCGTACAGCATCCACTTCTCTTCCTCACCCCTTCCATTAGCTAACAATAGACATGATTCTTATTTCTTAACTATATCCTGCACAAATAATTCCTCGCATCCTCTACCTTTTTTTCCTTCCTCACTTCTTGTTCTTCATTCACTCATTCCTTTCCATTCACTCCTTCCATATCTTACTTTCATGTGTGTTATCTTTCTTACTTTTCCCCACTCAATCTCTCATCCCTTCCTGTCGCTCCCACACTTAGCTATGCTTCACGACCCAATGCTTCAGGTTCTCCACGCCCTTGACGACCGTGGGCAGTGCTCGCGAACAAAGTCATCCCCGAGGGGCGCGCTAGAGGAAGGTAAGGTCCTCAGTGTTTGTAGCGCAGCCGCCCCTTCGAAGCAGACGAAGCAAAACCGAGTGGTGAGCTCTGAGGAGGGCCGGAGGAAAGGCTGCGAGGACATGAGCTGTGGGATGGAACGAGAGAGAAGTTAAGTGTTGATGAAGGAATAGGAGAATGAGGATGAAGAGGAGGAGGAAATGAGGTTATAGGACATGTAGAACAATATTACGTAGAAAATGTAGAGGAGGAAGAGGAGGAAAAGAGGTAGAGGACTGAAAGGGAGGAGGAGGAGGAGAAGAAGGAGGAGGAGGAGAAACGAAGGACTGAAACGGAGGAAGAAGAGCAGAAGAAGAGAGAAAGAGAATGTGTGAGAAGGAGAAAGAAGAAGAAGAGGGAGAAGAAAGAAAAGAAGACGAAAAGGATTTGGAAGAGGAGAAGGAGGAGGAGGAGGGAGATTTAAATGAGGAAGAAGAGGAAGAAGAGAAGAAAAAAAAAAAATATATATTTATGAGAGGCGGAAACAGAGAATAAATCAATTACGTCTACTCTCACAACACACACACACACACACACACACACACACACACACACACACACACACACACACACACCGCCACGTCTGCCTCCTCCAGCATGGCCTTGGTCATCTCCTCGCTGGTGTGCAGGCCGCGACGCCGCATCCCCTCCCGCACCACCTCGAAGTCCGCCAGAAAGTAGTACCCAGCCTGGCTCTTCACGCCGCCTACGCCCACGGCAGAGAGCTCCCTGAGAGAGAGAGAGAGAGAGAGAGAGAGAGAGAGAGAGAGAGAGAGAGAGAGAGAGAGAGAGAGAGAGAGAGAGAGAGAGAGAGAGAGAATGAATTAACATTCTTCCCCAATAACACAATTAATTTTATTTCTTTCATAACATGGAATTTGTTATATTGAGGAGTTGAAGGGGCTAAGGTATGTGTATGTGAGAGAGAGAGAGAGAGAGAGAGAGAGAGAGAGAGAGAGAGAGAGAGAGAGAGAGAGAGAGAGAGAGAGAGAGAGAATTACCCAGTACTCACTTGAAGCAGTACTCGCTCACGGCATGCAATACCTTAGCGCAGTCCCCCATATATTGGTCCAACTCCAGGGAACTCTCCTTTAGAGCCTGGAAATCAAAGAAAATATATATGTTAATGGTAAACTTAAACAAAAATTTTGCTCCCTTTTTATTATTATTATTATTATTATTATTATTATTATTATTATTATTATTATTATTATTATTATTATTATTATTTTGAGAATTATAATTGTCATTAATCTTCTACTCTATTCAGGAAGAGATATATAGATGTGTAGTTGGATGATGAGTTTATGAGGCAATGAATAATTGATTTACGAGGTTCTGATAAGGGAACAATGAAAAAATATTAATGCTTTTGAAAATGAAGAGTTTGTTTCTCGTCGTCCGTGCTCTGAAAAGTTTATTCTACTCAACTCTTACTCACTCACTCCTTCACTCTACTGTTCTCTTACCAACTCATTCACTCAATCACTCTCACCTTAGCCACGCCGTACTGCATGGGGGCGGGGGCGCAGGAGTAGGTGTGGGAGGCTGCGTTTAGCACCGCCTCTAGCATTGGGTACAGGGCGGAGGGGAAGTGGGCGTACCCTATCCGCCATCCCCCTGCTGAAGCCCACTTGCTGAAGCCGCTGGTCAGGATGGTGCCTTCAGGGTAGTGCTGACGAAGGAAGGAGGGAGGGTGGTAAGAGGAGGAGGAGGAGGAGGGGGAAGGAATGTTTTGTATGTGAGGATGGTGTCTTTGGGTTACTGCTGACGAAGGGAGGATGGTGAGAGGAGATGGAGGAGGAAAGAGTATGGTAAGAAGAAGAGGAGGAGGAGGAGGAGGAAGACGTGGAAGAAGGATGGTGAAAGGGAGGAGGAGGAGGAAGGAGCATGGTGACAGGAGAGGGACGAAGGAGCACGATAAGAGAAGGAGGAGGATGAAAAGGATGGTGAAAGGAAGAGGAGGAGGAGGAGGAGGAGGACAACGAAGGAGAACAAAGGAAATAGAAAAATAAGTGGGAAAAAAGTAAATAGAGGAAAGATGTCGATGTTTTCCGTGTGTGTGTGTGTGTGTGTGTGTTGTAAGAGTAGATGTAATTGACTTATTCTCTGTTTCCGTACTTACTTTCACCATACTCTCGTGCTTTCTACTGAAGGTGAGGCGCCCGTAGATTTCGTCACTAAGTACGATAATCTTGTGTTGCCGACATGCCGCGCTGCCAGACACATTATTATTATTATTATTATTATTATTATTATTATTATTATTATTATTATTATTATTATTATTATTATTATTATTATTATTATCATCATCATTATCGTTATTACTATTGTTGTGAGGAGCAGGGACTGATTCTACGTGTGATTAGAAAATGATATTCCATTCAGCTAAGTATTTTGAGTTTAATATTCTGATGATAATATTTTGCACGTTTTATCTCTCTCTCTCTCTCTCTCTCTCTCTCTCTCTCTCTCTCTCTCTCTCTCTCTCTCTCTCTCTCTCTCTCTCACCTCAGCCCCTTCAGTTCCTCCTCAGTATAACACGTTCCATCTGAAGAAAAACAAAAACAAAATAAATAAAGTTACTTATATTATGAGAGAAGACTTTTATCATCGCCATCTTCATTGTCATCGCAGTAGTAGTAGTAGTAGTAGTAGTAGTAGTAGTAGTAGTAATGGGTTGAATGATAATAACAACAATACTACTACTGCTACTACTACTACTACTACTACTACTACTACTACCACTACCGCCACTTACTCGGGTTCCCAGGGTTGGTAAGAATAAGCAGCTTCCACTGAGAGCCACCTTCCCCCCCCTCCACCTCCTCTTGCGTCATCGCCTGCCGCAGGACTTGAGGCTCCAGCTTCCAGTCCTTCCTGGCGTAGGTGGGCAGGATGATGGGGTCCTTCCCTGCGAGGCGGCACTGGGAGGCGTACGTGGTCCAGGCGGGCGAGGGAAGCAGGATGTCTGTGAGTGGGTTTGAGGAGAGATCAGTATGGAATGAAAGATTGGTGTAGGATGAGGTGAAATGAAGGGGTGGGTGTGGAAAGAGAAAGAGAGAGAGAGAGAGAGAGAGAGAGAGAGAGAGAGAGAGAGAGAGAGAGAGAGAGAGAGAGAGAGAGAGAGAGAGAGAGAGATTTGATAAAAGTTAGAAAAAGAAAAAGAAAGAGATTTGACAAAAAAACTTAGAGATGCAGAAAGAAAAGAGAAATTTAATAAAAGTTAGAAAAAAATAATAATAATGACTGGCTTGATGGCTTAACTGGCTGGCTATGTACCTGACTTACTGACTAACCGATTAATTCACTGACTGATTGACTGCCTGGCTAGCTAATTGGTTGACTGACTCACTAACCAACTGACTAACAGGATAATTAACTGACCGGTTAACTGGGTGACATATGAAAACCCACAGAAATCACGAGTGTGAATACCTGACTCAACTGATTTGCTGAGTAATTGAACTATCCACACACACACACACACACACACACACACACACACACACACACCGCCACTGAAAGTCGTCAAAATGAGGAAGATCAGTTCCTTGCTGCCGGGCCCCACCACCAGGTTCTCCCTCTCCAGGCGGGTGTTGTCGTATCGCGCGTGGAACCTCACCAGGGCGTCACGCAGCTCCGGGATGCCTGACGGAGGAACGAGGATGGTAATGATGATGATGGTAGTGGTAGTGGTGGTGGTGGTGGGGATGATGATGATGATGATGATGATGATGATGATGATGCAAGTAACAATGACTACTACTACTACTTTCTCAGCAAATAAATAACAATGAAAACATAAAAGAAGAGACGTAACAAGACATACATGGAACAGAATTTTACTGAGGGAGGCCAAGGCGAGGTGGCACAACATAAGGGAAGCAGCACAAGGAGGGGATGGTTGGCGAGGGTGTGTGGGGATCCTGAAACTGTACGGGACTGGAGGTGGTGATGGTGATGGGATAAATGTATGTAATTGTGTTTGTTTGTCATGGAATAAGAGAGTTATTTATCAGAGTGTGTACGTGCATGGAATTACGGGTGAGGAAGAGAGGGGAAGTTGCAAGTCACAAGTGTTGATTTTCAGGTGTCGGTGATCATCACTCGTGTGGAATTTACGTGCTTAGCATCTGCGCAGAGGAGCTAATGACTGTTTTATGTAGGGCAGCGTTGCAGGGCAGTGTTGCATGGCTTGTGGTTTCCAGTTTTAGTGTTGTGATTTGATGTTTTAGGGCAGTGTTGCGTGATTTTTATTGTGGGAGTGCAGTGTTGCAAGCTTCTTTCAGCTTGTGCCTTTTAGAAATCGTCACAGCAAATGAAAACCTCATGGTGTTATGACAAAAATTTTAACGCCGGATGCCCTCCTTGACGCATCCCTCCGTAATTATCCTTGTGACCTGCACTGAGCTTCACTGGTTTGTGTTCTCAGTGGCTGGAAAGCTAGCATGATTCTTATACGAGTGAGGCAGTATTTAGCGTAGTGTTGTATGAGAAGTGTTGCAGGATTATTGCAGAGTAGTATGAGTAAGACACTGTTCTAGGGCAGTGTCGCAGGGTAATGTTGCGAAAGTAGTGTTATTGAGGATTGTTACGGACCAAGTGTTACAAGGTGATATAGAGCAGTGTTGTTGCATGGCAGTTGCATGGCGGAGTGAGGCGCGTGGCTGTGTGCACTGATAAGATCGTGGTGAAGCTGCATTTCCGGGTTTTTTTCAAGTGGAGAAGTGCAGGAACGTGAGGGAGGGGTATGGGAGATGGAGGGGAGATAACCGCGCCCTGCCAATGCACGTGCAGTTAGCGACTGTGAATCTGCGATAATCTATTGAAATAATGCTAGCTTTACATAGTCCTCTGTCTGACACACGCGAGGCTGACACGGCAGGTAAGGCTTATCACGCCATGCATCGCTCAGGTACAATTGATCATTATCGCTTGAGTCACCCCAGGATTCGTTGTTATTCAAAGGGAGGTGCATTGTGCGTGGTGGTCAGCACTGCACACACCCACTTGATAATCCTCGACGCTGGATAAGATCGTGGTGGAAACTCAATTATTTTCCTTTGCGATGGAGAGTTATTAGAGAAACAAGTTAAAAATTACGTAATATCTCTATACCTTAAAACTGCGTTGTGTGAGAGAAGAGTGAGAGAACAAGGAATGATGCAATACCAGCTGGCGTGAGTCATGATGAGAGTGCATCACGTTGCTGGGCCGCGATTGGACGATGGGGTGACAGAATGACAAAACAACTTAAGCAACACTATATCTCAGTTACTCGCCAGATATCAGAGGAAGGGGATGTGTGTCCCTCCTCCAAACCACTATTCATTATCAATTGCGTAACAGAGACTAATAAGTGCTCTGGGGTGAATTTAAGCCACACACACACATGCACGCACGCACCAGCCATGGGGAGGTAGTCATGTACGTGGGCGTAGTCCTGCACCGCCTTCGTCAGACACTCCGGAATAGGGAAGGGCGACTGTCCGAAGGCGAAATGAGAGATGTCCCGACCCTCCTTGATGAGCGCCTTCACCTGCGGGGAGAGAGAGAGAGAGAGAGAGAGAGAGAGAGAGAGAGAGAGAGAGAGAGAGAGAGAGAGAGAGAGAGAGAGAGAGAGAGAGAGAGAGAGAGAGAGAGAGAATATAGTGTATTAACTTTGTCATTGTATTTTTTTCCTGTATTGATATTGTATTTTAAGCAGTGTGTGTGTGTTATCATATTTTCTTTATGTTATGTATCTATGTAATCTTTTTGTTCCTTAGGTTATTGACAGCTCTTCTCATGTTATCTGTTCATCTTATTACCTTTTTTTTTTTCCCACGAGTTCCTTCACCTGTGTTTCTGTGCCCCATTTTCTTGTACTTATTATTTCTTGTTTTTGTTATCTTCAAATTCTTCCTTATTAATCTAGTTACTTATTTTTTCTTCCATCTCTCCTTTTCCCTACTTCGTTATTATGTGAGAAGGCAACAAATTCATAAGAAAAAAAAGAAAAAAAAAAGGCCCACTGAGGTGCCAGTCCCCAGAGTCAAACGCAGTCGTCAAAAATTACAGGACAAGTGTCTTGAAACCTCCCTCTTGAAAGAGTTCAAGTCATAGGAAGGAGGAAATACAGAAGCAGGAAGGGAGTTCCAGAATTTACCAGAGAAAAGAATGAATGACTGAGAACACTAGTTAACTCTTGCATTAGAGAGGTGGACAGAATAGGGGTTGAGAGAAAGAAGAAATTCTCTTGCAGCAAGGCCGCGGGGGGAGAGGAGGTATGCAGTAAGCAAGATAAGAAGAGCAGTTAGCATGAAAATAAAAGTAGAAGATAGCAAAAGATGCAACATTTCGGCGATGAGAGAGACTGAAGGCAGTCATTTAGAGGAGACGAAAAGCTTTGTTTCATTCTTATCTTCTGTTTTCTTTCATTTGTTGTTCGTGTCACCTACATCCACCCCAGCCATTTATTATACCCTGGTTCTTCCAACTGAGTCAACATGGTGGTCTTCGTTACCTTTTCATTGAAGACAAGATTAGAAGCAGCTGACGACTGCCTCAGATCTGCCTTCACCAGCGCCATCATGACTTCGTTTTGTCTCATGCTTGCTGGTTGACATGCACGAGACGACCTGAAGGGAACGGAAAGGGAAAATAGACTGAAAAATGGAAGAAAATAATGATATTCACGAGACGACCTGAAGGGAGGAACAAGAAGGAATAGAATAATGAATAGAAAAGAACATGATTTGAAGGAAGGGAAAGAGAAGATAAAATAAACACGACTTGAAGGGAGGGAAAAAGAGAATATAGAAAAGAACATGGGTAAGAACATAACCTGAAGGGAAATAAAAGGGAAGACACAATGATAAATATAATAGAAAAAAAATAATGACATGCACAAAACCAAAATCTCAGAACAATAATAATGAGATAACAAAAAGATAACGAGATGAGATAGCAATATTATGAAGGAAAGCTTAATCTGACAAAAATTTAAACAAGTAGATGAATTAGAAAAAAAAAATATGATACTAAATAACATAATATACATGAAGGTAATAATAATAATAATAATAATAATAATAATAATAATAATAATAATAATAATAATAGAAGAGAGGATAGATAACAACACAATACAATAATGATGATATGCATGAAGATACAACATGGCGAAAATGCAAACAGATAGATGAATGAGAGAGAAAAAAAAAAAAAAAAGATGTCTGAAGGTAATTGAGAGAAAAAAAAAAAAAAATGACAAGCTAAGACAATAACTATGCTATGTAGATGCAAACTTAACCTAATGAGACTTAGAACAGATGTATTATTAAGAAAAAATAAGACAAAACACTCACTAACCTAATACCTCCTTACATAACTCAACAATCACACCAACTTACCTGGATTTAGAGGCAATTAACTGCGTATCTAATCTTAAACACGTGCAAAAATAGATCACTAAAGAAATAAAGGTAAATTTCACGATACCTGCCTCCGTATAAGAAGCCTGTTAATAATCACAACTTACCTGGTGTAGTGACAATTAACCCCACACCTGAGTTTGAATCGCGGCAAAGGTGCTGCAGCCGCTACGTGTGGGTGGAGTTAATTAGTGTACATCTGAAGTTTCTAGTCACTAAAGGGAGGAGTGAGATGAGAACGTGTGAAGATGTGTAAATAGTATATGATGTTTTTGTGTGTATGTCTATAAGTACTTTGTCTTTGTATGTATGGATGTATATGTTTAAGTATGTACAAGTGATGTGCCTTTGTATGGATATGTATGTTGATTTCTGTGTATGTGTTACTCTTTCGTCTGTATGTATATGTAAGTATGTTTTTTTTGTATGTGTGTGTTTGTGTGCTGTGCTCTCTTCTATATCTACGTGTTTGTGTTGCAAATATGTATGTGTGTGTGTGGTTCTGATCCTTCGCTTGTAAGCTCGTGCGTGTCTGGTTAGTGAGTGTCGCCTATATGGGACTGCCTGGTGGGGACTGGTGACGGGCTCGCGGCCAGCCTAGCACACGGACAGTTCCTGTGGGGGGCGGGGTGAGGGCGTGGTTACGGCTGGGATATTCCACTCAGGTAGAGACAACGTGTCTGTTCTTTCACCTTCCCCGCATCCCCAAGGTGAGTTCCAGGTGAGATGATGGTGGGACACACACACACACACACGGTCTTGCATCTTATATAATATTTATAATTTGTATTTTTATTTTTTTTCCTCGTTACTGTTTTTTTTTTCTCCTCTCACTGTATTTTTCCATCTAGTTACTTAATATTAGTGGCTATCAGCCTTTATCAGTGCACCCCCACCGAGAGAGAGAGAGAGAGAGAGAGAGAGAGAGAGAGAGAGAGAGAGAGAGAGAGAGAGAGAGAGAGAGAGAGAGAGAGAGAGAGAGAGAGAGAGAGAGAGACCAGAGCCTAACAGAATTATATATAAAGAAATATAAAATTATCATACATTTGCGCTTCATCATACTTAATCACACACACACACACACACACACACTTGAGAGAGAATTCAATTAGTAGGGGTTCACATCAGCTGCTTCGGCGTGAGCGTGATGATGTCGTGACACAGTGATCGAGGCAAAGATTAGAGTTATTAACGTTTATAGCGATAGGTTGCGCATTTTAGTCGCTGGTGAATCCTTTTCGTAGGCTTTCTGAGCTCTCAATACGTTGTCATTAATGTCAGTAGTAGTAGTAGTAGTAGTAGTAGTAGTAGTAGTAGTAGTAGTTGAATAAACAAAAGTCAACATATTACAAGAAAAATATAAATGTGAGACTTTCATCCCAGATTTAGTCCGTTGATTCAAATATGTACACAATCTTTGCATCTTCAGTCGAATGCAGAAACCAACACTCGTACTACCGCTAGAAATATAAACAAGATAAAGACAAACAAAACATCGACCGCTATCACCCGAGCGTCGAGTCATCGCACGTGTCGTAATATGCAGTGAGATAAGGGAGGTTTGGTGCGCTCTCAAAACAAGATGATACTGGATTCTGATGCACAGTGGCCTTGGAACACCTGAGAGAGCGGAAAAATGCACAGTAGGGTACGTATTTTGAAGCAGTTTGGACTTTTTGCGTTGAGGAATATAGGACACGAATATAGGAATAGGACACGATGCTTCATGATCGACAGTTGTGTGGTCGTGTTCTCTCATAAAGACTATTTTAAAAGGTTAAAGAGATGGTCAGTTGGGTTCTCATGGTTGTTGTTCTTATCGACAGTGTAGAGTACTTGTTAAACTATTACTGTGAACATGAAAACACCCCTGTGAACCCTATAACTGCCAGTACTGCCTGTCAAGAGTACTCGAGATAAGGCGCCCAAACATTGAATAATATGGTTCCTGGTCTCATTATATAACTGAAGCAGACAGGCTAGAATTTGTGCAAAGAAGGATGACTAGGATGATCTAGGGACTTTGAAGACTTTCCCCACCAGGACAGATTAAAAACACGTAACATGACATTTATTGGAAGGCGCAGAGTGCGTGGTGGAATAGTATGGTTCAGCTGCACTATGCACTATTAGTAAAACTCTTTTATTTATTAACTATTATTTTTTTCCCTCGACTTTCAATTGTAGTGTTAGTATAGACCACAATGTTGGATCATCCTATGACAGAAGTATTTGAATGGTTTGAGTGGATCAACAAAAGAAACATACGTTTTATTCATGGAACGCCTTAAAACTCGTAGGAATAGTTATGAAATCAGATTTAAAAGGTTGGTTCACAAATAAGGGTCTGGATGAGTAGCACCAATTGAATAAGAACGTAAGTAGTAGATGGCAGATGACAGCAAGCTTAAGTGTTTAGGGGCTGCCTTGTGTAAGTCAACTGGTCTCTTGCAGTCTTTTTATTTTCTTGTGTTCTTGTGCTCGCTGAATAATTTGACTACTTGTGATCAAATTGCACTTGTTACTTTATTTAGGTAACCTTAGACTGAATAGAAATGAAACAGTCTCACTAAAAGGTTTAGACTATTCAATTACTATTTTCGGTGACAGGGTAATTTTTCTTAATTATACCCTGAACTTGCAGCAAACCATTTAATTTCAATAGAGAACCCATAACAATCGAATGCATAAAAAAATATTTTCAAAGATCACAAACATTATTAGTCGGACCCTCAAAGATGTTTTTCTCTCATTTATGGTGCAGTCTCGTTGCTAGACAATCACTTGAGTCTTGAAAATACCATTAACTGAAACTATAGTCAGTCACCGAAGTAATGAAAACATACTTGAAAACCCTGTAACTTCCACTAGACCAGTAACAAGTAGTCGAGATAAGGCGTCGACGTGTTTGTAAATATTATCTTGGGAAGGTAGCAACAGGAGCAACAGGCTCAGTATTAGTGTATTTGCCTTGTGCCAGTGCTAATAATACTTGTGACGGAGCGAAGAATATGTCGTTCGTCTGCCAGCCTATTCTCTCTCTCTCTCTCTCTCTCTCTCTCTCTCTCTCTCTCTCTCTCTTTTCACCACTACATAATCGCACTTCATTTACTTTTCACTTCCTCCTCCTCCTCTTACCTTTCCTTCTGCTTTATCCGTTCGTAACTCATGATATTTACCTTTAATTTCCCTTAACTTTTCATACCTGCAGAAGATAGCCACGGTATGCGATCTATAACATCTTCAAATGTGGCTTTAGTTGCAGTCCAAATTTCCTCGATTCTTCCTCTTTCTTCGACTGACACGACACTCAACGTTGGCAAAGGGAGTGGCTGTAAATACGAGAGAAATCTTAGTGTCCTCTCTCCTTCCTGATCTAACGTGGACTGTTAGTGGTGAGAGATGGCGCAGTGCTAGGGCAGTGGCACAGGTGTTGAGGTGCGTAATTTGGAGCAAAAGTGAGGAAGGGAAGGTGTGTTTTTATGTATGTGTGGTTTGGGATTTGGAGAGGAGGGGTGTTTGATTGATTATTATCCGTGGTGTCATTTTTTTTTTATTGATTGTTTATGGTGATGGTGGCGTAGCAGTTACCGAGGCTCGAACAACTAACAAACTGTTCGGTATTATTATTATTATTATTATTATTATTATTAGTAGTAGTAGTAGTAGTAGTAGTAGTAGTAGTAGTATGTGGTAGCACTGATAGTATAGCTGTATCATAGTGGTGGTAATAATGTTTTTATTCCTACTACTACTAGCAGTAGTAGTAATCTTAGATGTAACCTGCAACCTTAGATGAAAATTTTTTATTGCAAAATTTTTCAATTTTTTGTACAGGTCCGGACCTGTGTGAAAAACGTTAAAAATGTTCAATTCAAAAACTTTCATCTGATAACAGGGATGTGTTCCTTTCTTAAAGAAGAACCACTGTATATAGTTAAAATGTTATTTAGAGTTCTTAGGAGTGCAGCATAGATAATATTCATATTTAACTTTAAAATAAAATGTAGACACTTAAAAAACACACTTTTCTATTATTATTTTTTTATATAAATATTCTTCTTCTACTATTCCTAATTCAATTATCTGTAGCCTTAGATGAAAATTTTCAATCGGAAAAATTTTCCAATTTTTTTGTATCAAAAGCTTTTGATATGTTTAAGGCAACAGCGAAAGTTTCACCAAAATCCCTAAAAGAGGAATCAATAAGGAAAGCCAAATCACCAGTAAAGCGGCCTCGACGGAACCCATGCATACTGGCGATCAAATAGAAGATCGTGAAGTGATAGATGTTTAAGAATTTTCCTGTTGAGGCAGGAAATTAAAGCAATAGGACGGTAGTTTGAGGGAGTGGGGCTGTTATCCTTTTTTAAGAACAGGGTGAATGTAAGCAAATTTCTAACAAGAAGGAAAGAGTTTGACTAGGCAAGGTGCAAGCACGGAGGCACAGTTTCGAAAAACAATAGGAAGGACCCCATCAGGTTTATGAGCCTTCCGAGGGTTAATGCCAGCGAGTGCGTGGAAAACATCACTGCGAATAATCTCAATGGGTAGCATGAAATAGTCGAAGGGTGGAGGAGGGGAAGAAACAAGCCCTGAATCATCCAAGCTGGAGTTTTTAGCAAAAGTCTGAGCGAAGACTGCAGCATTAGAGACAGATGAGATGGCAATGGTGCCATCAGGCTGAAATAAAGGAGAGAAAGACGAAGAATTAAAATTATTGGAGATGTTTTCGGCTAGGTGCCAGAAATAATGAGGGGACTTAGATCTTGAAATATTTTGACACTATTAATGAAGGAGTTTTTGGCTGATGAAGAACAGACTTTTCATGAGGCATCACCATTCTCTCTCTCTCTCTCTCTCTCTCTCTCTCTCTCTCTCTTTTCTTGGCTCTCACAATCACATAGTCATAATCTCGAAGAAAACTTAAAATTCCCTTGTTCTTATATTTTTGAGTTCTCTCCCCAGCTGATGGTCAGAGATTTCGACTACTCTTATGTATTTGTTTTATAGTAGTGTACTCGTATGTGTGTGTGTGTGTGTGTGTGTGTGTGTGTGTAGGTAAGGTGGTGGAGTCGCCGCGCGCCAAGGATGAGACTCATCCTTGTGCCGTCGACACTCTTGGGGAAGCTGAGGGCATAACAATATAAAGTTTAAAAGGACTGGAATTTGGTATCCTTGAGAATCTTAGATGAATATGTAAAGCGAAAAATCATAAAATAGGAATAAAGTTAGTATTTCTTTACTTATTAACAGCATTCGTAATTTTTATGGATAAAAAAAAATGTAAGTTTAAAAGGGAGATTTAATATATACAGAAAACAGTACCCAATATAAGACGGTCCCATGAACTGCTAGCAGGTGTTGATATTTACGTTCCGTGCAGGGACTAGGTGGTTTCCACAATTCCAGCTCAAAAAAGGTAGTTATTTTCCTTGAATATGTATGAAGCGAGAGATGAATCATACCTTACAGCCTAGTGGAGAATTTTATGAGAAGCATGCCTTGGATAAGAGAAAAGACAATTATAGGTTCCTTCTTCAGCACCTTCGTCAGTTTATGTAGTTTGTGGTTTATTTATTGTGTCATTTTTATTCCTACAGGAGTAAGAATGAGAGAAGATTAATGAAACCTTCAATGTTAATGTGAGAGCACCCACTCACCTACCACAACCAACTCCCTATTAACAATCATTATTTGTTAGGTTGTGTGTGAAAGGCTAGTTAAGTTCTGTAATACCAGGGAAGTGGCGGCATTAACTGTTACTCTCTTTCAGGAGTAGTAATTTGTAAGATATATAGGTGGCACTAGTTTCATAGTGAAGCACTAACATACTGTACTGTTTTGACCCAAAAATTTTCACCTTAACGATATAATATTATGTCAGTGTTTGTTTGCACTGTGTGATGCAGGCTGCTGTTAGACTAAGAGCTGCATATTGTACAACACTCATGATATATGGTACATGCCCATAAATGAAAATTTACTGCTTTATCTTGATATAATTTCCTAAATTATTAAACAAGTACCTATTTCCTGGTACACAGATGGTAGCCTCCAGTGTGGTGAGGCGCCTGGTGGCATGCCCCCGGCAGCATGGTAGACGCTCGCTGAGGCAGCAGGTGCGGCATGTGGTCAGCACACAGGAACCTGAGGTGAGCATGCACCTGGCTTAATGTTCTTATAAACTACATGCTTTTTGTAAGTTCAATGAAAAATATTCACCCATTAATGACCAAAGGGAGAATTGAGGCATCCCCTACTAGGAAATTTTGCACAGGTTAAAGTAATATCTGTACAGCGTTATCATAGGTGGTTGAACCCCTGCTATGAAGCTTTATTTCCAAAATTTTGCCTCTTCATGAGTTTTAACATAAATATCAACTACTTTTATATAATTTTGGGTTTATGCATGTTGTTGAAGCATCATTATCTGTTTTTAGTTTTAGAGACAATAGATAATGCAATCAACCTCTTTTCTGTTTTTCAGATTTTAAAGCATCAAATTCTTGCTGAGACAACAGTCAGCAGGGAACACCTCACTCCAGAACTGGCCCTGCACCTCATTACCCCCACCTGCCGACTCTGGAGGGCACCGCCACATCTTTCACCATTTCCAGATCCATTCTGGGCCTTCTACTGGCCAGGGGGACAGGCTGTGTCTAGGTGAGGCTTTTTTCACTCTTCTTAACGCCAGTCTATGCTGCATACTTTGGTATCAGGTGTACATGTATACCAGTGTTTTATAAATTGTGGTCTGCATACCTCCAAGTGGTGGTCCACAGGCTAATTTGAAAGACAGATAGATTTTTGTGTAAAATAAACTTAGTGTAAATCAACTCCTGGTTGAAATAGCTGTGGCCAAATCTTCCTACATTCCTGGTTTTATGTTTTTTTATTGGCTTGACTTTGGTGCACATCATATTGGGATGAATATTCAATTAAAAACTAAAGAAAGTCATTGATAAATAATTTGGTTAAAAAATCTTAGCATAACATAACCTACAAAGATCTTTAAAGTAAAGAGTAGGAGAGGAATAATCTGGTAATTAAGGGTCTGCCACATGAATACGTAGTGTGAGAAAGTATGGGAATCATTGCTCTAGGATGTGGATGTAGATAAGTTAGTCACTTTTAACATGTGGATAGTGATTCATCATTTTATAATGTGAGCAATAGTGGATAATTTTATACGACTTGTCAGTTATATTCTTGTGTATGAAAAGTTGCATCCAAGAGAAAACTGAAAAAATATTGACAAGCCAGATTAAGAGATTTGTCTCCTATCCTGAGTGTGGCATTTGTTGCAGATTCATCCTGGATAACCCAGGGCTGGTAAAAGGCAAGACAGTGCTGGACTTTGGCTGTGGCTGTGGTGCAAGTGGGCTGCTGGCAAAGTCTGTTGGTGCCAAAAAAGTCACCTTCAATGACATTGATGAAGGTGAGGGATTGTGTTATTATAAGTTGGTAAAATATTTGAGATTGCAGATCAGTTTTAGATTTTGAATGTAGAATGCATCCATCCATCTGCCTCTACCATCTCTAATCAGTTTTGTATTTTTAGTTAAATTTAAAATTCATCATCTGTTTTGTTCTTATTTCTTTAGGTTTTACCTTTGTTGTATTCTTTTGTCTCTTCTTGTTCTTTGTATATTTTTCAGACTATTGTGTTAATTAGTTTGAGAATTCTCATTCATCAGATGTTCAAAAATGCATTCATAACAATAACTCAGTTACTTAATGGCTCATCCTTTTTTATGTTAATGTGAGAGATGAGCTGGATTACTTCAGTTTTACACAAATCTACTGCTTGTCATGATTTCTTGGAACAACATTGTGTATTCTCTGTCACTATGTGCTAAGAGCTATGATGACTTGATATTTTGCTGCTGCTGTATTAATTTCAGAAGCTCTATGATGAAACCATTGCATCATTATTATTATCCCACCAGTTGCCATAGAGGCTGTGCAGCTCAATGCAAGTATAAACAAGATCATGGTAGATGATGTGACCACCACAAACTTAGTGGGGTCAGCTGGCTCCCCTCACCAAGTGGTGCTGGCCGGTGACCTCCTTTATGACTCCAAGTTTGCAGGGGAGGTGCTCACCTGGCTGCAGGAGGTGAACAGAAGGTAATACAGGTGTTATATAGTAACTCTGACTCAGGTTGAACTTTGTGCAGTGGAACTTGAAGCAGTCATATTAAAATAGCAAAAGAGAAAAATGTCTATCGTGGTACCTGTCTTGGGAAGTAAATCTACTTTTCAATTTCTGACTTTCTTCCTTTCCTTGGAGACTTAGTGTATGACAGACTTTTCTTTTTAGTTTTTAGTTTTTTTGTGTGTCCTAATGTGTGGAGAAAAAATGCTTTGTGGTGGTTTAACTCACCGAGTGGCCCAGTGGTGAAGAGATTGGCATGCTTAGCTTGCAGTAGTGATGTAGCAATGATAGCAAGTGTGGTTGTGGTGGTATAAGTATTTGCGATATAATGATGATGAAGGTGCTTATTATGAGAATGTTGCTAGTGAGAGTGATATTACAGTAGAGAAAGTTGTTAAGGTGTTTTACAGATCACATGACGACAGTGGTAAATAACGACCTCTTCTTGCCCTCAGTGGTTCCCTCGTCCTCATTGGTGACCCGGGAAGGTTTGCACTGGAGGGCCACCCACTCAAGGCCTCACTGCATTGCCTGGCCAAGTATGAGCTGGCCCCCACCACCCTCCTGGAGAATAGTGGGCACCCACAGGCCTTTGTGTGGACTTTCAGCTAGTGGAAAAGGTACCCTAGACTTCCTTTGTGGTGAACATTTTAAAACATGAAGTTTAGCTCCTTCAGTCAGGGATTATCTGTTCTATTTGTGCATTATTATCATGGAAAATGCAGAATTCATGTCTTTGTAGCAATGTGTTATAAAAAGCTAGTTACAGAGCCAGTGGAAAGAAGGAGGGACTCCTCTGATATTTTTTTTTTAGTTTTTGAATACTAGAAAGAAACAGTTTAGCATTTCTACATATATTTTTTATCATTCATTTCTGTTTCATGGGAATTGCAGTACATTTTTAGGAAGTGCCCTTGTGATATGTACTCTTATTGTGCCTTATATTGTTATACTGTTATATTGTTGTTATCTTTCTTAAATTCTTAAAAGGATTGGAAGAGGAAGGGGAGAACAAAATCTTAAGATAAAAAAAAAGAACTAGTGTAAAATGTCAGAAAACAACACACACACACACACACACACATGTGCCCATGTGCGTGCGTGTGCATGCACATGCACATACGCAAGCATGTGAGCCTCGGGCAAAGTGAGGGAAATGGACCCATGTTCATCTAGCAGAAAGTTGGAATGGGATGTAACACAAGTGGTTATGACCTCGCTGCCCTGGTGTGTGGTGTATGAGTGGTCTCAATCCTACTTAAAGATCAGCCAGTACAAACTCTGAGTTCTTTCTGTATGGGAACGGCTGGTTGGGTGACCAGCAGACAACTGTAGGTGAATGGTACACACACACACAAACACGCACACACACACACACACACACACACACACACACACACACACACACACACACACACACACACACACACACACACACACACACACACACACACACACACACACACACACACACACACACACACACACACACTAGAATTTTTATTAGAAAAGAAGAAAAAATGTGGACAGAGTCTACATGGTAAAGGATGAGGTGAAACAATCTAGGCTCAGACCCTGAAAGAGAGGAATGAAGTAGAGGTCATACAAAACACTGCTCCAGTAAGACTCAAGAAGATAAATACGGGTCCTGTACCATTCATGGGGCAAGTCTGGGAGTGGAGGCAGTCCAATTTTTTGGATTTTCAAGTTTTTCGTAACAAAGCATAATATTCATGTAAAGTTCAAAGTAAACAATAAAAATAGAGAGCAAAGAAATGTATTTAAGAGATACAAATAGATAAACATTTCAAGCAAGGTCTGTTTAATCTTTATCCTTGTGTGTAACTTGGCAGGGTAGGTGTTGATGCACTAACCTGCTCCAGTGCAACTTTGAAATGTTTTAAAGGAAAAGTGTGCTTACTCTCTCCAACAGTGCTAGAACAACTCATCTCTCAACTGAAAGAACCCAAGTTTAAATCCAAGGCCAGTGGAGGACAATTATGACTTTGGGTCACGCTGCAGTCATTACCTAGCAGTGGTTAGGTTCGGGATGTAAGCCAAGGAGCCGCGACCATACTACTTGATGATTGATCCAGTAACCCTGCCAGCGTGGTAAGTCATATGGCTCAGTGTACCTAAATCATGTGATAGGCTTTGTGTTGCTGTTCATGTGGATTAATGAATGGAAAAAATAAGATTTTCAGAGATCACTATTTGAGAAATATTTATACTTACCTCTTAGTCGCCTTTCAAAACCTTTTTTTTTTTTTGTTATTTGTTTCATCCTCATTGTGCACTATGTATATCCTTCATTTATTATCATTTCCTGTTTAGCTCTGGTACATTTCTTTCCTTTCTGCATTTTTTATGCATTTTTTCCTGACTTTTCTTCCCAAAAGTCTCATGTCCATAGTGCATTCCCTCTCTGCATTCCTAATTTTGCCATTCTTTTCTTTCCTCATAATATTATGTTTTCCTAACCCTCAAACTGCAGTGATCGCTTATATAATGGAGTATCTACTCAGTGTTTCTGTGAATACTAAAGAATATTTAACATATGTTCACTGTGTCTCCTATATCAGCTTGAAATTTTGAGGTTGAAATTTTTTTCAAGTTTTAAAAACTTCAAAATCTGCATTTCTTCTTCTTATTATTATATTAATTTCATTTGCTGACTTACTTATTCCTTTATCTCTAAATATTTCAGTTGTAATCATCTTTCCATATCCATTAATTTCTTTTTATTGATCATTTTCATTTTAACTGTTACAGAAGAATGCCCTGCATCTTGAAGTGCACTTCTCAGATCTCTAGTGTCCATCACATGTATTTTCAAACTTTTATTCACAGCCTTCTAGTCAATCATAAGAACACAAGATCATAAGAAAATAAGGGAAGCTGCAAGAAGCCAGCAGGCAGATGTGTTGCAGCCCCTGCTATACATGGTAGTTCTTTTTATTCATGTACTCTTCTTCATGTATCCTGTTAGATCACCTTGTGATGAAAGAAGATACTTAAAAGAAACAACCCCTGCTCAGCTTAAGTGTCCACCAGACACTTAACATCCTCATGTCATTTAGGTACTCATTAGTTGCTTCATCTATATTTCATTACTCTCTTACGTAATTATATAACTCATCACAATCACCTTTCACTCTTTCTCGTAACTGTTACCATTGACAGTCATTTTACTGTTTCTATATATTGCCATTACTGTGCCTTAGCATTGACAACAGGCTAAGATACGATGACATCATTAATGTGAGAAAAGTAGAGAAGGAAACAGGAGACCAGATCGTGGTGTTTGCTGTAGGCTGAAACAGATCTTTGTTTGCAGATTGAGTTAAGATTTTGTTTTATGCGTATCACATTACACTTTACTAATTATATGGGAATTGGCTGATATGTAACTGATTCATTGTGTGTGTGTGTGTGTGTGTGTGTGTGAGAGAGAGAGAGAGAGAGAGAGAGAGAGAGAGAGAGAGAGAGAGAGAGAGAGAGAGAGAGAGAGAGAGAGAGAGAGAGACCTCCCCCTGCGCGAGGACCCTGATGACAGGTCCACAAGAGAGTAAGACGCCCTTCTCCCTGCGTCTCCCGCGGGGCGTCACTAATGCGGCGGGCAGAGTGCTGATGGGCGTGACGAAGATGCTGCCGCGTGTCATTGTGGCCGTGACGACCCTCTGCCGGCGGCCCTGGATTTGACACTGGAAAATTGAGTAACGTGTCTCCCCCTCACTGCGCCCGACGTCCTCCAAATCACGCCCGGAACCTAATTATCGGGGCCTCACTACCTTCCTCGAGTCTCGCTCCAACTCGCCCGCACGTAAAACTAATCCTTGAGCGGGTTAAAATCAGCGCCGCCTTTTCTCTTCCGTGCGTCTCTGAAGAGAGAGAGAGAGAGAGAAAAAAAAATTGGGTGAAAAAAAAGAAGCTTGAAATAAAACGCGGATTTCGTAACGCATCGAGACGAACGAGGGAGAAAAACGGAGCCTCATTCTCTTCGGTGTCAAGGTTGTCATCGCTACGAACAAAAGGAATGAGGGAGCATTTTTGTTACCACACGCTGCAGGGGGCCGAGTGGGGTTGACGAAGCGGCCGAGGAGAGAGGCAGCGAGGGGAAGGAAAACGGGAAAAAGAGAGGATGTAAGCAGTAAGAACCAAGGAAGTGGAGAATGACTATGGGTGAAAGGAAAACATGAAAAGATAAGGGCTGTAGCATGTGAGGAAGACGAAAGTAAGGGGAGGGAATGGGATTAACAAGAAGGAAGGTACAGACAGAAACCAGGGAAACAAATTTGGGAGTGATAGACGAGTAGAAATGAAGGGCAGATAGAAGAGTGAAGGTTAAATAAGCAGAGGAGAAATATGTGTAAGTCTGGAGTGAGATTAGGGAGGAAGAAAAAAGAAACGTAGAAGAAGGCAAGTAAGATGAGAAAAGGGAACAGGGTAACATGGAGATAAACAGGGAAGTATAGGAGCTGCAAGAATGACAGATAGAAGGAGAGAGAGAGAGAGAGAGAGAGAGAGAGAGAGAGAGAGAGAGAGAGAGAGAGAGAGAGAGAGAGAGAGAGAGAGAGAGAGAGAGAGATAATGTAGGAAAGTAAGGAAAGGTAAGAGGAAAAGGAGGATATTTTGAAACATTAAAATTCTTGCGTAACCAGGGAGGCGTGGCGAATGATGAGGAGAGAGGAAAAAATATATTCGTAAAATAGAGAAAAAAAGGAAGAAAGGAGGGAAGGATAAACAACTTTTAGATACTTATTAGGAACTGAGGAAATATGAAAGTGTGTTATGTATTATGATAAAAGAACGGAATATATGAAAGATTTATGTGTGGAGAGAGGGACGATTAAATGTACTGGTGCGGAGGACATGAACTAGAACAAATATATCAACTAATTTTCATATAAAAACAAAAGAAGGAGCAGGGAAAAAAAATCCAGTCGAAATAAGAAAGAAAAGACTGGAACGTTTCAAATTTCCAAAAGACTCAAGATGGAGACGAAGAAAGGCCAGGCTAATATTTCCAAACCGCGTGAGATTCAGATTAGAAAAACGGTCAGGCTTTACATGCGGGTCAGTGGGCGGAGGGGCGGGGCGGGTGTGAGGGGCGTAGTGCGTGAGGTGTGGGTGCGCAGGTGTGGGCGGCGCTGCACGTATATAAGGTAGAGGAAGGCACAGTGTCACACCATCAGGTCCTCGTCAGCCTCAGCTCATCCTAACAACATCCAGACAAGTAGGTGGCGGTCCTTCTTCAGTGCCTCCTTCAATTGTTTCCTCCAATGGGCTCCTTCGGTAGTTTAGTTGCCTTCATTAGTGTTTTCTTTAACCTCCTCCTGAAGTAATAACCTTCATTAGTCTCCCGTTAAGTCTTTCCAGTGCCTCCTTTTGTAGTTTCTTTGTCTTCAGTGTCCTCTTCAGTATCCTCCTCCTGCAGTAGTAATCTTCATTTTGTCTCTCAGTTTCCATCCTTATTTCGTCTCAATTAGTGTTTTCTGCAGCAACTTCCTTTTGCAGTTGTAATCTTTTATAGCCTCTCCTTTGGTCCATGTCTTCATTGTCTCCATTACTTTCAATTGTCGTCTTCATTTGTCTTCTTCTGTTGTGTTCTCTTACAGTTATAATCTTCATTAGTTTCCCCTTCAGGCTCCATCTCCGGCGCCTTCTTCAGTAGTTTCAGTACCCACCTTCATTCACTGGTAGTCTTTCTCACTCTTTACCTTCAGTCTTCCCTTTTCACTAGCCTCCTTCAGAAACCTCTTGCGATACCCACTTGAAACTTAATTAGACTAAGAAAACACTGCTTACCAAAAGAGGAGAAATGTTTTTGACCATCAAGAGGCGACACACAAAATGGCCGCCAGCATAAAGTAACCCCGACCCAGCCCCGCGGCGTCCCAGTGTGACCTCCTCTCCCTCACGTGATTTGCCAAAGATAGGTCACATGTGGGTCACTCACTTAAACACACACACACACACACACACACACCCTTAACCATCACGCATTATATATCACGCACATATCATCCCTTCTTGAGACTGTATTCAACTCTCCTCCTCCTCCTCCTCCTCCTGACGCAGTATCTCCCCCAGGATGCGCAGCGCCGTGATCGTAGCCGTGCTGGTGGTGGTGGCCCTCGCAGCCCTACTCACCCAGGGGCAGGAGCTCAAGTACCAAGAACGTGAGGTGAGTGAGGCGAAGGGCGGCGTGGTAATGAAGCCCACTGTCCCTTGGCGCCGTTTGATTCCTTGCTGTTGTGCCGGAAATCAGTCAGTCTGTACAATTGCTTTTACTTTGTTACTATAACCTCCTGTGCACTTGTAACGCTGTAATAGTGTACACGTGGACACACATGCAGGTATTTAAGGTACTCAGGTGCATGTGGTGGGGTGTGTTCAGGTGGACATACGCGTAACTTACTGGTATTATTACGTGTTATGTAAAGTTTGTTTAAAGTTATACTACACTCTAAACACTGGTACGGAACACACACACTCCCTCTCTCTCTCTCTCTCTCTCTCTCTCTCTCTCTCTCTCTCTCTCTCTCTCTCTCTCTCTCTCTCTCTCTCTCTCTCTCTCTCTCTCTCTCTCTCTCTCTCTCTCTCACCTCCCTAACTTAACCTGGGGGCGGCGCTGCAGATGGTGGCTGAGCTGGCGCAGCAGATATACCGCGTGGCGCAGGCTCCGTGGGCGGCCGCCGTGGGGCCTCACAAGCGCAACTCTGAGCTGATCAACTCCATCCTGGGGCTGCCCAAGGTGATGAACGACGCCGGCAGGAGATAAGCGGTCCACTCTTCCCCACCACACCACCTTCCCCTACATGACCTTTCTGCCAGGAACAGGTGCGTGAGTTTGTGTGGCGGTCTGATGTTCCCTCGCTCGCCCTGTGATTTGTTGGTTGGCTTAGTGCTTGAATGCCCCCCTCCCCCATCTCTCTCTCTCTCTCTCTCTCTCTCTCCATTCATTAACTCATTCTCTCAGTTTGTTCTTCTCTTTTGCTCCCACTCATGTTTCTCTTTTTATCCACTAATCTACCTACTTGATCTTATTCTTTCCCATTAACTTTGTGTGGTATTCATGTGCTGCTCTTGAGAAGTGACAGTGGGGTGTTCATTGTTTCAAAAGAGTGCCAAGGCAACTCTGAAGCTAAATTGGCCTTTTTTTTTTGGATTCTTCTTTTTGTTATATTTTGTGGAAGCGACATATTAAGTGGGGTATTGCTTTCCTCTCTCATTTTTGTGTCCTTGGCTGGGCTTCCTATCACGGTAAGAGAGAGAGAGAGAGAGAGAGAGAGAGAGAGAGAGAGCTTCATTCTCATGGGTAGCTATGCATTAGTCACTTGCTTTAAGATTCTCCTTGTGTTACATTGTTTCGAATCTCTCTCAAACGTGGAATGAAGCAGTCCCTCGCCCTTCCCGTGTTCATTCATATCGCTTGAACCTCCGATAATGAGATAATTGAAGCGCAAATCTTTTACTGCATTGTTTATTGCTCTGTTTTCGCGTCTAGTTGATGTGTGTTTGCTGAACCTGTGTAGAATTTTACGTGTCACTGCAAAAGTTCTCGTATTGTTATTGCTATTAGTGTTGTTCACGTTCAGAGCTTCGTCAGTCTGTGTTGGTGTTTGCTTCGTCTGTGCAGTCCTCTCTTAACATCGTCCTTTGCAGTGCTTTCCAAAATATCGTTATGCTGCTGAAGTGCTCGCCTGCTGCGTCTCCTTGCCTCATTATGTCTATGCTTACTGTGTCTTGTACGAGAAGCATGTTAAAGATAAGAGTCATGACAGTTCACAGAAGTAATGGTGATAAGAGTATAAGTAATAATTAGCCCATAGCACTACTTGACTTTAAGATACTATCGAAGACTTTAAATATCTATACTATATCTTACGTTTATAAGAATCCCTTACTCCTCCTTCCAGTCTACAGTCTTCCCTAAGCCCTCCCCTCTCTTCTCTCCTCCTCCTCCTCCTCCTCTTTAAGTTTTTCCTTATCTCACTACCCGCAGTTTTCTTCCACGGGATCTGTTCTTTCATTTCTCTTTTTTTATTCCTTCATTCCTCAGTTTCCCGATTTTCATTCTCCTGATTCCTTATTTTCTTTCACTTTCTTCCTTCCTTTCATTTCTTTTCCTCTCAATCCCCTTATCTTTCAGTATCTTCCTTTCTTCATTTCTCACCCTTCTCGATCCTTTTCTTCCTTTACCTTTCCATCATCCCATACTTCTCCTTTACTTACTTTCCACAATCCTCCATTCCTCCTCATCACCTTCGTCTCCTCTCCCAGGTTCCAAATCTCCACTCTGATCGGCTCCATATGACCCCTTTCGTGTGGCGCAATGAACCAGTTGTCCTACCCTAATATATCATCCCCTCTCTTCCCTTATTCACCATTCCCTATTCCCCAGGACGAGGCCAGCGGGCGCGTAGAGCATCACCATCTCCGGGCGACACCATCACTTCCTGTCAATTGTTTAGTCAGTCATATAATCAGAGAGTTAGTCAGTCAATCAGTCAGCGAACGTCGGCCTCTCATGTACCTTGAGTGGACTCATTAAAAAGCATATAGAATAGTATCTCCTGTTGTCTCGGTTTTCCTTCATGTTTATTTTAATTTTATCCCCATTATTTATTATTTCACTGGTGGAACTGTTGTTGTAAGTCTTGGAAAGTACCTCAGTGTAAGGAAATGTCTTTGCAGGGATAAGACAGTCAGACCGACCACAAAATCCTCTCGGGCCTTGGTGATCATCTTGGCCTGATTGGTAATGTGTCGGGTTCGCTCTTAAAGGCTGGTTCACACTTATAAAATATCGGCAAAGCTGCTTATTATGCGTGTGTCACGGCAAAGAAATTATGTGTTGGCTCATAAACGTGGCCAGATTCAAGTTAACTACTACGGTGGTCTCCTTCCTCCGAGATCAGCGGTAATTGATTTCCAAGACAGGCCAAGGCAGAGCCCAAATGCATAGTGGCGGCGAGCCAAACATAAGGTGTGCCGAGCCCGAGCATACGAAATGGTCTAATAATCCCTGACAGCGGTCCAAGCTGAATAAACACCTGGGTTGATTTCCAGTATCCTGCCAGGCATTTGGTCCCCGGCGACGCGCCTCTCATTGCCAGTCTGTCCTGGCTTCAGATAAATTTCTCAATGTTTCCATGACTCTCCAGAGATGGAAATGGCAGCTGATATCTAAAATAAATGTAGGCTATATTGGTCTGGCCGGAAAAAAAGCAAACCACGCTGCATCTCTATAAATGACAAACTAAGATGTGACTCTCTCAAGGACAGCGAGTCACAGGAGTGCAAAGGGAAGATATTTCACGAAAAGTATTAAAGAAATTATAAGTGGGATGGAGGGTGATGATGGTCACATTATTTTTATCAAGATTTTTATCGAGGTCTTAAAAAGAACACACGGAAAACTAAGAAATAAACTTCTAACATAACCCGCACGTCCCTCCCAACCACAGATCTTTGTTTGGGTTTAAACAGATTAAATGTATAATACAAACACGAAACATTTTATTTGCCTAGAAAGGAAAAAAAAACAAAAAATTAAAATGGACTCTTACGGTGTATAATAAATGGAGATACTCTTAACTTTGAAATAAACAATAAATCTACTAAACCGCTGTCTCCATGATATACACTTCCATAAAATAAATTCATACTCGTAAATAGTAGAGACAAAGCACGATCATATTTCAAATTTTCTTAGTAGTAAATCAATCCAAAACATCCACAGTTTCATAAAGTGATTATTAAACATGAAGGCATGGGTCTTACATAATTGCTCGAGTTCTCATAATGCTGGAGTGTAAATACACGTACAGCTCGGGTTCTCATAATGCTAAAATACAAATACACGTACATCAGCACAAAAAAGAAAAATTGGAACGAAGATGTGCATTTTTTAAAGATTTCCTAAATACGAAATATGAAGACACTTCACATGAATGATAATTTGAATTCCCATATCAATGAAATATAAAGCAACTTACAACACTAAATAATTGAAAACCACGATGTGGACTTCTACAACCAGAATATGAATGATGAAATTATAACACACACAGTATTTCGAATTCTCATAATAAGAACAGATACTTCAACTTGTTCTTGGAGTAATTTCATTATATACTTTTTAAACTTATTTTTTTGGGGGGTCAGATAACTTCATGCCCACCAACCTTAAGAAAAACAAATAATATTCAGAGGATAAATTGAAACAGAAACCTTCGAATGTTCACTAAATTAGTGAATAGCTAGACGACGTGTGTCCGTGACGGGTCGTGACTGGATGTGGAGGGAGGGCTGCAAATGACTGCCTTACCAGGTATTTCCAGAGAAACGCAATGGGAGAATTGTGACCACAGTAAGCACAGCCTGCAGGGATTTACGTTGTGGTTATATTGGCTTAAAAGATCAGAGCCTGTCCAAGTGATAAAAATACTAAACGATACAGTGAAGAGCTCCAAAAGGAACAATTTGACAAAAGAATGTTCCGAAATATTCACGCAAGCCATTGACACTTTTATGAGCGAGGCGCCAGGTAGTTCTGTCCATTACCTAGATTATACATGTTAGCAAAATCTGGCAAGCTAATAAAAGAGTGGAAATCCCTGGACAAGATAACAAAAATTAATGTTTGGTACAAGTACTGCTATGAAGGCAATTGTTTTATGAATAAGATATTAAGGAAAGTAAAAACAGGACATTGGAAATAGCACAAAATTTATAATTATGTTTTGTCAGTATGGCTTCCAAAGAGGGACGAATGTTTGATTACTCATAAGAGATGAGGAGCGATGAGCACGCCAACCTTTGAGGCTCGGGTCGTTGCTGATTATAAATAAGATACTGAATATTGATTGACGTGGAATGTTTGCAAACCCCACGCACGTCAGTCTTCACGAGCACGAATTGTTGTCTACTGTAGTGACTTCTTGAAGGTACCCTATGATTCGCTTAATCAGCAGTGTGGTGTGGGTCTGTCTTGTGTTGTGATGGTGGCGTTCCATCCATTTGTTATATATGAGAAGGAAAAGTATGATCAAGGTAAGAAAAACTGGTATCTCTGCTATTAATGTATATAAAGTTTATTCATTAAATGAGTAATGCGAGGCGTGGTGGAAGGGACAGCCCTGCAGCAGGGCGGCAACGACTCGCCTCAGCTTGCAGCAAGGAAGGGCGTGAAGGGCTCGACCATCACCGCCTGCCGGCCTCGTTCATCAGCGGGGAGAGGCCGAGCAGCGAGTTGATGAGTTCAGAGTTGCGTTTGTGAGGGAGACCTGCGGCGGCCTCCTGTGGGGCATGGATCACCTTCAGGATGCGTGCCGCCAGGGTGGCCACGGCCTGTGTGGGCGTGGGGCGGAGAGTAACCTGTGATTATACGAGTATAGGATACCCTGGTGTATGTATACAGGTGTATTATGGGAGGGATACCTGGCGAGGGACTGCACCTGTAGACTTGGAGGCTGTTTAGTACACACACACACACACACACACACACACACACACCTCACGCTCGGGAACATGAAGCTCCTGCCCCTGGGTGGGGAGGGCAGCGAGGACCACCAGCACCAACACAGCCACGAACACACCGTTGCGCATCCTGCAGGAGAAGAAGCTACGTCAGGAGGGGATGGCTGGGGGTCAGGCAGCAGGCACTGTCTGGGAGGGAGTGGCGGGAGGCGGGAAGGGGAAGGCCTCTCTGTCCTTAGTGGTCAAAAGCATTGACTGTTTGCTGTTGTTTGTTGTTTGTTTGTGACCTTGAGGTGAAGTGTTTGTATCAGAGACTGTGTGTATGTGTGTGTGTGTGTGTGTGTGTGTGTGTGTGTGTGTGTGTGTGTGTGTGTGTGCAGACAGACAGCTGGCTGTGGACACACTTGCTCTGTAGGTAGGCAGGCAGGTAAGGTAGTTAGGGCAAGGCTGGTGCTGGAATGATGCTGGTGGCTGCTGCTGCCCAATATTTATGTCACACGCCCCCTTTCTCCCCCGCCCCCTCAAAGTTTTCCCCTACCCCCGCGGCACACATGCGGCAGGTAAGTGTGTGTATCGAGTGTTTAATGGAAGACAAACGCTGAAAAGAACTGAGCGGTGGAATAAACGTGACAAAGGCAGCGGCTTTTATTCGCGAACGTTTGCTTCTCATGTGCGTCGAGTGGTATCGTTTTCGTCCTTAAGTGTTTTGCTCTGATTTTATTCCGATTATTTTTATTTCACTGATGGAAGCATTCTGTTATAATGAAAGATAGATGATAAGGATTTTGTTTTTAAAATAATGAACAGCAGTGCATTTTGTTTGTGAGGATGTGAAGGCTCACCTGAAGGAAGTGTGCTGATGATAAGTGTTTGTTGATGAGAGGTAAATTAATGACGATGTATTGGTGACAAGTTTATGAATGATAGGCAGGAGTATAATGTAGATGGCAGGCGTACAGATGACAGGTGCACGGATGTCATTTATAAGGATGACAGATGTATGAATTATAAGTCCACGAGCGACGCTTGTACAAATTTTATTTGTAAGCAGGGATGATATATATAGAGAGAGAGACATGTTGAAAACTTAAGATGGTACCGTGGTTTTTTCTTTTAACATTTAAGGAGGACAGGAATCTTTAAAGACCATAAGACATAAATAAATAAAATAATCATGCTATATAGTTTTCTATAAAGAAAGTAAAAACGTTACCTGTTAACATAATGAGCGTGGGAATGACAGCTCCTGCTACTAGTGCTGAAAAAGTGTGTGCAATTGAGGGAATAAATAGCATTATCATTCAGCATTGATCTTTATTAATTTTTTTATATAATTTTGTCTTGAATTCCTTGATCAGTCTCCCTTTAATGTAAAGGGGATCGTTAAAATCATTATTTTCCCCCTTCATTTATCATTCATAACTTCCAACACTTACATATCTACCCTGCATAAATTTATCAATAATTGTCTGCTGTATAGTTACATTTTTGTCTGTGATGCCTAAAGATCAATATGGATTGTGCTTCATCTTTTTAAACCAAACCAATATAACATCCGTTCCTTTTGAAAAGCAGACAGCCTCTTGTGTGAGTGCTGTTTTCAGTTTTGCACCATAAATATCTGCGATCGAAGATAAATATAATAAAATCTAATTTTTTGAAAATATAAGAAAGCCTACAAAAGATAAAATAATATTCTATGTGCTTTTAATGAGTGATATGCACGCACGTGAGAGACAAACGTTTGCAAAATAAAAGGAAAAAAAAAAAAGCGAGGAGAGCCGCGGCCCTTGTCACGCGTTTATTCCGCCACCCAGTTCTTTTCAATGCTCGTCTTCCATTAAACACTCAAAACACACACTTACCTGTTGCATGTATGCCGCAGGGGGAGGGGTGGGGGGAGGAAGGGGGCGTGACACATAAATATTGAGCAGCAGCAGCCACCAGCATCATTCCAGCACCAGCCTTGCCCTAACTATCTTACCTACCTGTCTACAGAGCAAGTGTGTCCATAGCCAGCTGTCTGTCTTCACACACACACACACATACACACACACACAATGTCTGACCAACACTTAATAGTTTGTACAAAGAACACAAGCACTTCACCTCAAGGTCACAAACAAACAACAAACAACAGCAAACAGTCGATGCCTCTGACCACTAAGGACAGAGAGGCCTTCCCCTTCCCGCCTCCCGCCACTCCCTCCCAGACAGTGCCTGCAGCCTCCCCCCAGCCAACCCCTCCTGACGCAGCTTCTTCCCCTGCAGGATGCGCAGCGGTGTGTTCGTGGCCGTGCTGGTGCTGGTGGTCCTCGCTGCCCTCCTCACCCAGGGGCAGGAGCTTCATGTTCCCGAGCGTGAGGTGTGTGTGTGTGTGTGTGTGTGTGTGTGTGTGTGCGCGGATAATACACCTGTATACATACACCAGTGTATCCTATACTCGTATAATCACAGTGTACTCTCCGCCCCACGCCACACAGGCCGTGGCCACCCTGGCGGCACGCATCCTGAAGGTGGTCCACGGCCCGCAGGAGGCCGCCGCAGGTCTTCCTCACAAACGCAACTCTGAACTCATCAACTCTCTGCTCGGCCTCTCCCCACTGATGAACGAGGCCGGCAGGCGGTGATGGGCGAGCCCTTCACGCCCTTCCCTGCTGCAGGCTGAGGCGGGTCGTCGCCGACCTGCTGCAGGCCTGTCCCTTCCACCACGCATTGTATCACAAATTTAATGAATAAACTGTACAACAACAAGAACAAAATATTTTTTTCCTCATCTTTACGATGGTCTTACCATATATTTAAGTAAGGAACATATCCCAGTTATCAGATGAAGATTTTTTAATTGAATTTTTTTTCACTTTCTAAGGTAAAAAAAAAAAAAAAGATAAAAAAAATTGTGATTATTAATTTTCCCATAAGATTGCCGATGATTAAATTATGAAAAGTAGGAAAAGAATATTAATATAAGGTGTATATATATATATATATATATATATATATATATATATATATATATATATATATATATATATATATATATATATATATATATATATATATATATATATATATATATATATATATATATATCAAGCAGCAAAAATGTTTTTATTATCTTACTATTTTTTTTTTTTAACTGAGGTATAGTCATTACCTGTGCACGATTCCTAAGAACACAAAAGCATATTTTACATATGCACCACGGTTCTTTTTAAGTTAGGAACACATCCCAAATATAAGATAAAAATTCTTAAATTGATTTTTTTTTTCATTTTTTTAGGTAAGGTCCAGACCTGTACAAAAAATTCAAAAATTTTTCCGAATAAGTTTTCCTTTGAGATTACTGATGATTAGATAATAAAAGTAGAAAAGAATATTGATATAAAAAGTATATATCAATCGAAAAAGCGTGTTTTATCAGTGTTTTATTTTATTTATTCTTTTTTGTTAAATGCAAGTATTTTTACGTACCACTCCTAGCGCGCTTAATTTTGCATTGAATGGTATGTGTTTTGTCTCCCTGAGATCACATTTAATGAGGGAAAATTTCTAAGTACTGACAGCATCTTCCTTTATTGCATTACTCGTAGCAAACTTGTTATTCATCATAAGGAGCTTATTGTGTGTCTCGTCTCGAAGCATGAGCATTGTACTGTCATGGTGTGCTGAATACAATAAATCCAAAAGAAAATGAAGAAATAAAGCTGAAAGCGTGGCGCTCTGAGACACTGAGGATAATGCCGAACTCCAACTCTCGCCATAGTTCAAAACTCTGCTGTAAACGAATAAACAAAGGTCTGTTCTACGTATACGCTTTTCATAGATTAATTGTGCATCTAATGATATGTTTCCTTTATTACTAAAAGAAAACGGGATCCTTCAAAATTTGCAAAAAACGACCCCTCTTATTTTCAAGTATTCTTTTGTGGTTTGCGCATGTGCAGAAGGAATATGAATTTAGCATGGTCATTCATGTAACCACTGGCGGCCCATATTACTTTCCAAATATTTACCTTCGTCAGTTTATTAGTTCATGAGTTACTATAAAGTTTTCTGCACATGTGCAGTACAAATCTAAATATGCTCAGTTATTTACATAAAGACATAGATACCAATTTTCAATTAGTTGACTAGTTAATGAGAAACCATGTGACCTTCCACTCTTTACAAGCTGCTCATCTATTCCACCCAGCAGAAATAATGAAACCTACATAAAACTGAGAAAGTTTTGCTATTATATGGTGTGAACTTTGTGCTGATCAACCAAGTAACTCCTGAAAGATAAGCTTGTGTAATAAGTGAACCGGGGCGGGGTGTGCAGACCCTTGCCAGACCGTCCAAATGCACGATCCCTCCACCATCACTTCGCTTCGTTCATAATCGAATATATATAAAAAAAAAAAAAAAAATGTTCCCGCCATCTACGTGTGACACATGTTATTGAACTGGTAACACAGTTCTCTGTCGGTAGTCTCACGGGCTCATTTTATGACTGCTGTTCTGTCTTGTGGAATATTTATCAACTGTTTCCTATTAAAGCACCGCCCTTTATGGACGAGCTCCGGAACAATGAGTAGCTTTGCCCCTAGCGGTGGATCTGTGAGCTGACAAGGATGGGTGAATGGCGGAGTGTTTCTTGCTTATTTTTGAGTGATTACCGATGTCTGATAATTATTAGCGAAACAGTTTGTGTATAAACAGACCTCGAGACTCACAGGGAAGGACACACTAGTGCATGTCTCTCCATTATAAGATGCCGATGTTTAGGAGGCCATAAGGGTAGTCGGAACACACCCATCCAACCACACCCCACACATAATTATACCCGTATACACTGCCGATCTGGGCTAAGGAGAGGAAGCTCTCCGTTGTCTGCATTGATTTTTCCTGAATGTATCACATTGTTGTCTGTCTTACCTTATTGACATACAACAAAGGTTTGCCTGATTAGAAAAAAAAAAGAAAAATTTGCTTTGAAAAGAGTTTTGCTGAGTAGAAAGAAGCCTTGATGAAGACCGACGCGTTTGTCCGGCCTGAGTTGTGACGGCGGTGTTGAGGCGCGGACTTTGGAGGGCATTTGCTCTGAATGAAAAGGAAAAGCATGGTCAAAATGAGGAATACATGGCTTTCGTTGATGATGGTGTTAAGTTTATTCGTTAAATAGCTCAAGACATGCGTGGTGGAATGGACAGGCTTGCAACAGGGCAGCGACGACCCGCCTCAGCCTGCAGCAGGGAAGGGCGTGAAGGGCTCGCCCATCACCGCCTGCCGGCCTCGTTCATCAGCGGAGAGAGGCCGAGCAGCGAGTTGATGAGTTCAGAGTTGCGTTTGTGAGGGAGACCTGCGGCGGCCTCCTGCGGGGCGTGGACCACCTTCAGGATGCGTGCCGCCAGGGTGGCCACGGCCTGTGTGGGCGTGGGGCGGAGAATAACCTGTGATTATACGAATATAGGATACACTGGTGTATGTATACAGGTGTATTATGGAAGGGATATCTGGCGGAAGGGACTGTACCTGTAGACTTGGAGGCTGTTTACCTCACACAAACACACACACACACACCTCACGCTCGGGAACATGAAGCTCCTGCCCCTGGGTGAGGAGGGCAGCGAGGACCACCAGCACCAACACGGCCACGAACACACTGCTGCGCATCCTGCAGGGGAAGAAGCTGCGTCAGGAGGGGGTGGCTGGGGGGAGGCAGCAAGCACTGTCTGGGAGGGAGTGGCGGGAGACGGGAAGGGGAAGGCCTCTCTGTCCTTAGTGGTCAGAGGCATCGACTGTTTGTTGTTGTTTGTTGTTTGTTTGTGACCTTGAGGTGAAGTGTTTGTGTTCTTTGTACAAACCTTCAAGTGTTGGTCAGAGACTGTGTGTGTGTGTGTGTGTGTGTGTGTGTGTGTGTGGAGACAGACAACTGGCTGTGGACACACTTGCTCTGTAGGCAGGCAGGCAAGGTAGTTAGGGCAAGGCTGGTGCTGGAATGGTGCTGGTGGCTGCTGCTATCCAGTATTTATGTCTCGCGCCCCCCTTCCTCCCTCGCCCCTCACAGCCTGTCCCTCCCCTCGAGGCACACATGTGGCAGATAAGTGTGTGTATCTAGAATTTAGTGGAAGACGAGCACTGAAAAGAATTAGTCAGAAGAAGAAAAGGAAAATAAGCACATATGTCCTGACTTTCCTCGCATGTACTGTGCAAACACCTGCGTCTCGTGTATTTAGAGTGGACTCATGAAAGAGTTATGGAACAGTATCTCACAGTTGTATGTTCTCTTGCGTGTGGTACTTTCTTGATTTTTATCATCATTAGTTTTATTTTACTAATGGAAGTGTTTTTAGCGTACGGGCTGGAAAATGAACTCATTAAAATTAGATCTTGGCTTACAAAATCATGGTAAATTATATTGATTTTATTTGAAAAAAAAATAATATCTGTTCATTCTGTGGAAATGAAGCATGAGCTAAAAATAATGATAGCAACAAAGTACTATATTTTCGTAAATAGGAGTTCGATCATTGCCTTTGAAACTACACACACATAAGAACATAAGAACATAAGGAATAAGGGAAGCTGCAAGAAGCCATCAGGCCTACACTTGGCAGTCCCTGTATGAGGCATACCTACCTATTTCCACCTATAATCCTCATCCATAAATCTGTCTAATCTTCTCTTACAGCTCCTTAATAACTTAGCACTAACAACTTGATTACTGAGTCCGTTCCATTCATGTACCACTCTATTTGAGAACCAGTTTCTTTCTTCCTATTTCTTTTTTTTATACCTAAATTTTTTCAAGCTTGAACCCGTTATTTCTTGTTCTATCCTGGTTACTGATTCTAAGAATTTTGCTTACGTCCCCCTTGTTATACCCCTTATACCACTTAAAGACTTCTTTCAGGTCCCCTCTTAACCTATGTCTCTCTAAAGAATGCAAATTTAACAGCTTCGATCTCGCTGCGTAAGGAATATTCTTCATCCCCTGTATCCTTTTATTCACTCTCCCTTGTACTGATTCTAATAGGTTTATATCCTTCCTGTAACATGGCGACCAGAACTGCACAGCGTAGTCTAGATGAGGTCTGACCAGCGCCAAATATAACTTTAATATTATTTCGTGCTTCTACTTTTAACACTCCTAAAAATTAATCCTAATACCCTATCTGCCATGTTTCTGGCCTCTATGCATGCTCAGAGCTAACTATATCTCCTAAAACGCACACACACACACACACACACACACCTCGTAGTGTTGTGGTTAGCACACTCTAAGCCAACCGAGAAAGCCCGGCTTCAAGTCCCGGGGGCGGCGAGGCAAATGGGCTTGCTTCTTGATGTGTAGCCCCTTGTTTACCGAACAGCAAGTAGTACGGGATGTAACCTGAATGGCTATGTGTATCGTAACACACGCCTGTCATCCATACACCTGTCATTCATGCATCTGTAATCAATACTTGTCATATTCACCTGTCACAATTACGCTCGTTTTTCATATACCTATCATCCATACACCTGCCTTCCACTTTCCTACTATCTGTTCACCTCTTTTTTATATACCTGTCATCCATACACCTATAAATACACCTATCCATACACCTATAAAACATACACATCCACACATTGTTAGTCATCTTTTCAAACCAGAGCTGTATAGTTTATCTTTCTTTTAGTGCAGACAGATTTCTGTAATGAGTTTAATTTCTAACAAATAGACCAATAACAATTAAAGTACTTGAATAAATCTAAAAGAAACCCTGCTTTTAAGAATTCCACTCCACGCACACGAGAGGCAAACGTTTGCGAGTAAAACGAGAAGAGTCGTGTTTATTCCGCTGTCCAGTTCCTTTCAGTGTTCGTCTTCCACTAAACACTCTATACACACACTTACCTGCCGCATGTGTGCCGTGGGGGGAGGAGCAGGCTGTGAGGGGTCGGGGGAGGAAGGGGACGAGAAACATAAATATTGGGCTGCAGCAGCCACCAGCATCATTCCAGCACCAGCTTTGCTCTAACTACCTTACCTGCCTGCCTGCCTACAGAGCAAGTGTGTCCACAGCCAGCTGTCTGTCTGCACACACACACACACACACACACACACACACACACACACACACACACACACACACACACAGTCTCTGACCAACACTTGAAGGTTTGTACAAAGAACACAATCACTTCACCTCAGGGTTACAAACAAACAACAAACAACAGCAAACAGTCAATGCTTTTGACCACTAAGGACAGAGAGGCCTTCCCCTTCCCGCCTCCCGCCACTCCCTCCCAGACAGTGCCTGCAGCCTCCCCCCCAGCCACCCCCTCCTGACGTAGCTTCTTCTCCTGCAGGATGCGCAGCGGTGTGTTCGTGGCCGTGCTGGTGTTGGTGGTCCTCGCTGCCTTCCTTACCCAGGGGCAGGAGCTTCATGTTCCCGAGCGTGAGGTGTGTGTGTGTGTGTGTGTGTGTGTGTGTGTGTGTGTGTATACTATACAGCCTCCAAGTCTACAGATGCAGTTCCCCCCGCCAGGTATCCCTCCCATAATACACCTGTATACATACACCAGTGTATCCTGTACTCGTATAATCACAGGTTACTCTCCGCCCCACGCCACACAGGCCGTTGCCACCTTGGCGGCACGCATCCTGAAGGTGGTCCACGGCCCGCAGGAGGCCGCCGCAGGTCTCCCTCACAAGCGCAACTCTGAACTCATCAACTCGCTGCTCGGCCTCTCCCCACTGATGAACGAGGCCGGCAGACGGTGATGGGCGAGCCCTTCGCCCCTTCCCTGCTGCAGGCTGAGGCGGGTCGTCGCCACCCTGCTGCAGGCCTGTCCCTTCCATCACGCCTCGCATCACATATTTAAAGAATAAACTTTATATTTTAGCAACAACAAAAGTTGTGTTTTTCTTATCTTGACCATGCTCATCCTCATGATGCAACAAATGGCATTAAAATACCGACGCTTCCTTACTTTTTAACATTTCTTGTCGCTCCTCAGTATTATGTCTTCCTCACCGAGACACAGGTGTCAGAGGCTACTGAGAGTAAGCCCTTCTCTGTTCCCTCATACTTTCTCTATCCTGACTTTCCTTCCAAAGTTGTCCACGTCTCGTGCCTATGCTCTTGAATCTTCAAAATTTTCTGACATGTGGTTTCAACTTCGGTCACTCTCAAACTAAATTCATCTGTCCTGTATACCTCCCACATAACTCTTCTAACTATAAAAAATCTTCGAGTCTTTAACTTCCAAAGTGGTTAACATTCTGACTCTCTTCCATTTTGCAGTGATCTCCATTCTTGGAGACCAGTGTTCACTTCCAGCTTTTGCATTCCTCTCTCTTCACTGACCAATCTCATAACCTAATTTTTTAATATGCTATTCTCCCCGACCTTAGGTAATTAGTGTGCCATCCTATCTGTAACCCTGTCCGTCTTTGAGATAGTCCAAATTTCTCGCCTTTTTCTAACCTCTAATGTCTACGCTTATTCTGTCACTGTCTTCGTCGTTGCAGTCGTCCGATCACAAACTCATATCTTGATCTAATACTATAGCTCCAGTTCCTCCTCAGGATCCTGCAAAGCGGAGGTGCCAACGGCATTTTGCCTTTGCTACTTGTGGGACCTGAGGAGGTATTGCTCTGATTTTCCATGGAATAGTTAATACTTCCATGTCAGAGATCCATCTTTGTGTGCTGACCACATAACACAGGTCTGGAATGGAGGCGTACATTCCTCACTCCTTCTCTCGCCCTAAGTCTTCCAAACCTTGGTTTAACTCAGCGTCTTTTCGTGCTATACTTGAAAGAGAGGCGACCCAAAAACGGTACTTGAACCTTCCATCTCCTGCTTTACATTTTTGCTTGAAATCACGCCAACACTGCTCCACATCTACCCAAAAACTTCTTCATCAATAGAAAATGTCAAAACCTTTCTAGGTCTAACTCCCCTCGTGACCTCAGGAGCCTAGAACAGACAATATTTCCAACAACTTTCCTTCTTCATCTTTTCCCTCCTTGTTTCAACCTGATGGCACCACATCAATCTCATCTATCTGTAAAGCTGAACTCTTCTCTCAAACAAGTACTAGAAACTCTGAATGATTCAGGGCATGTTCCTCTCTCTTCTCCATCCTTTGATGATTTCATATTTCCTGTTAAGAATCTTCCTAATAATGTTTTTCATGTCCTCTCTGATCTTAATCCTCGGAACGTTTATGGACCTCATAAGGTCCTTACTATTTTTCTCTATAACTGTGCCTACGTGCTTATACTTTGCCCAGTCAGACTCTTCCAACTCTGCCAACATTTGCCTTTTCTTCCTGCTGAAAGTTTGCCTACAGTCAACCCGACTGATCCAACCCTACAGACTATCGACCTATTGTTCTAATTTCCTGCCCTTTTAAAGTTTTTTTTTTTAATCTATCTTCAACAGGAGCATTCTTATACATCTATCAGTGCACAACCTCATATCTGATCGCCAGCAGGGTTTTCGTCGTCACTGCTCTACTGATGATTTGTCTGGGCTTCTTTACTGACTCTTGGTCATCCAATTTTGTTGTTGTCTGGAACATGTAAAAAACATTGAATAGAGTGTGACGCAAAGGTTTAATTTCCAAACTATCTTATTACTTCTATCCATCTCCCTGTAGCCTCATTTCATGTTTCCTTTCTGACCGTTCTATTGCTGCTGTGGTAGATGATTCTTGTTCTTCCCTTAAGTCTATTAAGAGTGGTGTTCCTCAGGATTCCGTCCTGTTACTCACTCTCTTTCTATTATTCATCAATAATCTTCTAAGACAAGTTCACTGTCCTATCCACTTCAGTGATCACCAACGGTCTTCATTCTTTACACTGAACATCCTCGGTCTGTCCCTTACTATTAATCTAAACTGGAAACTCCACATCTTACCTTTTGTTAAAATAGCTGCTAACTCAGTAGTTGGGCCTTATACCCCATGTGGAGCACGCTCCACACATATCGGGTATCCCACTGTTGAACAGGGTGGAATCAAAAGCATTTCGCCTCATCATCTTCTTTCCTCCAACTGACTGTATTCAGCTTCTCTCTCTCTCCCTTCTCCCCAAGGTTGCATGCCTCGTTATCCTCATCGTTTCTTTTACCCTAACTGCTCTTCTGATTTTACTTACTGCATGACATACCCCTCATCACGCGGCGTCGCCGCATAGGGCTTTCTACTTTCTCTCCCATTCAGTCCACCTTTTTGATGCAAGAATTAGCCATTGATCTCGACCTTTCATTACTTTCGTTCGTAAACTCTAGAACTCCCTGTCACTTTTTTGTATTTCTTCCGGTCGTGTGTAGCAAGGAAGCATTACCTTGGCTCGAATGAAGTGGAAGAGCATGGCCAAGATTAATAAAACATTGTATTTACTCTTGCTGCCATATAGTTTATTCAATTAGTGTAGTGCATGGAACAGGCTTGCAGCAGGGTGGCGACGACCCGCCTCAGCCTGCAGCAGGGAAGGGCGCGGAGGGCTCGCTCATCACCGTTTGCCGGCCTCGTTCATCAGCGCAGAGAGGCCGAGCAGCGAGTTGATGAGTTCAGAGTTGCGTTTGTGAGGGAGACCTGTGGCGGCTTGCTGCGGGGCGTGGACCACCTTCAGGATGCGTGCCGCCAGGGTGGCCACGGCCTGTGTGGGCGTGGGGCGGAGAGTAACCTGTGATTATACGAGTATAGGATACACTGATGTAGGTATACAGGTGTATTATGGAAGGGATATTTGGGGGAGAACTATACTTGAAGACTTGGAGGCTGTTTAGTATACACACACACACACACACACAGACACACACACACACACCTCACGCTCGGGAACATGAAGCTCCTGCCCCTGGGTAAGGAAGGCAGCGAGGACCACCAGTACCAGCACGGCCACGAACACACCGCTGCGCATCCTGCGGGAGATGAAGCTGCGTCAGGAGGGGGTGGCTGGGGGGAGGCAGCAAGCACTGTCTGGGAGGGAGTGGCGGGAGGCGGGAAGGGGAAGGCCTCTCTGTCCTTAGTGGTCAGAGGTATTGACTGTTTTGCTGTCATTTGTTGTTTGTTTGTGACCTTGAGGTGAAGTGTTTGTGTTCTTTGTACAAACCTTCAAGTATTGATCAGAATCTGTGTGTGTGTGTGTGTGTGTGTGTGTGTGTGTGTGTGTGTGTGTGTGTGTGTGTGTGTGTGTGTGTGTATGTGTATGTGTATGTGTGTGTGTGTGTGTGTGTGTGTGTGTTTTGCGTGTGTGCACACAGACAGCTTGTTGTGGACACACTTGCTCTGTAGGAAGGCAGGCAGGCAGGCAGGAAAGCAGGTAAGATAGTTGGGGCAATGCTGGCGCTGGAATGTTGCTGGTGGCTGCTGCTGCCCAATATTTATGTCTCACGCCCCCTTCCCCCCCCCTCTTCATCACCAGTCTGCCCCTTCCCTCTCGACACGCATGCGGCAGGTAAGTTTGTGTATCGAGAGTTTAATGGCTAACGAACATTGAAAGGAATTAGGCGGCGGAATAATCGCGTGACAAAGGCTGCCGCTCTCCATACATTTTCTTCTTGAATGTCTGCCTCTTATGTGCATGCAGAGGCCTTATTGCAGGCATAAACAATAACATATCCTCTTTGTAAGTTTCCTAATCTGCATTTCCTCTAACTTTATTAACGATGATTTTATTTCACTATTGGAAGTTTTATTTACAGTAAAAAGGTTGGAAACTGACCTCCAAAATGAAGATGTAGTATATTTGCTTGGCTTGAAAACTGGAACATCACTCTTGATTCTTCTCTTTCACAAACTGAAGTATGACTAACCTGAAGCCAGTGAATCAAAAACTTACACGGGGGAAAATACACAAAAAGATAATGTTTTCTTTCATCTTTAATTTGAGTCATTACAAACATTTTTTTTTTCTTTTTGCACTGTTCATAATTTTCGTAGCCGTAGTCTGTCTTCTCTTTATATTAAAAACAAGTGCCTAGTGACCATCATTTTACTCCAGCATCCTTCGTTGTTCATCCCTTTTGCATACACCTGTAACCTATATCTACATTCGTCATCAGCTCACCTGTGAGGCTCCCCAGACAGGTGTGTCCCACACACCTGTAATTTCTTCCGTACACCTGTCATTCCCCACCATACATCCGTCATCTTTAAACCTGTCATCCATACACCTATTATCCATACACAATATCCATACACCTGTTACTCTTACACTTAGCATTTATACATCTATCATCTGTAGACCTGCCATGCATTCATCAGTCATTCGTACACTTATCACTAATAAACCTGTCATCCATATGTTTGTCATCTATACACCTGTCACCTATACATCAGTCATCCATGTACTTGTCATGCATGCACCTGTCATCCGTCCACCTGCAATCCATACATCCACACACGTGTCATCTGCTGCCATCAGGTGAGTCACTTCAGTTAGTCAATAATCAAGAGTGAACAAGAGGCAGTGCTGCTCCTCACCTCAAGCCACATCAATATACTTTCCCTCCATTTTGGTAACCAAATGTTTTAATTCCCAGGCCAATGCATTAATAAAGATTCCAGCAGCAAAATAAGAATAATGTGAATAGAATCAAAGAAACCATGAAGAAAAACCTATAAACTAGGAGATACTATTTTCTGCTTTTAATGAGTCCACTCTGTGCACATGAGAAGCAGACATTCGGAAAGAAAATGTATGAAGAGCCGCGGCCTTTGTCACGCGCTTATTCCGCCGCCCAATTCTTTTCAGTTCTAGTCTTCCATAAAACACTCAATACACACACTTGCCTGCTGCATGTGAGCCGCGCAGGAAGGAGCAGGCTGTGAAGGGGCGGGGGAGGAAGGGGGCGCGAGACATAAATATTGGGCAGCAGCAGCCACCAGCATCATTCCAGCACCAGCTTTGCCCTAACTACCTTACCTGCCTGCCTGCCTGCCTACCAACCTACAGAACAAGTGCGTCCACAGCCAGTTGTCTGTCTCCACACACACACACACACACACACACACACACACACACACACACACACACACACACACACACACACACACATTCTCAGACCAACACTTGAAGGTTTGTACAAAGAACACAAACACTTCACCTCAAGTTGAACAACAAACAACAGCAAACAGTCGATGCCTTTGACCATTAAGGGCAGAAAGGCCTTCACCTTCCCGCCTCCCGCCACTCACTCCCAGACAGTGCCTCCCAAGCCACTCAATCCTGACGTAGCTTTTTTCCCTGCAGGATGCGCAGCGGTGTGTTCGTGGCCGTGCTGGTGCTGGTGGTCCTCGCTGCCCTCCTCACCCAGGGGCAGGAGCTTCATGTTCCCGAGCGTGAGGTGTGTGTGTGTGTGTGTCTGTGTGTGTGTGTGTGTGTGTGTGTGTGTGTATACTAAACAGCCTCCAAGTCTTCAAGTATAGTTCTCCCCCAAGTATCCCTTCCATAATATACCTGTATACATACATCAGTGTATCCTATACTCGTATAATCACAGGTTACTCTCCGCCCCACGCCCACACAGGCCGTGGCCACCCTGGCGGCACGCATCCTGAAGGTGGTCCACGCCCCGCAAGAGGCCGCCGCAGGTCTCCCTCACAAACGCAACTCTGAACTCATCAACTCGCTGCTCGGCCTCTCTGCGCTGATGAACGAGGCCGGCAGGCGGTGATGGGCGAGCCCTTCACGCCCTTCCCACTTGTAGACGAGACGGGTAGTCGCCGCCCTGCTGCAGGCCTGTTCCGTGCACTACACCTATCTTAACCCATTTAATGAATAAACTATACTGCAGCTACAGCAAATACAATATTTTCTCCGTTTTGGCCATGCTCTTCCTTTTCATAAGAAACAAAACAAAAAGTCAAGGTAACGCTTCCTTCCTACACACACAACAGGAGGAAATACAAAAGTTGACAGGGAGTTCTAGAGTTTAGAAAAAAAAAAAAAAAAACAATGAAAGGTTGAGATCACTGGCTAACTATTGCATCAAAAAGGTGGACAGAATGCTTGACAAACTAGAATGTCCTATGCGGCGGCGCCCCGATAGGAGGGGTATGCCATGCAGTAAGTAAAATCAGAAGAGCAATTAGGATAAAAGAAACGATGAAGATACCGAGAAATGCAACCTTTGGGCAAAGAGGGAGAGAGAAGCTGAATACAGTCAGTTGGAGGAGAGGAGCTGATGAGGCGAAATGCTTTTGTTTCCACCCTGTTCAACAGATTAGTGTGAGTGGATCCCCCATATGTGTGACGCCTCCTCCACATGGGGAATAAGGCCCCTCTACTGAGTTAGCAGCTATCTTAACAAAAGGTAAGATGTGGAGTTTCCAGTTTATATTAATAGTAAGGGACAGACCGAGGATGTTCAGTGTAAAGAATAAAGACCGTTGGTGATCACTGAAGTGGATAGGACAGTGAACTTGTCTTAGAAGATTATTGATGAATAATACAAAAGAGAGTGAGTAACAGGACGGAATCCTGAGGAACACCACTCTTAATAGACTTAAGGGAAGAACAAGAATCATCTACCACAGCAGCAATAGAACGGTCAGAAAGGAAACATGAAATGAGGCTACAGGGAGATGGATAGAAGTAATAAGATAGTTTGGAAATTAAACCTTTGCGTCACACTCTATTAAATGTTTTTTACATGTTCCAGACAACAACAAAAGTGGATGACCAAGAGTCAGTAAAAAAGCCCAGACAAATCATTATTAGAGCAGTCACGACGAAAACCATGCTGGCGATCAGATATGAGGTTGTGCACTGATAGATGTATAAGAATGCTCCTGTTGAAGATAGATTAAAAAAAAAAATTTAAAAGGGCAGAAAATTAAAACAATAGGTCGATAGTCTGTAGGGTTGGATCAGTCGGGTTGACTGTAGGCAAACTTTCAGCAGGAAGAAGAGGCAAATGTTGGCAGAGTTGGAAGAGTCTGACTGGGCAAAGTATAAGCACGTAGGCACAGTTATAGAGAAAAATAGTAAGGACCTTATGAGGTCCATAAACGTTCCGAGGATTAAGATCAAAGAGGACATGAAAAACATTATTAGGAAGATTCTTAACAGGAAATATGAAATCGTTAAAGAATGGAGAAGAAAGAGGAACATGCCCTGAATCATTCAGAGTTTTTAGTACTTGTTTGAGAGAAGAGTTCAGCTTTACAGATAGATGAGATTGATGTGGTGCCATCAGGTTGAAACAAGGAGGGAAAAGATGAAGAAGGAAAGTTGTTGGAAATATTGTCTGTTCTAGGCTCCTGAGGTCACGAGGGGAGTTAGACCTAGAAAGGTTTTGACATTTTCTTTTGATGAAGAAGTTTTTGGGTAGATGTGGAGCAGTGTTGGCGTGATTTCGAGCAAAAAAGTAAAGCAGGAGATGGAAGGTTCAAGTACCGTGTTTGGGTCGCCTCTCTTTCAAGTATAACACGAAAAGACGCTGAGTTAAACCAAGGTTTGGAAGACTTAGGGCGAGAGAAGGAGTGAGGAATGTACGCCTCCATTCCAGACCTGTGTTATGTGGTCAGCACACAAAGATGGATCTCTGACATGGAATTATTAATCATTCCATGGAAAATCAGAGTAATACCTCCTCAGGTCCCACAAGTAGCAAAGGCAAAATGCCGTTGGCACCTCCGCTTTGCAGGATCCTGAGGAGGAACTGGAGCTATAGTATTAGATCAAGATATGAGTTTGTGATCGGACGACTGCAACGACGAAGACAGTGACAGAATAAGCGTAGACATTAGAGGTTAGAAAAAGGCGAGAAATTTGGACTATCTCAAAGACGGACAGGGTTACAGATAGGATGGCACACTAATTACCTAAGGTCGGGGAGAATAGCATATTAAAAAATTAGGTTATGAGATTGGTCAGTGAAGAGAGAGGAATGCAAAAGCTGGAAGTGAACACTGGTCTCCAAGAATGGAGATCACTGCAAAATGGAAGAGAGTCAGAATGTTAACCACTTTGGAAGTTAAAGGCTCGAAGATTTTTTATAGTTAGAAGAGTTATGTGGGAGGTATACAGGACAGATTAATTTAGTTTGAGAGTGACCGAAGTTGAAACCACATGTCAGAAAATTTTGAAGATTCAAGAGCATAGGCACGAGACGTGGACAACTTTGGATGGAAAGTCAGGATAGAGAAAGTATGAGGGAACAGAGAAGGGCTTACTCTCAGTAGCCTCTGACACCTGTGTCTCGGTGAGGAAAACAATACTGAGGAACGACAAGAAATGTTAAAAGGCAAGGAAACGTCGGTATTTTAATGCCATTTGTTGCATCATGAGGATGAGCATGGTCAAGATAAGAAAAACACAACTTTTGTTGTTGCTAAAATATAAAGTTTATTCTTTAAATATGTGATGCGAGGCGTGGTGGAAGGGACAGGCCTGCAGCAGGGCGGCGACGACCCGCCTCAGCCTGCAGCAGGGAAGGGAGCGAAGGGCTCGCCCATCACCGTCTGCCGGCCTCGTTCATCAGCGGGGAGAGGCCGAGCAGCGAGTTGATGAGTTCAGAGTTGCGCTTGTGAGGGAGACCTGCGGCGGCCTCCTGCGGGGCGTGGACCACCTTCAGGATGCGTGCCGCCAAGGTGGCCACGGCCTGTGTGGCGTGGGGCGGAGAGTAACCTGTGATTATACGAGTACAGGATACAATGGTGTATGTATACAGGTGTATTATGGGAGGAATACCTGGCGGGGTAACTGCATCTGTGGACTTGGAGGCTGTATAGTACACACACACACACACACACACACACACACCTCACGCTCGGGAATATGAAGCTCCTGCCCCTGGGTGAGGAGGGCAGCGAGGACCACCAGCACCATCACGGCCACGAACACACCGCTGCGCATCCTGCATAGGAAAAAGCTGCATCAGGAGGGTATGGCTGGGAGGAGGTTGCAGGCACTGTGTGAGGGATAATGGGAAAAGCCGGGAAGGGAAGCCCTTTCTGTCCTTAGTGGTCAAAAATATCGACTGTTTCCTGTTGTTTGTTGTTTGTTTGTCACCTTGAGGTGAAGTGTTTGTGTTCTTTGTACAAACCTTCAAGTGCTGGTCTGAGAATGTGTGTGTGTGTGTGTGTGTGTGTGTGTGTGTGTGTGTGTGTGTGTGTGTGTGTGTGTGTGGAGACAGACAACTGGCTGTGGACGCACTTGTTCTGTAGGTTGGTAGGCAGGCAGGCAGGCAGGTAAGGTAGTTAGGGCAAAGCTGGTGCTGGAATGATGCTGGTGGCTGCTGCTGCCCAATATTTATGTCTCGCGCCCCCTTCCTCCCCCGCCCCTTCACAGCCTGCTCCTTCCTGCGCGGCTCACATGCAGCAGGCAAGTGTGTGTATTGAGTGTTTTATGGAAGACTAGAACTGAAAAGAATTGGGCGGCGGAATAAGCGCGTGACAAAGGCCGCGGCTCTTCATACATTTTCTTTCCGAATGTCTGCTTCTCATGTGCACAGAGTGGACTCATTAAAAGCAGAAAATAGTATCTCCTAGTTTATAGGTTTTTCTTCATGGTTTCTTTGATTCTATTCACATTATTCTTATTTTGCTGCTGGAATCTTTATTAATGCATTGGCCTGGGAATTAAAACATTTGGTTACCAAAATGGAGGGAAAGTATATTGATGTGGCTTGAGGTGAGGAGCAGCACTGCCTCTTGTTCACTCTTGATTATTGACTAACTGAAGTGACTCACCTGATGGCAGCAGATGACACGTGTGTGGATGTATGGATTGCAGGTGGACGGATGACAGGTGCATGCATGACAAGTACATGGATGACTGATGTATAGGTGACAGGTGTATAGATGACAAACATATGGATGACAGGTTTATTAGTGATAAGTGTACGAATGACTGATGAATGCATGGCAGGTCTACAGATGATAGATGTATAAATGCTAAGTGTAAGAGTAACAGGTGTATGGATATTGTGTATGGATAATAGGTGTATGGATGACAGGTTTAAAGATGACGGATGTATGGTGGGGAATGACAGGTGTATGGAAGAAATTACAGGTGTGTGGGAGACAGCTGTCTGGGGAGCCTCACAGGTGAGCTGATGACGAATGTAGATATAGATTACAGGTGTATGCAAAAGGGATGAACAACGAAGGATGCTGGAGTAAAATGATGGTCACTAGGCACTTGTTTTTAATATAAAGAGAAGACAGACTAAGGCTTCGAAAATTATGAACAGTGCAAAAAAAAAAAAAAATGTTTGTAATGACTCAAATTAAAGATGAAAGAAAAACATTATCTTTTTGTGTATTTTCCCCCGTGTAAGTTTTTGATTCACTGGCTTCAGGTTAGTCATACTTCAGTTTGTGAAAGAGAAGAATCAAGAGTGATGTTCCACTTTTAAAGCCAAGCAAATATACTGCCAGACACCTTATACTGAGGTCAGCTTCCAACCCTTTTACAGTAAATAAAACTTCCAACAATGAAATAAAACTTATGTGAATAAAGTTAAAGAAAATGCAGATAAGGAAACTTTCATGGAGGAGGCATTATTGTTTATGCCTGCAACAAGTCCACTGCGTGCACATGAGAGCCAGACAATCGCGAAGAAAACGTATGGAGATCCGCGGCATTTGTCATACATTTATTCCGCCGCCCAGTTCCTTTCAGTGTTCGTATTTCATTAAACACTCAATACACACACTTACCTGCCGCATTGTGCCGCGAGGGGAGGGGCAGGCTGTGAGGGGGCGGAGGAGGAAGGGGGCGTGTGACATAAATATTGGGCAGCAGCAGCCACCAGCATCATTCCAGCACCAACCTTGCCCTAACTACCTTACCTGCCTGCCTGCCTGCCTGCCTACAGAGCAAGTGTGTCTACAGCCAGCTGTCAGTCTGTACACACACACACACACACACACACACACACAAACACTTCACCTCAGGGTCACAAACAAACAACAAACAACAAACAACAGCAAACAGTCGATGCCTTTGACCACTAAGGACAGAAAGGCCTTCCTCTTCCCGCCTCCTGCCACTCCCTCCCAGACAGTGCCTGCTGCCTCCCCCCAGCCACCCCCTCCTGACGCAGCTTCTATCCCTGCAGGATGCGCAGCAGTGTGTTCGTGGCCGTGCTGGTGCTGGTGGTCCTCGCTGCCCTCCTCACCCAGGGGCAGGAGCTTCATGTTCCCGAGCGTGAGGTGTGTGTGTGTGTGTGTGTGTGTGTGTGTGTGTGTGTGTGTGTGTGTGTGTGTGTGTGTGTACTAAACAGCCTCTAGGTCTCCAGGTGCAGTTCCCCTCTCCAGGTATCCCTCCCATAATACACTTGTATATATACACCAGTGTATCCTATACTCGTATAATCACAGGTTACTCTCCGTCCCACGCCCACACAGGCCGTGGCCACCCTGGCGGCACGCATCCTGAAGGTGGTCCACGCCCCGCAGGAGGCCGCCACAGGTCTCCCTCACAAGCGCAACTCTGAACTCATCAACTCGCTGCTCGGCCTCTCTGCGCTGATGAACGAGGCCGGCAGGCGGTGATGGTCGAGCCCTTCGCGCCTTTCCTACCGCAGGCTGAGATGGGTAGTCGCCACCCTGCTGTAGGCCTGTTCATGTATTACACCTATCTTAACGCATTTAATGAATAAAATATACGCAGCAAATGAAATGTTTTTTTTTTTTTTTCATTTTGGCCATACTCTTCCTCTTTATACGAAACAAAACAAAAAGTCAAGGTAACGCTTCCTTGCTACACACACAACAAGAGAAATTACTAAAGCTGACAGGGAGTTCTAGAGTTTACCCCCCCCAAAAAAAAAAAATGAAAGGTTGATATCACTGGCTAATTCTTGCATCAAAAAGGTGAACAGAATACGAGAGAAGTGGAAATTCCTATGCGGCGACGCCGCGTGAGGAGGGGTATGCCATCCAGTAAGATCAGAAGAGCATTTATGGTGAAAGATACGATGAAGATACCGAGACATGCAACCTTATGGCGAAGAGGGAGAGACAGAAAGAAGCTGAATACAGTTAGTTGGAGGAGAGGAGTTGATGAGGCGAAATGCTTTTGATTCCACCCTGTTCAACAGATTAGTGTGAGTGGATTCCTCATATGTGTGAAGCCTCCTCCACATGGCCGGATAAGGCCCCTCTACTGAGTTAGCTGCTGTTTTAACAAAAGATAAGATGTGGAGTTTCCAGTTTAGATTAATAGTAAGGGACAGACCGAGGATGTTTTTCTGTGTAAAGGAAGTTAGTTGCGGGTCACTGAAGAAGAGGGGATAGCTATCTGGAAGATTGTGTCAGAATGAGAGATGGAGGAATTAGGTTTTTTATGCATTGAATAATATTAAGTTTGCCCTGCCAAAGTCAGAAGGTTTAGGAAAGCATGACGTTAGGTGTTCTGTGGGAACTTTGCGTGAGTTGCTTAATTCCTGAAAGGCTGGATATCTCAAGAAAATGTGTGGGAAGGTGCCGGGGGTATCGTTGGCGTATGAGTGGGTAGGACAGTAAATTTGGCTCTGATTATTAATGAATGATAGAAAGAGAGTGGGTAACAAGACGGAATCCTGAGTAACACCACTTTTGATATACTTAAGAGAAGAACAAGTACCATTTACCACAGTAGCAATAGAACAGTCAGAAAGGAAACATGAAATGAGCCTACAGGGAGAAGGATAGAAGCAATAGAAGGATTGTCTGGAAATTAAAGGTTTGCGTCAGACTCTCTCAAATGTTTTTTATATGTTCGAGTTAACAGCGAAACTTTTCGTCCCTAAAAGAGGATGAGCAAGAGTCAGTAAGGAAGGCCAGAAAATCATCAGTAGAGCGGTCACGACGGAAACCATACTGGCGATCAGATATAAGGTTGTGTAGTGATAGATGTATGAGAATGCTCCTGTTGAAAATAGATTCAAAACTTTAAAACGGCAGGAAATTAAAACAATAGCACGATAATCTGTAGGATTGGATCAGTTATTCTTTTCTGTAGCGGGTTGACTGTAGGCAAACTTTCAGCAGGAAGAAAAGGTACTCGTAAATGTTGGCAGAGTTGGAAGAGATTGACTGGGCAAAGTGTAAACACGTAGGCACATTTATAGAGAAAAATAGTAGGGACCTTATGAGGTCCATAAACGTTCCGAGGATTAAAGTCAGAGAGGACATGAAAAACATTATTAGGAAGATTCTTAACAGGAAATATGAAATCGTCAAAGGATGGAGAAGAGAGAGGAACATGCCCTGAATCATTCAGAGTTTTTAGTACTTGTTTGAGAGAAGAGTTCAGCTTTACAGATAGATGAGATTGATGTGGTGCCATCAGGTTGAAACAAGGAGGGAAAAGATGAAGAAGGAAAGTTGTTGGAAATATTGTCTGTTCTAGGCTCCTGAGGTCACGAGGGGAGTTAGACCTAGAAAGGTTTTGACATTTTCTTTTGATGAAGAAGTTTTTGGGTAGATGTGGAGCAGTGTTGGCGTGATTTCGAGCAAAAAAGTAAAGCAGGAGATGGAAGGTTCAAGTACCGTGTTTGGGTCGCCTCTCTTTCAAGTATAGCACGAAAAGACGCTGGGTTAAACCAAGGTTTGGAAGACTTAGGGCGAGAGAAGGAGTGAGGAATGTACGTCTCCATTCCAGACCTGTGTTATGTGGTCAGCACACAAAGATGGATCTCTGACATGGAAGTATTAATTATTCCATGGAAAATCAGAGCAATACCTCCTCAGGTCCCACAAGAAGCAGAGCCAAAATGCCAGTGGCACTTCCACCTTGGGGGATCCTAACGGGGAACTGGAGCTATAGTATTAGATCAAGATATGAGTCAGGATGTGCTGCACTTTGGAAGTTATATGGTCAAAGTTTTTTTTTCTTTAATTAGTAGAGTTAGGTGATAAGTATGCAGGACGGATTAATTTAGTTTGAGAGTGACTGTTTGGAAGATTCAAGAGCGTGGGCACGAGACGCGGACAACTTTGGGAGGAAAGTCAGGATAGAGAAAGTATGAGGGAACAGAGAAGGGCTTACTCTCAGTAGCCTCTGACACCTGTGTCTCGGTGAGGAAGACATAATACTGAGGAGCGACAAGAAATGTTAAAAGGCAAAGAAGCGTCGGTATTTTAATGCCATTTGTTGCATCATGAGGATGAGCATGGTCAAGATAAGAAAAACACAACTTTTGTTGTTGCTAAAATATAAAGTTTATTCATTAAATATGTGATGCGAGGCGTGGTGGAAGGGACAGGCCTGCAGCAGTGCGGCGACGACCCGCCTCAGCCTGCAGCAGGGAAGGGCGTGAAGGGGTCCCCCATCACCGCCTGCCGGCTTCGTTTATCAGTGGGGAGAGGCCGAGCAGCGAGTTGATGAGTTCAGAGTTGCGCTTGTGAGGAAGACCTGCGGCGGCCTCCTGCGGGGCGTGTACCACCTTCAGGATGCGTGCCGCCAGGGTGGCCACGGCCTGTGTTGGCGTGTGGCGGAGAGTAACCTGTGATTATACGAGTATAGGATACACTGGTGTATGTATACAGGTGTATTATGGGAGGAATACCTGGCGGGGGGACTGCACCTGTAGACTTGGAGGCTATTTAGTACACACACACACACACACACACACACACACACACACACACACACACACTTCACGCTCGGGAACATAAAACTCCTGCCCCTGGGTGAGGAGGGCAGCGAGGACCACCAGCACCAGCACGGCCACGAACACACCGCTGCGCATCCTGCAGGGGAAGAAGCTGCGTCAGGAGGGGGTGTCTGGGGTCAGCAGGCACTGTCTGGGAGGGAGGCGCGGGAGGCGGGAAGGGGAAGGCCTCTCTCTGTCCTTAGTGGTCAGAGGCATCGACTGTTTGCTGTTGTTTGTTGTTTGTTTGTGACCTTGAGGTGAAGTGTTTGTGTTCTTTGTACAAACCTTCAAGTGTTGGTCAGAGACTGTGTGTGTGTGTGTGTGTGTGTGTGTGTGTGTGTGTTTGTTCCTTCTGCATTCCACCATAAAATGGTGATTTTGTGTTTTCTATATTCTATAATGTGGTCACTAATAAACTAACTAATTAACTGTGCAGACAGACAGCTGGCTGTGGACACACTTGCTCTGTAGGCAGGCAGGCAGGTAAGGTAGTTAGGGCAAGGCTGGTGCTGGAATGATGCTAGTGGCTGCTGCTGCCCAATATTTATGTCACACGCCCCCTTCCTCCCCCGCCCCCTCACAGCCTGCCCCTCCTCCCCATGCGGCAGGTAAGTGTGTGTATCGAGTGTTTAGTGGAAGATGAGCACTGAAAAGAATTGTGCAGTGGACTAAACGCGTGACAAAGGCCGCGGCTCTCCTTCACCGTTGTGGAAATGGAGCGGTGGCGATGGAGTTGTTTGTTATTATTATTACTTTTATTTTTATTATTTTTATACTATTATTATTATTATTATTATTATTATTATTATTATTATTATTATTATTATTATTATTATTATTATTATTTTGGGTAGATGTAGAGCAGTCTTGGCGTGATTGCGAACAAAAATGTAAAGCAGGACATGGAAGGCTGAATTACCGTTTTTGGGCCGCTTCTCTATCAAGTATATTATTGTTACTGTTATCATTATAATTGTTGTTGTTGTTGTTGTTGTTGTTAATGATATTATTTTTGCTATCATCTTTTTTTATTGATTAATTTATTATTACTCTTATCATCATTATTATTATTATTATTATTATTATTATTATTATTATTATTATTATTATTATTATTATTATTATTATTATTATTATCATCATCATCATCATCATTTTCCATCATCATCCTCCTCATTGTTTCATCCAGGACATGCTCTCAGGCTGTCTCCTGAAGTTTCTCACCTTTATTAATTAGTGTCTGAGACCTCCCGAGATCTATTTTGTAAGATAACTTCAGGTCGGCAGTTGTCAGCTCTGTGATTCCTTCAGGCCGCTGCTTTTTCCCTTGTTTCTGAGCATTCTGCATGTTGTTAATGTCCCAACACTTATCTGGCGACTGATCGACGTCTTGGCTAATGTTCCGTATGGATGTGTAATTAGCCTGAGGTTCGTGCCTAAAGAAGAGCACCTGTTTCTTCGTTTCAGGACTTTATTTTGAGTTGAAGTAGGGTCTGATGTGCGTGTATGTCGGGGAGGGAGGGATAGATCTAACCTCGGCGACCAGCTAAAGATTCACCAGTGTGATATTTTCTGCATGGCAACCTTGACGTATCCGTACTGGTGCAATCAAAACAGCAACAACTGCTTATTGCTGGTGGTTAATTTGAAACTTTACTGAATTTTAAGCATATTATGAACAAAATTACGTAAAAACAAGGGAGTAATGATCTTGAGCGGTAAAATATTTTGCCAGGGCGAAGATTTTACCCCAAAATTGACCGATTTCGATCTTGGAGCCTATTAAGATGACAGTCGTGTGGGTCGCATCCTCCCGAGGCATCGCACTGGGAGAGTTAAGAATATTTCAATGGCTTATGCTTCGATAAATATAAGAAATAGGAAGGCGATATACATATAATAATAAATCTTTTCCACACGAGCTGCCCTGCCGCCATCGCTCCATTTCAATAATTGTGAAGGAAACGCGAGGAGAGCCGCAGCCTTTGTCACGTGTTTATTCCGCCACCCAGTTCTTTTCACCGCCAGTCTTCCATTAAACACTCGATACACACACTTACCTGCCGCATGTGTGCTGTTTGGGAGGTGGGGGCGCGGAGAGAGTACAGGCTGTGAGGGGGCGGGAGAGGTAGGGGAGGCATGAGACATAAATATTGGGTAGTAGCAGCTACCAGCAACATTCCAGCACCAGCCTTGCCGTATCTACTTTCCCTGCCTACCTGCCTACTTGCCTGCCTACAGAGCAAGTACGTAAGACTCCACTGTTCTTTTTATCTATTTGTCTGTCTGTCTGCCTGCCTTTCTGTCGGTCTTCTGTCTGTCATGCCGTCAGTAAAGTGTCACTCACCAGCAAACAGTCTGTGCCTTTGGTCATTACGGGACACAGTCAGTGCCTCTTCTCTTTTCTCATTACCCTTCATTTGGCCTCATTCTGGCAGCGGCCTCCCTCTTCCTCTCACGCGACGTCTCCTCCAGGATGCGTAGTGGTGCAATCGTGGCCGTGCTGTTGGTGGTGGTTTGTGCCGCCTTCTTCACCAAGGGCCAGGAGCTCAATGTGCCCGAACGTGAGGTGAGTGTGTGTGTTTGTGTGTGTGTGTGTGTGTGTGTGTGTGTGTGTGTGTGTGTGTGCTAAAGAGCCATGAGGTGTGTGCAGCATCCCTCCAAGCCACAAGAGCAGTATTCCTCACTGGGACTTCCCTCCCACCACATCCCACCACATCTTTGTGTGCTTGTAAACGTACATCAGAGTATACTGTATAATCACAGTGTGCTCTCCGCCCCACGCCCACACAGGCCGTGGCCACCCTGGCGGCGCACATCCTGAAGGTGGTGCACGCCCCGCCAGAGGTCGTCGGGAGCCTTCCCCACAAACGCAACTCAGAGATCATCAACTCGCTGCTCGGCATCTCCAGGCTGATGAACGAGGCCGGCAGGCGGTGATGGACGAGCTCTTCGCCCACCACGCCCGTTGCATGCTGACGGAGTCCTGCCCGTCACGCCGCATTTCACCGATCAGTTGAATAAACATCAAAAGAACAGCAGCAGCAAAGGCAATATTATTTTTCCCCTTGACTCTTTCCTCCATCATCGTGTCTATCAGAATCATCCCACTCGATGTTCCCGCCTCGAGACTCCCTGCCGTGTGCTATGCTTACGTACAGTACTGAGTGTAAGTTTATTTAAAGTTTGTCTACTTTTGGTTGCCTTATTTTCATTGTACAGGCCGCTGTATGAAGTAATGAAAATGCGGCGTAGCGTGCTGAGATGTGATTCTTGCCGCGGCTGTGATGGCGGGAGTTGCGTCAGGCGAGGTGAGCGGGACTCGAAAGTTAGGGTGATATGTTGTCGCGGACCGTTGCCTGACTGCTGCTCCTCGAGTGATGTTCAGATGTAAACAAGCTAATGTCTTAAACAAATTCTGAGTTAACTCTAGTTCACACGCCTCTCCCGCCAGGAATCATACGTCGTCAGTAATTGTTTATGATAATGATTTTAAATACCGAGCAGTAATTTGTAAAAATTATGTGTGTAGTAAAAATAAGTGAAGTAACAATTATGTTATGGAAATCGAGAAGGAGATAGAGATGAGGAAGAAGTACTTAACAGCATCTGGGCAATACAATGTGTCACAACTCTCACTGAAAGAAGGGGCAAAGATGCTGAGACACGTGAGGCGAGGCGCTACAGGGGTCACCCACCACCACCACCACCGCCTCGACCTTGACCTTCCCTGGTGCTCCTCAGGCGACCTCAATACCACGAGGAGAACGAGGAGAAAAGTTGTTTCTAGTCTGCAAATATCAAGTTCGCAGAAATAAGGAGAATGAGAGGACGGAAATTTAGGGATAGATGTCAAAGAAAGAAATGAAAGATTTAAAAGTACTGAAGCAGGAAGAGATGAAGGAAGAAAAAGAAGAAAAGGAGGAGTAAACGTGAAAGAAGACTGGCGCCAGCAGGGGCAGCAACAGGGGTCCCGGCGCCCTCCTAGTCGCACTACAATGGTACTCTTACCGCTGTCTCATCTCTCCCCTCCACCCCCGCTCTTTCTCCCTTTGCCCCATAACCTTCCTTCACGGCACCCTTCATTCCTTTGTCCCATACACCTCCTCCACCGCCCCTTAGTTCCTTTTCTCATGCCTCCTGTAGTGGTTAGCCACCATTAAAGGCCCAATTATATATACAAGCGCTTCACCAGTTACCCACAGTTAGTGATTTACGTCGCCGGCGGACAATACAATCCCCAAAGTAGTCCATAAGCTTATCGATAGTGTTGTGTTGTGTTGTGTTGTGTGGGTCTAAATAGTCTGTAAATCTGTCGCCACTGGACATTACATTACGATCATCTAATTAGTTCATAGGTTTGCCAGTAGGGGGAAATATTACTGTAGTGGTGAGGAGCAATCAGGAAAGTCTGGGCGTCTGCGTGTTAAAGGTGCAGGGATCGTAAGCTGCTAATAATGACTACATCAACTCAACATTAACCTCATTCAGTTCACGTCCTTCACCTCTTGCGAGTTTTATGTTTATGAACTCCCGTTGGGCATCATGTTACCTCTTCTCCGCGACAAGGGAAAGAAAAAGAAACTAATCTAACTACTTATGAAGCTCAACAAAGAGAGGAGTGGGGAAGGGGGAGTGGAAATTTTAATGTCTAGCGGGAGAGAGGGTTGCGTGGGCAGTGGAACGTGTTGGGCTGTTATGTATAGAAAACGGAAAAAGCATTGTATGGGAATCGGCTGAAGAAGAGCATTAGGCGGGAAGGTCAGGACTGGGCAGGATATTACGTAGGATGAGAGAAAGAGAGAGAGAGAGAGAGAGGGAGAGGTAGGGGCGGGGACGCGATGGTAGTCTGGGGGCAGGATCACAATGTTAATGCCATCAGTCCGAGGCATCACGTTACGCCAGGGAGAGACAGATGAGCTCACGGCGCCCTCTCTTACCACGCCTCTTTATGTCGCATTCCCCCCCCTCCCTCAGTCACCCATTCTGTCCCTCCAGCCCCTTCAGTCCCTCGCGTCCCCTCCAGCCCCTCCGTCCCCTCCAGTCCCTCCCGTCTCCCCATTCCCTCCCGCCTCATGATCTCCATATTCATACATCACTAGGTCGTCATCCTCTTCTTGAAATATGACTTTTTGTGGAATATTTGGTGGATTCTCTGAAGGAGGAGGAGGAGGTGGTGGTGGTGGTGTCGGTCGTGGTGGTGGTGGTGGTGGTGGTGGTGGTCTAGTAACTCTGAGCACTGGAAAGAAAGGATCCTAATGGAAGAACAAGCAGGTACCAGACACGTTAGTTTTTACGGGGCTGTTTGGAGTAATTACACTCACCAATATAAGTGTGTGGAGTAAGACAGCATAGACAAATGTAGAGGATGAGTAGAAGGAGGAAGAGAAGAAGGGAGAAGATGGGCTTTTAAAAATGAGCATGGTAAGGAAGAGCGGAGAGCGATCAAATGAGAGAAGCGATGTGATGGGCGTCTCTCTCTCTCTCTCTCTCTCTCTCTCTGGAGTTCGAAAATCTATATAGGCTCCGCTCGTCTATTTCCACAACACGGACGCACACAAAGGGCACAACACTGCGATCACGGGTTGGATAAGCGACGCAACACACAAGGGGGCGGCGCTGAAGGAGGAGCAGTAATCGTGTTGGAAATTACATAAAAGACATACAGGGAGGTACGTGGATGTTGTTTAATAAGGTTCAAAGGTTTCATAAGGATTAATAGGGTTTAATAGGGTTCACGGGTAAGTGTGAGGCTGAAGACTGGGTAGATTTTTCTTTTTTGTTTGTTTTATTAATATTTTTTTCTTTTTTTGCACTTTTTTTGTGATTTGGAAAAGAGGGATGGAGGGATATCGTCTGAATTTTGTTGTTTTACTTTTTAAGGAGTGTTTAGAATGTATTTCCCATTTTTTCCCTTGTTCTTTTTTTTTTTTTTTTGTAATGTTTCATCCTAGTCTTAGGAAAGTGTCGGAGGGAGACATGCAGTGCTGAAGTGCTGAGAAGCTGCGGTACTAAAATGCTGCAATGTGCTGAGTGATGAAGTGGTGCTAACGTAACGAAAAAAAAAAAAATCTATAAATATTTCCCTGGGGTGCTGATTACCCAAAAAATGCTGAGATGCTGAAGAATACTGGATTATACTCATACTTAATACTGAAAGGTGCTGAAGGGATACTAGTTCTGATGTGCTTACCTGCCTACTGGAATGCTAGAATACTGAGAGTGATCAGGTGACGCTAGTTAGATGTGGGGTGGAGTGGTGTTGTGGTGGGGTGTGTGGGGGTGTGGTGGGTGGCGGGGGGTGTGGTGACTGTCTGCTGCAGTTGTCACGCACAGGTATCTATTGTTTCTTGGAGGTTATTTTTGTGGTAGAGGTGCGCTTACTCCTTACCTCTCTCTCTCTCTCTCTCTCTCTCTCTCTCTGCTTTTATGTATGCATATATTTATTTGTATATGTATGTATGTATGTATGTATGTTTGTATGTATTTTAGTCTCTCTCTTTCTCCATAAAAATATTCAGAATTATGTAAAATCAAAGCTGTTAGAGAGAGAGAGAGAGAGAGAGAGAGAGAGAGAGAGAGAGAGAGAGAGAGAGATTCAAAAGAAAATATGACACAACAAGACCTTGAATGTTTGACCTCCTTAGAGTGACTTCATGACCTCTTAACCTCCTTTTCCTCTTTTTTTCATTCCCTATTTTTCTTTCCAATCATCCCCACCACCTTCTCCTCTTACCCTCTTATTTTCTTACCCTCCCTCATTAAACAGCTTACCAGGGACAAAAAAAGGGTTATACTTACTTCTTTTCGTTTGTATTTCCCCCCCTCTTCGTCTTCCTAACACGCTAACTATTTTGCATCTGCTAATATTAAATCTATCGCATGTTCTCTAACCTTCCTCAAGAGCCTTTGGTGGCGTACGTACCTTGTAGAACACCTTACTTAAGTTCAGTCATAGGATGGATGTCACAAGGATGTCATAACTATCTCATCAACTATCATCATCATTATTATCATCATCATCACTTTCTTCTTCTTCTTCTTCTTCTTCTTCTTCTTCTTCTTCTTCTTCTTCTTCTTCTTCTTCTCCTCCTCCTCCTCCTCCTTTCCCTTATTATTTATATTATAGTCTTACCTTTCTTCTCCTCTCGTGTGTGTGTGTGTGTGTGTGTGTGTGTGTGTGTGTGTGTGTGTGTGTGTTGAGGCGTTGGGCGGAAACACTCGCGGTTCGGTGACAACAGGTGCAGCGGACACTCACGGCTTTCCCTCCCTTCCCCTCCCTTCCCTTCCCTTCCCCTCCCTTCCCCTACCTTCGTCTCCCCTTCGTCTTCCTTTCTCTTCTTTCTCTTCCCTGTGTCTTCCCTTTCCTTGTCCTTCGATTCCGGTATTTTGGTATTTTCTTTATTTCAGCTTTCTTCCTTTCTTCCTTCTTTTTTTTATTTTCCCTTGTGTCTCTTTCTATTTTTTTGTCTCTTCTTTATCCTTTCGTCTCCTCTCCATGTTTATTTCTTGTTATTTTTCCTTCTCTTTGTTTTCTTCCTATTCTTTTTTTTTACTCCTCTTTCACTCTTTCAATCTTCCTCTTCCTCCTTCTTCACTACACCTCTTTCTTTTTCACTCTTTCCATCCTCCTTTTCCTCCTTCTTTACTGCACCTCTTTCATTCTGTTCATCTTCCTCTTCTTCCTTCCTTTCTTCCTTCCTTTTCCTTCTCCTTTTTCTCCTGTATTTTCCTCTTTCCTTTTCTTCCCTTTCTTCTTTTCCATCTCTTCGCTGTTATTTATTATTTTGTCTTCTTTTCTGTCACTCTCCTTATACCTCTTTCCTCCTCCTCCTCCTCCTCCTCCTCCTCCTCTTCCAAGTTTCATGAAGGTTTTAACATAATAATGGAAACCGATGCAAAATGGAGAGAAAAAGTCATCACAGAAGGAAATTATATGTTTTAATGTGACGTGAGAGAGAGAGAGAGAGAGAGAGAGAGAGAGAGAGAGAGAGAGAGAGAGAGAGAGAGAGAGAGAGAGAGAGAGACGTAGTCATATATTTCTTCAATATTCCTAAATTATTGTTATTCATTTATTTATTTTTTGTTGTTAATGATAAAACAGAGGAAGAAGATGAAGATAAGGAGGAGAAGAGTTTGGAGAAGAAAGAGGACGAGGAGGAGGAGGAAGACGAGGAGAAGGAAGGAAAAGGAATTATTGTAAAGTTGAATATTTTAGTAAGGAGGGAAAACTAAATTAGAAGGAGAAGGGAGAAGAGGAGGAGGAACAGGAGAAGGAGGAAAAAGAAGAAGAAGAAGAAGAAGAAGAAGAAGAAGAAGAGTTCCATATTTTACTGAAGAAGGGGAAGTGGGAAGTAGATTAGGAGGAGGAGGAGAAGGAAGATGAGGAGGAGAAGGAGCAGGAGGAGATGCCATGGGGGTCTGAATACCAGGTGGAAGAAAGCTGTGTGAGAGGTGACGTTATTCTCCCTCATGGCACTGTCAGGGAGAGTGCCAGATGAGTGTCAGGGAGAGAGTGTCAGGGAGGGTATCAGGGAGTGGCCTTATCCATCCACTTCCCTCCTTCCTCCTCTTCCCTCCATTCCTCCTTCCTCCCGCTCCTCCCTCCCATTCATCACTTTCGCTGTTTTTCTTGTCCTTTCTCTTAATTACCTCCTGTCTCTCTCTTTTTTTCTTTACAGATATTTTTTTCTTTTTTTCCTTCCATTTTTCCATTCTTCCTGCTTTCCTTCCTTCTTCCCTTCCTTCCTTCCTTTCTTTCTTTCTTTCTTTCTTTCTTTTTTCTGCTCTTCTCTCCTTCCCTCTCTCCTCTTCCTCCCTCTTCCCCCCTCTCCTCCTCCTCCTCCTCCTCCTCCTCCTCCTCCTCCTCCTCCTCCTTCTCTTCGTCCTCACTCACCCATGCCTTAAGTGATGAAGAAACATGATCCACTGAAGGAAATGAATAAATAAATGAAGAACGGAATGCTATGAAAAAAATTAAAATACAATAAAACAATTCACTTAGACAATAAATGAATACATCAATAACAAACACATGAATAAACTGTAATTATTTCATTATTTATTCTGCATCGCCACCAGCAGATCTGAAACACGTAGGTCTCTCTCTCTCTCTCTCTCTCTCTCTCTCTCTCTGACCAGCGAAAGTGTCTCTCTAATAATAGAAAACGTAATGATGGTGACGGCGACGGTGACGGCGGCGGCGGCGGTGTTGGCAGACGCTGGAGGTGGTCGTGGTGTGTGTGTGTGTGTGTGTGTGTGTGTGTGTGCGCATGTGTGTCATAGTGATCCGAGCCGCCGTGCCCTCCGCAACCCTGGATTTCTTCAGCTCGTCAACGCAGGGCTCCTCCTCCTTCTCCTTCTCCAGGTACACACACACACACACACACACACACACACACAAACACACACACACCAAGCCTCATAAGTAGTATATGTTATGTACCTTCCTTAGCTAGTGTGTATGGCTGTTTTTTTTTCTTTCTTTTATTTCTTTCTTTCTCTTTTTTTCTTTCTTTTTTCTGTCTTTCTGTCTGCCTTTGTTTGTCTGTCTGTCTGTCCCTCTTTTTTACTTTTAAATATACACGTGTTAACCTTTGCACTTCAGGTCTGTATGAATTCCCTGTATGTGCCTCGTTATCTTGTGTGTCTGTGTGTAATTTACTGAAGGTGTTGTGTTGTATATGTTATGTGTGTGTCTTTGTATGTCCTGTGCGTAGGGATCCAGGTGTATGTGTGTATGTGTGTATATATGTATGTTTGTTTGCTTATTTATGTGTTTGCAACTATCTATCTAATTATCTTTCTTTCTTTCTCTCCATTTTTACGTTCTCTTCCCTTCTTCCTTGTCCTCGAATTCCTGATCAGTGAGGAGAGTCTTATTGTAGGAAATAGGAGAACCCGCTCGTGAAGATTAATGGAGCTTTTGAGTGGAATTCGAAGCAGTGAACCTAAAACAATCACCATTTTCAACACTTAGCCAGTTTGCCACCACCTCAACACCTCAAACCAATTATGTGACGGTTTTTTGTGTGTTTTTTGTAAGTTATTTCAAATGTTATGATTTTTTATTAGTATTTTTTTTATTAGTATTTTTTTTATTAGTATTAGATTTTTTATTAGTATTACCATATTAGGAGGGACGAATGAAGGGAGAAAGAGGGAGGGATGAGGGAGGGAACGAAAGAGAAGTAGGAGGAAGGAACAAAGTGTGTAATTGACAGGTGAGTCATGAGTGTCTGTCTGTGTGTGTGTGTGTGTGTGTGTGTGTGTGTGTGTGTGTGTATTTATTGGGTCACCAGCATTAACAATTTTTAGACTATGTTTGCATTGCACCAGTATAAATAACAACAACAACAACAACTTCTCTTCCTCTTAATACCACCACCACCACTACTACTACTACTACTACTACTACTACTACTACACACTACTAGTACTAAAACTATTACCACCAACACCAACCTCCCTACTACTACTACTACTACTACTACTACAACACACTACTAGTACTAAAACTATTACCACCAACTCCAACATCTCTACTACTACTACTACCATCATCACCACCACATCTACTACTATTACTACTACCACCATCACCACAACATTTATGCAAACACCAAGACTGCCAGGTGGAGAGAGAAAAGAGAGGGGAAGGAGAGAAAAAATTATAGGAATTAGTTATGTTAGTAATGGGGAGAACTGTCAGAGGGATAGAGGGAGGCAAGGTGAGGTGGCATACTGTTATTTTGGCAAGCATGAGGAAGAGGTGGGGAGAAATGGGGGAGGTAATGCGCTATAAATAGTTCTGGTCATGCCGCAGAGAGAGAGAGAGAGAGAGAGAGAGAGAATTACTATAGTTCTCCCATACGACCTTGCACGAAAGAAAACGGGGCCATTTGAATTATGCAAGGGTAACTATGGCAGAATTAGCCACTACTTTGATTCCACTCGTGAATGTTGTTTTAATAGCAGATTAAGATTAGGTTGTCTTGTGCAACTAGAGTAATTCAAAACATTATATAGGATATGAGTCAGCCTGTGTCAACATTAAATCTATTTGAGAACCTTCTTTTTTTTTTTTTCCCGGCCTTTCCCTCTTATTATTTATTTTTGTTCATTTACGTCAAACTTGAACCCGTTACTAATTCTCGTGTGTGCTGACCTCCGCCTCACCGCAGGATGGAGGAGCTGCTGAGTTGCTCGGTGTGCTGCGAACAGTACCAGGAGAAGCACCGTCATCCTGTGGTGCTGCCCCGCTGTGGTCACTCCTTCTGCCGCCCCTGCATAGCCTTCCTCGTCAAGAATGGCTGCGTCATCTGCCCAAGCTGCCGCATGGACCAGCGGGTGGAGACAGCTGACCACCTCCCGACGGAATTCAGTCTCCTGGCCATCACGAACGCCCAGAAGATAACCAAGGTGAGGGAGTGACTGTGGTGCTTACCTGTGTTCGTTCTGTCCCTCCTGTCACTTCCTGGGGTTTCAAATAGGTTAGGTTAGGTTAGGTTATTTCGTTGTCTTATTGCGTTTGTCGTCTTTTTCTTTCCCCCGCGTTTGTGTGTGTATGTGTGTGTGTTTGTGTGTGTTTCGTCCTACCCAAACACGGCTTCCACCTGTTCTTTATTTTTTCCTATCACGTTTCTTATTTGCTTTCCATTCCTTCTCTCTCATTTCTTCACCAGATCTATTCCACCTACCCCTTTATGCACGTATCTTACCTTATTGCCCTCCCACATCCCTACACCCTTGCCTTCCTCAAACCTGTGACCTCTTTTCCACCTGTTTCCCTCTTGTACACCTGTCCTCTTCTGCTTTACGTCCTCCCACCACCTGTTGCTCACCTCTAATACACCTGTCCAACTCAAACATGCCTTCACACGCCTCTCTCATATCCATTAATACTACCTGCTCTGTCCACCTGTTCGTCCTTACCTGATTGAAATTACGAAGGTGTAAATGAAGTGATGGCGTATTGGTGATGAGGGTGGAAGGTGTGAGACGTGAGGAACTGCGGGATGGGGAGGTGATGGGGAGGAGGGTAGGAGGGCGGAAGGGTTAATGGAGGGACGTGGGAAGCGCTCAGCGGCAGGTGTGTGTGGCCAGGTGTGTCGGTCAGGTGTGTTGTGATTCAGATGAGGCGGTGATAGTGGCGGCGTGATAGTGGTGATGGTGGTGAAGGATTAAAGGAAGCACTCTCATCTTTACTTATCAGTACGTGGTACATTGCACACCTCTCTTCTTCCTTCCTTTTTCTTTCTTTTTATTTGTTTACTCCTTTTTTTTAATTCTGTATTGTTTTATCTTTGTTTTTTTATTTCATTGCGTTTTCTTTCTTTTTTTTTTTTTTTACACTTTTTGTTTAGTCTTTCATCTCCCTTCTCGTCCTCCTCCTTTCCAGTTACTCGTTATTTCTATTCATCTCTCTTTACTTTTTCATTTCCTCTTCCTCGTCCTCTTGAAAGTCCTCATCTACTACTACTACTACTACTACTACTAATAATAATAATAATAATAATAATATAACTACTACTACTACTACTACTACTACCACCACCACCACCACCACCACTACCACCACCGCCACCACCACCACCACCACCATCACCACCATGAACTGGGTCACCTATATAGCTCGTGCACACCTGTCTGGGAAGTTTGTTTGCTGTTTTGCTTGATTGCTTGTTTGGTTGGTTGTTTTTGATGTTGTTGTTGTTGTTGCTGGTGATGGTGGTGGTGATGGTGGTGATAATAGTCCTTGTTTTATTTGCTTCTTCGTTTTCATCTCTCTCTCTCTCTCTCTCTCTCTCTCTCTCTCTCTCTCTCTCTCTCTCTCTCTCTCTCTCTCTCTCTCTCTCTCTCTCTCTCTCTCTCTCTCTCTCTCTCTCTCTCTCCTGTAAACCGGATCGCTTTACATACAAAACCGGAACTGTGAGCGAAACGGGAACCGAATTTATATGTAGTATAGCATGAGAGAGAGAGAGAGAGAGAGAGAGAGAGAGAGAGAGAGAGAGAGAGAGAGTGCAATTGCTTCTCGTTGTTTCTCTTAACTTACTATGAATAAATTTTCTTTTTTTCTTTTTCAATCTTAAATAAAATAAAATAAAGTATAGTTATTTTTGAGTGATTTATCTTTGCACATTTTCTTATTCTTTCTTTCGCTTCTTTTTTTTATATATATATTTTCACTTTCTTAATATTTTTTTCCTCTTCTTTCTATCACTTTTTTTTTTTTTCATCAATTTTGTTTACGATTTATGATTTGTATATGTTTTTTTGTTGTTTTCCTTGTTTATTCTTTGCTTTATTCATTTTTTTTATTTTTTATTAATTTGCTTTATCTATTTATTTCTTAAGGATTCCAAAGTTTACCGTTCGTATTTGTACTTTTGTTTCGTTGTTTCTTTAATTTTCATTTTTATTCTCGTATTTATTTCTTTTCGATTTTCTTTTTTCTTGTTTTTGATATTGATTTTTAATCATTTTTCTTCTTTCTACAAATTTTAATCTTTTCTTTTTTTCCTATTCCTTTATTTCATTTCCCTTCCTATTTATTTCCTCTCAGTTTTCCTTTTTCCATTATCTTTTCCTTTTCCTTCTCTTTTTTCTTCCAGTCCCTTTCCCTTTCCTTCCTCTTTCTTCTCCCTTCCCTACTTCATTTCTTTCCTTTCCCTTCCTTTTTGCTTTCATTTTCATTTTCCATTCCATAATTTTTCTTCCCTTTCTTTTCCTTCCCAAAACCATTTTTTTTATTTTCATTCTCTTTTCCTCACACGTCTTTCATTTTCCTTACCCTTTCCTTTCTTTTTCCTTCCCCTTTCCCTTCCCTTCCCTTGCCTTCCCTTTCTTTCCTTCCTTTCCTTCCCATCCCTTCTCTTCCTCCATCCCTTCCCCTCTGCCCCTCACCTGGTCGTTCCTTGACCCTTCAGGTGAACTTTCTGACCTCTTTTTGACCTTTCTGAATTTCCCTTGTTTCCTCCTGACACTCCCTAATACTCCCTGGCGCCCTTGACCTCTCAGCTTCGGGAGGAGGAGGAGGAAGAGGAGGAGGAAGAGAAGGAGGAGGAGGAGGAGGAGGAGGATTTGCATTATTTTTCCATGTCATATTCTTTACATAACTTTTATTTTTTTTTTATTTTTCATTTTTTATTCTGAGTTATCACTTTGGGCTCGTCTTTACTTACTTGTTTATTTTACATTTCTTTTTTTCTTCCATTCTTTGCTTCTTTTTTTTTCTTTCCTTGTTTGTTTGCTTTTTTCCCCGTCCTTTCCTTCGTTCGTTCGTTCGTTCCTTCTTTCCTTCACTTCTTCCCTCTTTCCTTTCTTCTTTCTTTCCTTCCCCCCTTCCTTCATTCCTTCCTTCTTTTGTTTCTGTGTTGCTGTTTTTCTTCCTTCTTTACTTTATTCTTGCAATTTCTTACTTCGTTCTTCTCTAAAACGAAAAGGAGATGGGAAGAAGGAAGTTAGAGAAAGATAAAAGGGATGAAGAAGGAGAATAACTAAAGATAAGGAGACGAGAAAGAAATCATGGAGAAGTGAAAGGAAGAAAGAAAATGGGGGGAGTAGGTGCGTCACTCACCTGGCCACCCACTCCTGCACACCTTCCCGTCACACTGATTCTCCAAACACCTGCTCGCCATGACAGGTGTGGAAGGAGTGAAGTTTGCTCGTGTCCACAGTACAGTCTTGCGTTGTGAAGCTTCCGAGGTCAGACTCATATAAACTGGCAATAGAGACGCGTAATGTATAAAAGATGACTTGTTAGAGGTCTTTAAGTTCTGCAAGAGATGTAGCAAAGATGATATAGCCAAGATTCCTAGGATTAGTAATCAAGATAGGAATGGAAATAAAGGATTCAAGCTTAAAAGTTAAATTTAAAAGGAGTAAGGAATATATTGATTCACAAATAAAGTGATGCTTGACTGTAATAGACTCAGGAACCATATTGTTAGTGTTGAGTCAGTAGGGAACTCTAAAAGAAAATTAGATAAATGTGTGGATGATGATGACAGATAAATACAAGTAAATATGTGTTATACAAGGGCTGCCACGCGTAGGCCCACTAACCTTTTTTCCTTGTTTTCTAATATTCTAATCCCTTACCTATAGATTTTTGCCAGATGGAAAACTGTAATATCAAGGAATAAATTTTCAATCGTTTCATCTTATTTCAGCTACGTATTACAAGTTCCCCTGAAAGTTAATGGAGTTTTGAAGGATGATTTCATGATTCTAGTGATAGTTTAGCAATATAATATGGAAGTTATTGGAATTCCTAAGGCTGTTCTCATGATTCTCACAATATCTTAACTGGGGAAAGTGGATGTTATTGTGGGTTTTTAACAGTGACAACAAAGATTCTGTGTCATAAGTGAGAGAGAGAGAGAGAGAGAGAGAGAGAGAGAGAGAGAGAGAGAGAGAGAGAGAGAGAGAGAGAGAGAGAGAGAGAGAGAGAAATCACCCGTTTGATATCTGTGGCCTTTGAAAATAGTTCAGATGGCTGAACAAAAGCATTGCAAAATACAACCGTAAGAAACTGAAAAGGTGAATAATTCCTTGCAGATGACGAATTTAAGAGAAACATTTGCTTAACAGTTCCACTTTATTATCATTCCACTTGCATGTATGTATGTACCGTATCCACCTGCCTAAATGATGCGGTATGTTGTGAGTTGGAATGTGATGGTGTGGAGGACAGACTATGCATGGGTACACCAAGGGGCGGGTCCTGCATTGTCTGGGTGTTATCATAAAGTTACGAAGGGCGTGAGACAGTTAGGGGACACTGAGGAATCTGAGGACGTTTGTAGGACTTGGTGGAGAGGAGTGGAGAAGGAGAGAAGGCCTGGAGGGGTGGCAACAATGTGGAGGGCTTAGAGTGGAGGTAAAACTGTCTTGGGGGAGACTGATGGATGTGGAGAGGGTTAGCAGGATCCGGGAAGATATGTAAGGAGGCTGGGAGAGGTGGAGGTTGTGAGGGACAGGTGGAGGGAAGGTGGGAGAGATGAAGGGAATTTGGAAGGAGTGGAAGGTCCCAAGGATAGTCCTGGAGAGAGGCTGGGAGAGATGGAGGGAATCATGGAGAGATGGAGAGAGATTGAGAGAAGTTGAGGAAATCTGGAAGAGGAGGAAGGTGTCTGGAAGAGGTGGAGAAAATGAAAGAAAGATGGAGGAAATTTGGGAGAGGTGGAGAGAGCCTGAGCGAGGTGGTGGAAAAATGGAAGAGGTAGCGCAAATCTGGGTGAGGTAAAGTGAATTTGCCAGAAGTGGAGAGAATGAGGGAGAGGTGGAGGAAGTGAGAAAGAGAGAGAGGTCGAGGGAGTGAGGGACAGATGGAGGGTTTCAAGGACAGGGAGAGGGAAGGGACCTGGAAGAATTTTGTGAGACTGGAAAAGCTGAGGGGGTTCTGAAAGGGTCAGGGTCATATGGGGGAGGGGGCAGGGGGAGGCAGGGAGGGAGGGAGGGAAGGAGGGAGGAACAGAGTGGGATTTCTTTTCTCTTTGTTGTTGTGTTCTTTGTTTTTTTTTTTCTTTTTCTTAATCTTAGTGTGTGTTTTCTTTTTCCTCTTTCCTTTGGTTAATGTTTCAAAAGGTTTGGTTCTTGTTTTCTTTAAAATTTTCTTGAATTTGCTTTGAGATGATGACGATGATAACAATAATGATATTAATAATAATAATAATAATAATAATAATAATAATAATAATAATAATAATAATAATAATAATAATAATAATAACAACAATATCAAAACAACAATAACAACATCATCATCAACAACAACAACAGCAGGAACATCCAAAAACAACAACAACAACAGCAAGAACATCCAAAAACAACAAACAAAAACAACAACAACAACAACAACAACAAAACAACAACAACAACAATAAAACAAGAAGAGATTTTAATATAATGTAACACTCCTAAAAAAAAAAAAATAACATCGTGTGTGTGTGTGTGTGTGTGTGTGTGTGTGTGTGTGTGTGTGTGTGTGTGTGTTTGTCGCAGCTGGAGATGTGCAGCCGCCATGACGTGAAGCTGTCGTTCTGGTGCCGCAGCTGCTCTTCGCCTACCTGCGGGGAGTGTCTCTTTGAGGAGCACCCCACACACACCCACAAAGTTGTCAAGGCCACCACGTATGTAGCCCGCAGCCTCATAGATAGACAGAGAGACAGACAGACAGACAGACAGATAGATAGATTAATAGGTAGACAGACAGGCAGATATATAGATTGAAAGACAGACAGACAGACAGATAGATAGATAGATTAACAGGTAGACAGACAGACAGATAGGTAGATAGACAGATAGATAGATAGATTGATAGATAGATAGATAGATAGATAGATAAGTAGACAGAACATAAGAACATAAGGGGAGCTGCAAGAAGGCGTCAAGACTACACGTGGCAGTCCCTGAGATAGATAGATATATAGATAGATAGATAGATAGATACTAAATAAATAAAATATATAAATGGATAGATAAGTAAATAAATGAGCAAGTAAAAAGTAGTGATGATAATAGTGAATGCGTAGAGTTTTCTTTCTAGTAGTCTTTATTGTTATCATCCTTCTTCTTGTTCTCTTCCTCTTCTTCCTTCTCTCTTCCGTCTAAGTTCTCCTGTTCTTCATTGTTTCATTCCTGTCATTTCTTACTTGGTTTTCTTTCTTTCTCTCTTACTTCCTTCCTATATTCTTCACCGTTCTCCACCTCGTATTTCTTTCTTCCTTCCTTTTTCTATCACTCTTTTCTCTCCTCTTTCTGTTTTCTTTCTTTCATTTACTTTCATTCCTCCCTCTTCAATTACTTCAACTTCCCTCCTTTCTTCTTCCACCTCGACCTTTCCTTATCCTTAATCTTCTTTGTCTTCCTCCACTTGCCTCGTCCTTCATTCCACCCTCCACCCTCCACCTCATCCATCCATCACCGTCTCTCCATCATCACTGTCTTCTTTTCATCATCATTACTCTCCATCCTTTACTTCCCTCCTCTCCACTCCTCCACCCTTTCCTTCCACCCTCTCACAAATCACCTTCCACCTCCCACTCATTCACAATTCATTATACTCTCCACTCTTGACTTCCATGCTTTCTTTTCTTCCACTCTCCACTTACTCTCACCTTCCACTCACACTCCTCCCACAGACTAGCTTTTCCCAGTCCACCTTTGCGTTTACCTTCCGTATTCCACTTTATTTTTCAGTCCTAATCTCCACTTTGCCTGTCACGTATATTTCCACAGTTTGCTCTTATCTTTCAGTCTTCCACATCCGTCGTTAGCTTTTCCTATTTGTTCTTGTCACTAATTCCACCTGATCATCCACTTATGGACCTTCTTATAATCTTCTACGTATCTTCCATCTCCACTTTTGGCTTTCATACTTCCAAGCTCTACTCTAAACTATCTACTTTCAACTCAACTTTCTCCTCCATCATTTGACTAAGCCACTAAAATTCCACTTTCATCTCCTTCACTTCCACCTCCTTCTTCAGGCATGTGGAGGAGATGAAGACAGCCATCAAGGGCATCGCTGACAAGTTCTCCGACGCCCTGGATCTGCGGGAGCGATGGTACCACCAGCAGGTGCTCCAGGGCGCCAAGGCCATCAGCGACGCCATCCGCACCCTCAGCATCCTGCGGCGGGACATTGACGACGCCCGAGAGCTGGTGAAGGGCGTGCACGTGGTGGAGGGGATCGGTCCGACCTCTGCCCTCGCCGAGGCCTCCAAGTGCCTGGGGCTGAAGTGGAACCTGAAGGGGTGCCAGCTGGAACTGACGGAGGGCGGCGGGCGGCAGCAGGAGAGGGAGGAAGGGAAGGGTGACGGCGATGGGAAGGTTAAGGAAGTGGAGAACGGAGAGGATGAGGAGGAGGAAGGAAAGGTCAACGAAGAGAAGAATGAGGCAGGGAAAGAGACCCCCGCTGAGGCTCTCGCTGAGGAGGTGGAGAAGACAGACGAAGAGAAGAAGCCTGAGGCGGAGGAGAAGGAGATTGACGAGCTGGAGGCGCTGACGGAGGAAGAGAAGAAGAAGCGGAGGAAACTTCTCCGTTTGAAGGAAAAGCTTGCCGCGGCCTCCGCCGCTGCCGAAGCGAGCAGAGACAAGGACAAGGCTGACCTGAAGCCCAAGGCGGAGAGGAGGAGTGCCAGGGAGAAAGGCGACAGGGAGGCGGAGGTGAGGAAAGAGAACATCCCTGAGTCTGTCAAGTTCCTCGCTGCCGCTCTAGACAAGAATCCCCGCACGGACCGTAAAGACGCCCGCGCTTCCCGCGATCTCTCCACCTCCCCGCCAAAGGACGACGCCTCCGGCAAGGACGAACACGTGACCTCCAAGTCCGAATTGGACACAGAAGCCGAGACTGAAGCCTCAAGGAAGGCAAAGAGGGATGGCGACAGTGACCCCAACAAGGCAGCCCAGGCTTCCTTACTCACCAGGATCGAACCGCTGCCCAGAACCAAGCCTGACCCGGCCTCTGTCCTCAAGAAGCCTAAGGCCAACACGGGCCTCA
>NC_087174.1:6740000-6757500 GCF_035594125.1 Scylla paramamosain
CCCCTTCTGCAGCCCCTGGACCACCCGAGTTCCCTTAGCCAGCCCCTAAACTCCTTGGTCCTAATTATTAAACAGTTCTTTCCTTGTTTAACATTGTCGTGGAGAAAGGTGTAGTTTTAATGCAGAGTTTCATAAGGGTGGTTGTTTTTTTGTTGATTGTGAGTGTAAGGGAAGGTTAGCTTGATCATTTAATTCCTACATCCCTTAAATGTTCGTAAATTCCCTTTAAATACGCTCTAGTCTTCTTTTTCACTTGAATTTTCTTGTGCTCTTCCTCCCTTAAGGTTTCAAAACCCTCACGTATTCTCTGATCGGTCACTTTCTCCTTTATTTTCTCTTATACTTTCACTTAAGCTTATATCCCTTCTTTTTCCTTATATACTCCCCTTTGGCTTATTTCTCACCCTTAAGACCCTTTCGTGTCTTACTTTTCCCCCTTACTTACTTACCTGCCCACCTGATCCATAATTAAGTCCCTTTACCGATATTGTGTCTTATACCTTCTCGTCTCTTTTTTCCCGCTTTTGATCCTCGTTAATCCCACTAATGAGTTCTTAATCCCTTTCTGAGCACCGTTGATTGATTCCTTCTTTGTGTGGAGTTTTCTGTCTTTTTTTTTCCTCTCTTTGTGTCTTCTTCGTTCCCCTTCGCTTTTTATTTATTTCTTATCTCTTATTCTTCTTTATTCCTTCATTTACACGTTTCTTGTCTTCCTTATTTATTCTTAGTGTCTTTCTTTTTTTTAGATAAATAAATTAATAAAAACAAATGAAGACAAAAGGACCCTTTACTTGTCTCTGTCGTAGAAGAAAAGAGAGAATACTGATGACAACATGGCGCCTTTTAGTTGAGTAAACTTACGTGACTTCACTGGGCAATAGATAACAAGTCTGATCCACTGAGTCATTCCTTTCGCTTTCACGTGCCTTTGATTAATTATTTTACTGCGATGTTCGTCTTTTGTCAACACCGAGGCCACTGTAATAAATTGCTTGGATGGGCTTAAAAGGGAAAAAAAAAAAGGTTAATTTAGTCTTTGCTTAGCTACAGAAGTACGTATTTAAAAGACGAATAAAAAAAAAAGGAGGGGGAACGGGAGATTTAAAAGCTGTAGATGATAGTGGGAAAGACATTGAAAGGGTTAAAAATTCTACTAAACTTGCTTCATAATATATAAGACTAAGAAGCTATTGCAGAGCAGTTAGCGCCCTTTAGCACTGGCTCTGGTGTGGGGAAGGAGTGTCTTTCTCTTTGGCATATATCTTAAACCAGCCTCTCATAAAGACTGCTTTCAGAGGCAACACAAATTACTCCTCGCGTTCTCATGGTGGTTTCTCTCACTGATAATGCACAATATCTGTTAAATCACTAGTATTATGAAAAACGCATTTGGAAACACCGATAACTTGCACTACAGCTTATAAAAATAATGGGAATAGACCCTGAATGTTTAGAAATACGGACTCTCTCTCTCTCTCTCTCTCTCTCTCTCTCTCTCTCTCTCTCTCTCTCTCTCTCTCTCTCTCTCTCTGTGTGACTTGGGCCTGGGGAAAGGGGAGTCGAAAGGGAGAGCAGCTTTCCTTGCCATGTGACAGCTGGGGATGCGCAGTGAGATCTGTGTAGGTGTGGGGTATTCTGAGGATGACAGGTGTTGGTGTAGGGTGAGGCGTGAGGGTGAGGGGGCATGTGTAGGTGTTACTTTGGTGTTTTGTGTGTGTGTGTGTGTGTGTGTGTGTGTGTATAGCTTGCGCAGCTGAGTATTGCGTCGTGTGTAAGCCTTGACTACCTCCCTACATGGCAGCCTAGTAACACACACACACACACACACACACACACACACACACACACACACACACACACACATGTACGTGCCTGAAGGTATCGGCCCCTGTTTGGTTCAGTGGTTTCACTCTCTCGTTCATTCTGCATACAAAGGAATCATTCAGCTGTTGGTTTTTTTTATAGTATCTGTCCACCTGAATCACTCCCCTGCTTGCTTTACTGGATTTTTCTCACCTGCCATCCTTCCTTCCTTCCTTCCTTCCTTCCTTGCCTTCTCCCCTTCTATTCCTTCATTCCTTAAAGAGTTCGTGGAATAGAAAATGCATGACACAGCTTTGTTTTGGTTCTGTTTTCGGTGTTGTGGTGTGAGTAAGCTTCCCTCCTCCTCCTTCCCTTCCTCCTCCTCCTCCTCCTCCTCCATTCATTCAGGACGGTGAGTGTCTCCGCTAAGGATCCAAAAGAAGAGTTCCGGTGGTGCCCGTTAGCTGTCCCACTCCCTGATTCCTCTTCTTCTCTCCCTCCGTGCTTCCCTCGTCATTCTCCCTCTTTTTCTTTCTCAGCTGTTTTCTCCCTTCTATCGTTCCTTTCCTCCCTCTCACCTTCGTCATTGCCTCTTTTTTTCCCCACTAAGTTTTCCATATTGATTTTCCTCTTTTCCTCTCTTTTCTCTCGCCCTTCCTCTCAGTTCATTTATCCTTTTTGTTTTATTTTCCTTCCTCTCTCACTTCATTAACCTTTCCTCTCATCCCTCTTGTTTAGCTTTTTTTCTTCTTTTTGTGTTTTCATTTCTGCTTCTCACTTATCTCCCTTTATCTCTTAACTCTGGTTCTTCCTTTAACTCATTTAGTTGTTCTTTGTCTCCTATATCTATTCATGGTTCTCTTTCATCTTATCTTCGTATTTTACTTCCTTTTTCCTTCATTCTAGTCTCTTTTAATTCTGTATAACTTTCTCGTTGTCATTTTCATTTTTCTTTAGTTTCTCTTAGGTGACATTCCTTCCTTGTAAATCCTGTTCATTACTCGTACGTTTATCCATTTCCCTCTATTCTTTTCTTACCGCATTTCCTTTACCCTTCTCCCCACCACGCTGCGCCTCACGCCTCCCTCTCTTGCAGTCGTCAGTGCTCCTGTCCCTGCTGCCCACTAAGGCGCCGCTGGTGTTCCTGGACATTGGCACGGAACAGAAGGTGCTGGGCCGCGTGTACATCAGCCTGTGGGGACACCTGCGACGTGCCATGAACTTCCTACACCTGTGCCTGGGCGACCGGGGACCTTCCTTCAGAGACTCGATGTTTCTGGAGGTGATGAATGCAGACTGCCCCGGCGAGAGGATCAGAGGTGGTGACTATGAGTGCAACAATGGGCGGGGAGGCGAGGCGCTGCTGGATGATCTGGAGTCCGAGGAAGGCTACTCAATGCCCATGGAGGCGGGGATGATCACAGCAGGAGGACCCAACAGGAAGGAAGTGGGGGCACAGTTCTTCATTTGCACAGAGGATGACTTCGACAGGAGGTTCGCGTGTCCCTTCGGCCGCGTTGTCTCCGGCCTGCCTATTGTGAAGGAGACGGTGTGGCTGGTGATGACGAAGGAGGTTTATATAAGGGAGTGTGGCGTGGTGGTGGAGGCGGCGAGGATATGAGCAAGGACGAGGTGGTGGTGGTGGTGGAGATGGTGGTAGTGGAAGGGGAGGTCAAGTGTGTGATTTCTCCAGCAAAGGACAATCTTGACCTTATAAAGTGCCTAACTGTTGGTGCCTTTGGTTATCCCTAGTAGGTCCCGTGTGTGTGTGTGTGTGTGTGTGTGTGTGTGTGTGTGTGTGTGTGTGTGTGTGTGTGAGTGGGGAGGAGTTTGGGATACAGGTCATCATATTAGGTCATGCTTGAAGATTCTGCGCAGACTACACACACACACACACACACACACACACACACACACACACACACACACACGGGATGTATCTTACAGACATTTAATGTGAGCAAAACTTTCATTAAAAACAAAAACAAAAAAGTATAAAATGAAAAACATAATAACAGATACTAAAATATTCTCTCTTCTTGCCCTTTCTTTTTTTTTTTATCCTTCTCTTCTTTCTTCTCCTCTTCCTATCTCCTCCAGTTCCCCTTCCTTATCAGTTCTCTCCTCTTGCTTTCTTCCTAGCATCTCTTTTTCTTCCTTCAGTCCATCCATTCCTTTCCTTATTTTCTCTTACTCTCTCACTTCTCTTTATTCTCATTCTTTCTCTCTTCCTTCTCTTCTTAGCATCTGCTTTTCTTCCCCAATCCCTTCCTTTCCTTATCCTCTCTTTCTTCCTTCTTTCTTCCTTTATTTTCTTTCTCTTTCCACCTTTCTTATCTCCTATCTTTCTCCTTTCTACCTTTTTTCCTAGCATCTTTTCTCTTTATCTCTTCATTCATTTTCATTGCTTTCCTTACCCTTTCTTCCACCCTTCCACTCTCCTTACCTTTCTTTCCCTCTTCTTCGCTCTTTCTAGCATTTTTTTTTCTTCTCTTCACTCACTTCCTATCCTTCCCTTACCTTTTTTTTGCTCCCTTCCTCTTGCTTGTTCTTTTCTCCCTTCCTTTCTCTCTTCCCCAATTCTCTCCACAGTCCCTACCCTTCTTTTCCTTGACGTCTTTTTCACCAATCCTTTCTCCTCACCTTTCCTTCTGCTTTCTCCCTTATTTTACTTACTCCCTCCCTCCTTCTCTCGCTCCGTCTCTTTCAAGATGGCGGTATTTAGAGGCAACGAGTAGCTTCACATCACCAAGACGGATCGCCTGCCACACCCACTGACCCGACGACTCAACCACAGTCCACAACCAGTCCAGGACGCGCCCCGCCCCGCCAACACCGCCCAGCATGTCCATCTCGCCCCACGTCTCTCATTTCTAAACCAGAGTGATCTCCGGCCACACCTACATGCACACACACACATACACACACACACACATATTTACATGCTCATACTTTCGCCATGATCTTGTTTCTCTGTTCAAAATCTGTCGGTCAATCTATATTTGTCTATCGCTTTCGGTTCTGTTTGTCGATTATATTTGTTCAGTCTTAGTCAGTTTATCTTTCGTTCACGCGTTGTTCAGTTTCGCTGTTTGGTTTCGTTGTTTCTCTGGTTAAAGTCTATTACTCAGTCTATTTCGATCTATTTAATTATCGTTTTCAGTTTGTTTGCAGCGGTTATATTTGTTCATTCATTCAGTTTATCTTTTTCTTTTTCACTTTCTAGTTCCATTTCGCTGTTTGGTTTAGTTGTCTCTCTGCTTTAAATCTTTTAGCCAGTATATATCTATCTGTCTTTCGTCTTCAATTTGTCTGTCGATGATTCGGTCAGTCTATCTTTCATTCGCTTCTTATCAATGTACTTATTTATCAACAATTTCATCTTCTCTCCTATATCTGTCCATATAATATTTCTCTCATTTACATTTAATCTGTCTTGCTTGCTATTAATCAATCACTTCAACTTCTTTCCTGTCTTTGTATATGTCTAGCAGTCGCTTTCAATTTATCTATCAGCTATCTACATTCAGTCAATCTGTCAATATTTATCAGTCAATCTGCCTATTTATCAGTCACTTCAACTTCTCTCGTCTCTTTGTATCCACCTATCAATCTTTCACTTCCATCGTTCAGTCTGTCAATAACTCTTAATCAATCTACCAATAATTTCCAGTCAGTCTGCCTATTTATCGATCACTTCAGCGTCTCTCCTCGTGTTCTGCGATGGCTCCAGCACCCGCCCCGCCCTGCAGTACACCACGCCGCCCCTCCCTTTGCCCAAACACGGTGCCTTTGCGATTCGCTTCGTCTCATACTTCTTGCTACACACATCCCTCTACTCCCCACCCCCACCTCTCTCTCTCTCTCTCTCTCTCTGACTCCGCCCCCACTCTTACTTATGTTATCCCTTCCTCTCTCTCGCTCCCTCTCTCCTTCCCTTCCTCAGCCGCGTCATTCATGCTCCACCTCACCTGACAAAACCCCCAAGTCAAACCCACTGTCCATATTTACGTTTTCACACATTTTTCCTCAGTTTTCAGTCTTCAGTTTCATGAATATATTTTTCCCAACCCGGTAACTTTGTTTTTTAGATATTTTCATAACTTTTTTTTTTTCCGCTGCAGTATTCCCAGTCTTTCATCCCTTTTATTAGTAAACTCTGGAACTCCCTGCTTGCTTCTGCATTTCGCCCTACTCCTTCGAAACACTTCTCCAATTTTGGTTAATCCTTTTGGCTCTTTCCTTTGGAGACTGGCACCTCCGTAGACCTTTTTATTTTATCTCCCTTTTTGTTGCCCTTGGTCATTGCCCCTTTTACAAAAAAAAACATCTTTCCTATCAATGACACTTCTCTTGCTTTCACGAAGGCCAAACGTCACCACAGCGAAGGATACAAGACTGAAGGACTCCCTAAGCCTATCCTTCGGCCCCTCCCCTATCAACAACAAGCTCCTATGGTGTCTAATTAGTACCCAGTCCTATTCAAAAGCTTCGGAATGCGTTTAGCGGACATCAGGGCATCAGTATTAGCCGACCGTGATCCGTTTTCTGTATCTCTCGAATCATTAGCGAGGAAAATGGGTGATGGCGATGCGCGGCGCCCTCTCGCGATTACTAATGGTGGTCAGAGGGTATTAGGGATGCTGGGGACGCCTTATCGCTCCTATTGTTACTGACCTTATCAGCAGTGGCGGGAGTGATGGAGATGGAACCTGAGAGAGAGAGAGAGAGAGAGAGAGAGAGAGAGAGAGAGAGAGAGAGAGAGAGAGAGAGAGAGAGAGAGAGAGAGAGAGAGAGAATTATACAACTAATTTAACTTTTTTATTATTTATTTGTTATTTTTTTCTGTTGTTGGTATTTATCTTTTCTTAACATTCAGAGCGCTGCGAAAAATAGATAAATAAAAAAATGCATGAACACACGAAAGAAAAGAGAGAGAATAGGAGGTTTATTTTTTGTCTCTTCTACACTACAGAGCTTTTGTACCATTATGTATTCCGTTATGTATCACTTGTGAGTTACCATGTATTAGCTGAAGTCGTTATTGTTCTAATACACAATAGAATACATGTGCCGCGCTGTTTAAGACACTGCAGTACGAAACTAAGCATACAAAAACTCAAAATTATCTAGCAGTGAAAGATACAAAAAAAAAAATTAATAAATAAACAAAAATAAATAAATAAATAAACAGTGATAAAAAGAGAGCGAAAAAGAAAGAAAGAAGAATTATACATCACAATTCACTCGCCTTAAAAACTAAAACAGGGAAGAATGAGAGAAAAAAAAGAAACACAATGCATTACAACATAAATTCCTCAGCAGTAATACGATCTAACACCTGAAATTGAGCACAGGAGAAAAGACCTTGACGGGAAGAAAGAAGGGAGGAGGGGAAGAGAAGAACAAACTGAGGGAAGAAAGAGAAGGAGGGAGAGAGAGAGAGAGAGAGAGAGAGAGAGAGAGAGAGAGAGAGAGAGAGAGAGAGAGAGAGAGGGGGGTGGGTTTAAAGGGAAGATGAGACAGCGCTATCTGTTGTCCTTTAGAAATAATGGGCTGAGGTGATACGTCTGTGGCTAGGAATGGTTACGAGGTAGCCGCTGAGACAGGCCTGAGACACTCTACCGTTTAGACAGGACTGAGGGGAAGGATGGACGAAACGGCAGACGGATAAACTGATAAACAGACTGACAGATAGATGGGTAGATGGATAAGACGATTATAATATAGAGGTGGATAGAAGGAGAGACACCGACAGACAGAGATATAAGGAAAGATGGATAGAATAACCAGCAGAAGGGTGGATGAATGAACAGACAGGGACAGTCAAGCGGAAAGACGAACTGACAGGTACATGTTCAGAAGAATAATAAGAAAGACGGCTAGATGGGTAGGTTGACAGTATATATAGGTGGATGAACCAACGGACACAAGAAATGACGGGAAGATGAACAAAGCGATAGACAGAAGGACCGGCAGAATACATTGATGGACAGATAGATAGACAAATTGACAGAAAGACTAGACGGAAGATTGAACAGAGACTACGGTTATATAGATTGAGTTCCATATTGTACTAGGTAAACAGACACATAGACAGACAGACAGACAGACATGTGGGTGTACGAGTGGAAGAAAAGACAGGCATGCACGAATGAGTGGACGTACAAACAGACAGACGCAGAGACATGACAGACGGGCAGTTGTTTGATGAGCAGACAAGCAAGACAGAGACACGTGAGCAAACAAGCCAATTAAACTATTCTCGTCTGTTCTTTAATGTTCAAAAGCTTTAAATTCCTTCAAGACGAGGATTATGAAACCACTCTATGACCTTGGTTGATATTTAACAACGTTTTTTTCTTTTCTTTTTTTTTCAAGTGTAGTTTAACAGCCTTTTTTTTTTATCTTTTTTTTTATTTATTTTTTTATGACTTGTGGCTTTCATTTTCACTTTATTTGTGCGCATAAAAAAAAGAGGCTAAACAGACGGACAGGCGGAGAGACAGACACGTCGGTCGGATGGGGCGAAGATAAACTGACAGACGGACAGGTGGACGGACAGGCATTAAGGTGTTTTAAAAAGCCGCTGTAATTATCTGTTAAATTAAGCTTGAGTGGTGAGCGTCAGCGGCGGTGGTGGTGATGGTGATGGATGTGGGAGATGGTGGTGATAATGATGGCAGTGGATGAAAATTGTGTTAATGGTCGTGATAGTGGTAGTTGTGGTGGTGGTGGTGGTGGTGGTGAAGCGCGCCTGCCAGCCTTGCGCAAGTCCGACACGCAGGCCACGGAAAAATGATAATAGTAAAAAAAAATCTGAATACTGGTGTAGGATTTCAGGCGCCTTAAGGAACCCGATGAGTGTCATAAGGTAATCCTTGTGCCCTGTTACTCCTACAGGTGAGGTGGACGTGTAGGGCGCCAGCAATGTCTCCTCTCCTGGTTTATATAAGGCGGCGGGGTGGCGGTGCCTGTGGGTGGGCGGCGAGGCAGGTACAGAGGCGCCGTGTGTGTTGCGGCGTCCCCCAGGCCGCAGTGAGGGGCCGCGAGGGAGTGTCAGTCTCGTGGCACATCAACTATTCCCTGCCGTCGGTACAATACATTCTGCAGTATCTTTTTTCTTTTCTTTTTTTTTTTTTTTTTCCAGCCCACGAGGAAGTAGTAGCAGGCGCGGGTAAGTCTGAGCGAAGCAATGCCCGCGCCAAGGTTAGTGCGGCGGGGTGTTTACAGTGTGCCTGCAGCCGCCAGGCCCCGGCAAGGCCACGCGTTGTGTTCAGCATGCGATCACGCGGCCAGCTAACTTAATGTTTTGATAGCCAGGCGCGGGAGGCCGAGAGGCAAACAGACAGTGATCATGAAAACCCACGGACGAAGCGTTCTGGAAAGCGTCGATGCGCTGCGAAGGTTTCCCGCGCTGGCTGGCACCAGGGCGGCTCGCTAGGTCCAGTGTAGCTCCAGCCTTGGCCGAGCTCAGGACGAAGCGTTAGTGTTGCTCGCCGCCCGCCGCCCTTGCTCTAGTGACGCAGGACTCCCCGAGACGCCCTAGCACACCTGAAGGAGCAGCGACCAGCCTCCTCGTGGTGATGGAGTAGCGGGGCATGGGAGGCGGCTGAACATTTCGTCACTTTAGAGTTAACAAGCGTCGTTTGATGACTAATTGAATTGATAGTTAAGACTCAGTACTGGTCAGTGCCGCGGTGTTGCCCAGGCAGACGCGGGAGTGTTGTACGAGTGAGTGAAGTGTTACGTTGTGGAGAATGTCACTGTCTTGAATCCAGGCTTCTCTTCTTCCCTGCCCTGCCCAGCCCTGCCCGCCCGCCCAAGGTAAGCATGTGATTGTGTGTGTGTGTGTGTGTGTGTGTGTGTGTGTACCCATGGTGACGCCCCTCGTAGAGCCAAATCGTGCCCGGATCGTGACCGTGTCTGTGGGTCCTGTTTAGGATCGCAGGGCACGAGGGATCACCGCGTATCTGAGACTAAATTCGGCATGGATTGTTGTAAGAGTTCCGAGGTGCCAGGTTTTATTAGGACAGCGAGTGGTGTTAAGGCGGACCTGGCGCGGCGGGTGCTAAGTGCTGTGTCGCCGTGTCAAAGCAAGAGGAGAAAGAAGAGAACACAGAGGAGAAGGCAAAAGGAGGAGGAAATGAAGGAGGAGGAGGGGGTCCAATGTTGCTTGCGTTTGCACCGTTTTTTGCGCAAAGTCGTGTTGTGTGAAGGTCTTAACGCGTCCGGCCGTAGTACCTGCGTTGCATTTTCGGGGCGTTGGGCCAAGACGCAGAGGATGAGTGTTCTGGGGGTACATGTGGAGATGGAGGAGCGAGATAAGGGCAAGTAACAGGCTGGAGATGGAAGAGAAGGAAGAGGAGGACAAAATACCGGAGGAAGTGCACAGGATTAGGATGTAAAAAAGAAATAGCCTTGAGGAGGAGGAGGATAAGTGAAAGGGTGGAGAGGAAAAACAGGTGAATGAAGAAAAGTGGAATCTGAAGGGAAAAATAACAACCTGCTGATGGAAAAATGTGAGGGATGACTTAAGGATTTTCAGCACCTGCAGGAGGAGGAGAAATACACATGGTTAAACAGCAATAGACACTTATTACTGCATGATCGTTTTAGAATACCTCTGACTTCTGGTTAAAGAGATGGAGACTAAGAAAGAGGAGGAGGAGCAGAATTACATAGGATAATTAAACAGCAACAGACACTTAGATCCTTGCATGTGTGTTTGGGAATCACCTTTGACTACTGGTTAAAGAGGTGGAGGCTAAGGAGGAGGAGAAGGAGGAGGAGGAGAAGGAGAAGGAAGAGGAGAAGGTGGAGGAGGAGGAGGAGGAGGGGGAGGGGCAGTATGATACACTACCCTGCGGCGCCGACGAGGCAGAGACATGACACCTTTGAACCAAAATTGGGAATGAAGTAATTGAACCACAAGACTTTGATTCCTTGAGGCGAGCAGACGAGGACAGGTGGACGAGAGAGAGAGAGAGAGAGAGAGAGAGCGTGTAAGGACAGGATAAGGATCATAAACGACACGGCTTGGTTGTTAATTACAGGTGTTGTGCGCACAGGTAATTGCGTCACAGGTGCGTGATTGTGTGTATGTGTGCGTGTGTAGGGCGTGGCTCGCTTGTACGTAAAGGGAGGAAGACGAAGCCTGGGGCGGGAGCATTACTGGCCCACTCCCTCCGGCGCTTCCCTCCCACTCTTCTCCTCTTCCTCCCTCTCTTCCCCTCCTATTTCTTCCTCACTTCCTCCTCTTCCTCCCGCCTGTCACTTACTCTTCTCTTTTTGCCTCGTTTAGTCCTCGTCTTTCAATCTCCGCCTTCCTCTCTTTTTTCTTCGTCTACTTCTCTTCCCTTCCTCTTCCTCCCTATCTTGCCGTTTTCTCCTCCCTTTCTTCTTTCTCCATCCCGTGTCACCCTTTCTTTCTCAGTCTCTTCCACTTCTTTCCCTTATCTTTGTTCCTTCTCTTCTTTTGCTCCTCTTCCTCCCCTTTTTCCTCTATGTCCTCCCCTCCTCTCTATTCCTATTACCCTCCTCTTCCACTTCTTTTCTTCCTTCTATACCTCCCATACTTTCCTTCCTCAGATTTCTTCCTCCCTTTGTTTCCCTGTCACCCTCCTCCTCATCCTCCCTTCCTCCTCACTTTTTGTTTTTTCCCTCCCTCCTACCTCAATTTTCTCCCTTCCGTTCCCTCACACTTAAACGTGCCCTGAGAGGAAAGCTGAGATTTGATGCACCTGGAGGAGGAAAGTGAGAGAGTGAGAGAGTGAGAGAGTAAGGGGGTGGGTGATTGGTGAGTGAGTGAAAGTGAGAAAAAGGTATGAAAAGAAGGAAAAAGAAGGATAAGGAATGAAGGTATACGGGAAAAACAAATGTGGAATGAGGAGAGAATGAGGGAAAAAGGAAAGGAAAAGAGAAAAAGATCAGGAAAAGAAAAAAATGAAGAGGTAGGCATTCTAGTAATGGAAGAAAGGAGGAAGAGAAGTTAAGGGAGAATAAAGACAGCGAGTGAGTGGATGAGTGAGTGGAGGTGTGGGTGTTAGTCAGGTGGGGGTGTTGGGACGAGTGGGTGGGAGTAGATGCAAGATATGGGGAGGTAAATGAGGGTGAGGTGCTGGTGGTCGTGGTGGTGGTAGTGGTGGTACTGGTGGCGGAGGTGGAATGAAGGATGGGTGGGTGGAGGTCCAGCGGCGGATGAGTGACACAGTGGGTGGTGGCTGAGAGAGAGAGAGAGAGAGAGAGAGAGAGAGAGAGAGAGAGAGAGAGAGAGAGAGAGAGAGAGAGAGAGAGAGAGAGAGTTAACCCTTGTTATTATTATATTACACTCCACCCATTTTTTTCTCCACTCCGCCTTCCATCTCCCTCGAAGCGATCACTGGCTGAACGTAAACTCACTGAACGTAAACTCAAGAAACATAAGCTGAACGTAAAGTTAAGCAAAATAAACCGAACGTCGACTTCTTGAACTTAAACTAAAGATAAACTCAGGAACTTACACTGAACGTAAACTCTTGAAATATACGAGTAAACCTGTGAGAATATAAACGTAAACTCCACTAAACTGAACGTAAACTTTAAGAGCCTAATAACCCGTAACGTAAACTCCCAAACTTAAATATCGGAAACGTAAAATGGACGTAAACTCTTTAAACGTCAGTCTTCGGGAGCGTAATATGAACGTAAACTCGTAGAACGTCAACTCCTACAACGCCAACTAAACTTACATTGAACGTGACCTCCTGCAGCGTAAACTGAACGTAAAATCGGAACGTAGACTCCCTGAACTTAAATCCTTGGAACATAAACTCGTAACAAACTCAAGAAAGGTAAATTACTCGTAAACTCCTACAAGATGAACCAAAGGCAATCCAGTAGAAGGAAAATTAATATAAACCTTAGAAGATAAACTAAACATAACGCTCTAGAACATAAACTAAACTAAGAAAACAAAAACAAACAATCTCTTTCAACATAAACTGAAGGTAAACTGGAAACATAAACTGGAAACACAAACCCTACATTCCTTGACCTTCCAGCTCGCCAAATGGTCCCCTGCGTGATTCCCTTGACTCGCTAGGTGGCCAGTTTCTTGACCTGTGCCCTCCTGACCTTCCCTGACCTGCCCCGACGTAGCTGACCCTCAGGACCTTTACCTGGAACAAGGGTCGAGCGCCTTGTCTTCCCTCATGCCAAGTTGCTTCATGGGAACTTAAGGGCGTGAGTGCCTTCCAAAATTAGAGAGATGGAGAAAGAGAGGGAAAAAAAGTGCTTTGTTCGGAGAGAGAGAGAGAGAGAGAGAGAGAGAGAGAGAGAGAGAGAGAGAGAGAGAGAGAGAGAGAGAGAGAGAGAGAGAGAGAGTTTATTAGACAGGAACTCAACAGAATCACGTCTTAACACCCTCATAAATTTTACCTTCTGGACAGGAAATCAACTTTTGTCCTTGTGAGGCTTTTGAGGGGAACCTGGCTTCTCCTCCTCCTCCTCCTCCTCCTCCTCCTCCTCCTCCTCCTCTCTAGTCGTTCTCATCCTCCTTCCTCACACTTGTCCTCGTCCACTTCCTCCTCCTCTTCCTCGTCCTTCTTTTCTTTTGGTAGTTATTATCCTCCTCCTCCTCCTCCTCCTCCTCCTCCTCCTCCTCCTCTCCCTTCGTATTTGTCCTCGGTCTCTTCCTCTTTTCCACCTTGCTTTTCCTGTTAGTTTTGGTGGAGGAGGAAAGAGGGTGGAAATGACGAGGGAGTGTTTTTCATGGTGATTTTAACGAGGTGTAGATAGGATTCTTTAGTGGTGGTGGTGGTGGTAGTGGTGGTGAGATGAAAAGGAAGAAAAGAGGAAAGAGAACGAGAGGGAAAGAAAAAAATGTAAAAAGGTGTAGAGTAAATATGAAGAAGCAGAAGTTGAAAGAAGAGGAGGAGAAGGACAAAAGAAAAGCAGAAAAGAAAATGGAAAACAGGAAGGAGTGTAAAAGAAGAGGAGGAGGAGGAGGAGGATGACAGCGAATGTTAAAATCTATCAAATGTAAATGAAAAGGAGGGAAAAAATAGAAGAATAATGAAGGAGAGAGTTAAAGAAGTAGGAATTGAAAGAGGGAGATTGCAAAAAAATAGAGAGTAAAGGAAGAAGAGGAGGAGAAGGAGGCGGTGGAGGAAGAAGAGTAGTATTGAAATCTCTCCCATCTATTGTCACGCTTGAGGGTGATGATAGAGGTGTGGGCGTGATGATGACACATAATGAAGCAAGAACTCCAACATCATTTTCTTTCATCACCACCACCACCATCAACATCACTACACTCCTCACCACTCGGACGTTTGCCTCTCTACCACCACCACCACCACCACCATCATCATCATCATCATCATCACCTCCACTGTGCTTCTCTTTCATCACCACCACCACCACCATCTTTCATTATCACTACCACCACCACCACCATCACCACCATTACCTCAGCAGGTGTAAAGCCACAACAACCAGACCCAAGAGGACTTTTCCGAAAATCTCCTGAAAAAAAAAAAAATATTCAAGGACTTTAAACTTTTTGGGAAACTTTGTGTAACAGTAGCTTTGAGTTTAGTGACTCGAGAGACAGTCCAGAAAACTACTGAAAGGAGGAGGAGGAGGAGGGGAAAGAGGAGGAGGAGGAGGAGGAGGAGGAGGAGAAAGAAAACGAACGAGAAGACGAAGGCGAAGAAGAGGAAGGAACAGAAGAGGAAGAAAAAGAAGAGGGAGAAGGTGGAGGAAAGCTACCCATTAAAAGGCAGAGGAGGAAGAGGAGGACAGGAAGAAGACAAAGGCGAAGAAGAAGAAGGAACAAAAGAGGAGGAAGAAGTGGGAGAATATGGAGGAGTAGAAGAGGGAGAAGAAACAGAAGAAGAAAAACCATAATCGAATTTTCTTACAACTAACCATTACCAAAGCAGAGAGAGAGAGAGAGAGAGAGAGCATGAAAAGAAAGTGACCAGAGGGCGTCCTTCTCCCAGCGTTTGCATCATAATGGCGGACACAGGGTAGCGGGGCAGAGAATACTCGTTGTTATGAAGGCGGTGTTACTCATGAATATAATTAATGCTTTCTCTCTCATGCATAAGAAGATAAGAACTAGTAGACTAACAAGTGTTGCTGACCCGTCCCATCTATTCACTCTTTCCTTCCCTCTTTCTCTATCCCCCTGTCTTCCTTTCCCAGACCTCCCTCTCTCTCTCTCTCTCTCTCTCTCTCTCTCTCTCTCTCTCTCTCTCTCTCTCTCTCTCTCTCTCTCTTATTCTAATTCTTTCTACCTATTCTTTGTCCTTCCTATTTCTTCCTTCTTATCCTGTTTCCTCCTTTGTTTCTTATTCCTGCAATCCATTCTTCTTATTCCTATCTTCTCTTCTTTGACCTTTATTCCAATTTTCTTTCCTTCTTTCCATCTACTTTTCTTCTTTCTTTCTCCATTTCTAACCATTTTCCATTTCTCTTTTCCTTTTCCTTCCATCATTTGGGTCTCCCTGTCCTTTCCTCTTTTCCCCCCTCCACCATTCCCTTGTAAACCATTCCTTCCTCCCACCCCAATTCTCTCCTCTTTCTATTCCCCTTCCTCACTCCCATCCCTCCCCCATTCCTTGCCTCGTACTCCCGTACAATCATACTTACCTTCCCTTCCCCACACTGTGATTTACCCACGTTGGTTTAATAAAAGGCAAAAGGTTCCTGCCTCATCCACACGGGCAGGCATTAGGATAAAATGTAGCTGACAGCTTTAGGGTGTTAGTTGTGGATGATAAGTGGAGGGAAGGAGGAAGGGAAGGAAGGGAGGTAAGGGAGAGGTGAAGTAAATTGGGTGGGAGGTAGGCTAGAGAGGAGTAAAGGAAGGGTATAGGAGGAAAGGTGAGATATTAGAAAGGTATGTATGGAGAAGGAAGAAAGATGAGATTGAAATGGAGAAGTGAGAGAGGGTGGGAAGAAAAGGTAAAAGAGAAAAGAGAGGAATGAAGGAGATTATGTAATAGGAAAGAGAGAGAGAGAGAGAGAGAGAGAGAGAGGGAGGAGGATAAAAGTGACGTACGGGAAAGAAAAAAGTAAGGAAAGTAAAGGAGGAAAATAAATAAATAAATGAGAAATCAGGAGAAAATGCGAGAGGAAAGGAAAGAAAGGTAAGAAAAAATAAGCGAATGAAAAGCAAGGGATAATTGGTGTTAGGAGGGAAAGGCGATAGTAAACAAAGGAATTACGAAAAAAAGCGATTGAAACATGTAGTGAAGGAGGAAGAAGACTAAAAAATGAAAAAAAAGCAGACGCAGAGGGAGAAAAAGAAAAAAAGAATACTGAAGAACGGGGAGAGAATGCAAAAAGAAAGAAACGAAGGAAGAAGAGAATTAAGGATGAGGAGATAAGAAGGAAGGTAAAAGGGAAACACAAACAGGTTGAAGAATGACGGGAGTAGAGGAAAAAAGAAGGGAAGAGGAAGAACGGAAAATAAAAAAAAAGAACGGGTGGTCAGTGATGGTCTGTGTTTGTGTGTGTGTTTGTGTGTGTGAGAATAAGGTTAGCAGTGTGTGTGTGTGTGTGTGTGTGTGTGTGTGTGTGTTACAAAAGCTGAGTCATGTGTTTTGTGGAAGAGATTCGCTCACTTGTGATGTGGATGTGGTTAACTGAGAGAGAGAGAGAGAGAGAGAGAGAGAGAGAGAGAGAGAGAGAGAGAGAGAGAGAGAGAGAGAGAGAGAGATGATATTACGATAATCCTTGGTCAATATGAAACCTATTTTGTTCGGGTGATGAAAGAGAGAGAGAGAGAGAGAGAGAGAGAGAGAGAGAGAGAGAGAGAGAGAGAGAGAGAGACCGGTGAACGTATATACACACAATTCATCGAAGCGAAGTTCCTCACGTTAGTCGTTTTGAAAATTTACTGCCACCACCACCACCACCACTACTACTACTACTACCACCACTACTACTACTACTACTACTACTGGCAACCAAACTATTACATTCAGTTAACTACCACTTCCGCTGTTGAAACTATCTACCTTTACCTACTTTCCCACCAATACCGCCTCCTCCTCCTCCTCCTCCTCCTCCTCCTCCTCCTCCTCTTACGGACAGGAAATAACTTCAGAATAAACCTCAGCATACATCCGGGCATTTCCTTATTTCGCAGGAGAAGAGAAGCACGTTTAGTGATAACCCTCCTCCTCCTCCTCCTCCTCCTCCTCCTCCTCCTCCTCCTCCATCGTTGGCCATACGCATGATGGTTTTCTTTTGTCTCTACGTCCGTTCATCACTTCCTCCCTCTCATTTCCTCCCTTCCTCTCTCTCTCCCTCTCTCTCTCCCTCTCCCTCCGTCCCTCCCTCCCTCATCTAATGGTCATAGGCGGTCTCTTCCTCTCATTTCCTCCTATGATATAATCTGTGCTGAGAGAGAGAGAGAGAGAGAGAGAGAGAGAGAGAGAGAGAGAGAGAGAGAGAGAGAGAGAGAGAGAGAGAGAGAGAGAGAGTGGATGATTACAAGGTGGAGCTACTATGATTAAAGTGCCAATTTCTGGGTGAGTGAGTGGATGAATCGATGAATATAATGGATGAATGAAGGATGTGAGTGAGTGAGTGAGTGAGTGAGTGAGTCAGCGTTCGAAGCATGTTCCGGTGGGAGAGGGGAAGGGATTTGTTGTGGGGGAGGGGGGACTTGTGAACCACCTCAAGGCTGCCTCCCTTCCGC
>NC_087174.1:6760000-6767500 GCF_035594125.1 Scylla paramamosain
ATCTCTCTCTTTCTCTCTCTCGCGTTACCTTTAATCTTGTTGTGATGGAGGTGGAGGGGTGTAGGAGTGGAGGGGCAGGGAGTATGGTTAAGGGGAGGGGTGGCTGGTGGAGGAGGAGGGGGAGATGTACTGGTGCGGGGAGGAAGTTGTTATGGTAAAAAGAGGAGGGGAGAGTGGTGAAGACTACTGGGGAGGTGGGGGAGGCAGGGAGGGGACGGGTAGATGATGATGGGGAGGCAAGGAGGGGACGGGTAGGTGATGATGGGGAGGTAGTAGTGCAGACGATTAGAGAGCAAGGGAAAGAGGAGAGAGGAAGGGGATATTGGGGCGTATGAGGAGGGTAGGGGAGAAAAGGTGGGGAGTGACAGGTATTGGGGATAGAACAATTAGGAATGTAAAGTTTGGGGAGGTAAGGAGGGGAGTGGTAATGAATGTTGGGGTAATAGCGGGAGAGAATAGTGGGGAGGTGGAGGGGAGTGACAGGTAGTTTTTGGGGTGACAGTGGAGAACGATAAGGGAGTCTAGGGGAGATGAACGATTAGGAATGAAGGAAGGGGAAGATTGCTGTGGTACTGGGAAGTGTAAGGAGCGTAGGGAAGGAGGGGAGGGGTAGGGAATGTGGGGTGTATGTACTGGTAAGGGAGGTGAGGAGAGGAGAGGTAGGGGATGCTGGGGAGGTAATCTTTACGGGGCGCCTCTCAGCACGCCTCGCCCTAATCTTCGCCCCCCCCACCCCCTCGACCACCTTCGTCCACCCCCTCGACCACCTTTGTCCCTCTAAACACCGTATTACACACCTTAATACCTTCTTCCTCTTTATCTCATTATTTCATTCCTTCGACTTTCATTCCTTGATCTCTGTGACATATTTCTCTTCATCTTCGTATTTCTTTACCCGTTTTCTGTATTGTAGTTGAAACTCACTTTTATTTATTTATTTATTTATTTCGTTTTCTTTTGTTCGCATGACGTGAGGAAAGTAAGTGGGGGGTTTGTTTCTTCCTCTTTTGTCGTGTGTGTGTGTGTGTGTGTGTGTGTGTGTGTGTGTGTGTGTGTGTGTGTGCTTCCTCTCCTTTTACTTGAGTTAGTTTTTGTCTCGTTAAAGTGATGTGTTTTTTATGACTCTCTCTGACGTTTTATAATTTTCTTCTTTTCTTCTTCTTCTTCCTGTGTTTCTCCTTCTTACGGTTTAGACTTTTACTTTTCTTGTTGTGTTTCTCCTTCTGGTGTCTCATCTTTTTTTCTTCTTCTGTTTCTACGTCCTTTGCTTCTTCTAGTTTTCTCTTTTTCATTCTCTCTTTTTTTTTTTCTTTTCTTCTTCTTCAGCTTCTAATTGCTTCTTTTTCTTTTCCCTTATTTCTTCCTTCTTTTCTTCCTTCCTTCCTTCCTTCCCTCCTTCCTTCTTCCCCCATCCCAACCCTCTCTCTCTCTCTCTCTCTCTCTCTCTCTCTCTCTCTCTCTTCTCTCTCTCTCTCTCTCTCTCTCTCTCTCTCTCTCTCCTCTCTCTCCTCTCTCTCTCTCTCTCTCTCTCTCTCTCTCTCTCTCTCTCATAAAGGCGCCCCTCAGAAGGCCAGGTGGCGCCCTCAGAAGGCCAGGTGGCGCGTCCTTTATGAGGTGACAAGACTCAGGTGAGAAAAATTATAAAGGTTAGTGTGGAACGTTAAAACTGGACGCTTCAGAGAGAGAGAGAGAGAGAGAGAGAGAGAGAGAGAGAGAGAGAGAGAGAGAGAGAGAGAGAGAGAGAGAGAATTTGATGTCCTCTGTGACACATGTAGCTATTTTTTAAACCATTTTCTTTTTTACATTTTTTTTTTTTTTTTTTTTTTTGAGCGTTTCTTGTGATTCTCTGAAATGTCTGGAACTTTGTCTGGAAATTTAAACTTCAAGAAGCTTTTTTTTTTTTTCAATTCACTTTTCTGTCGACTTTACATATTTGCCAACTTTTACATACTTTTAAAACTAAAACCATATTCAAATTCTCGTTTTCTTTCGTTACTTTACATTTCTTTCCAACTTTTACTAATCTCGTAAGCAAAATATACGGTTTGTTTTTTTTACTTTTTTTCTACTTTTACTCATTTTTTTTAAGCGAAGTGTGTCCTGGAATTGGCACGGATAAGTCTGGGGTGAGTGGAAGGGGTGAGGGGAGGGGTGAGGGGAGGGGTGAGGGGAGGGGTAAGGGACGGTGCTGGGTCGTGCTCCTTACGTGCATTGACCCCCGGGGCGTGTCGCGGGCGTCTCCCGAAGACGGCGCCCCAGCGTGGGACAAAGGGTCGCCGCCTTCGCCGCTTTGGTCACAGGCAGACGAGAGAGAGAGAGAGAGAGAGAGAGAGAGGAGAGAGAGAGAGAGAGAGAGAGAGAGAGGGAGAGGGTGGGGGAAGGTCAGCAGGGTCCAGGAAAGCTCTCTGTCACGCCACTCCCCTGCTTAACTTTCCTCCCTCCCTCCCTCCTTGCTTTCCTCCCTTCCTCCCTCCCTCCCTCCCTCTTTCCTTACTTACCTCCCTCCATTGTCCTTCCTCCTCGTCATCTCAGCCTCCTCTTCCTTACCTGTTTTCCTCACTTCCTCCTCTTCCTCCTCTTCCTTAACCGTCTTTCCCTCCATCTCTTCCTTACCCGTCTCTCTCTTCTCCTCCACTCCCCTACCGTCTCCCTCCTCTTCCTCACCCATCTTTCCCTCTACTTCCCTACCGTCTTTCCCTCCTCCTCTTCCTTGTCCTCCCCTCCTCTCATTCTTCCCTGCCCTCCCAATAAATATTAAGCTTGTTTCCGTATCAAGCGTAAATGACCGGAGCGTCGCCTTGGCCGCCGTGGGAGAAAAGACGACGAAGAAAGGTTCGGTGCCGGTCACATTGTCACCTCTGCTACTCTCCCTCCCCCTCCCGCCTCCCCAGTCACCGTCACCGTAACAGGGCGTGAATGGCTCCCCGCAGCTTAGGCTCCCCGCGGCTCAGGCTTTCCGGCGGTTCGTTCCTCGCCGCGAAAAAGGAAAACGAAGGTAATTGTTTCCCCCGGCGTCTTGTTGTGGCAGGTGAGCGCGACTACCTGGAGACGACACGGAGCTGAGGAGCAACAGGTGAAAGGGGGTGACGGTCCCTCCCTGTCCTCCTCCTCCTCCTCCTCCTCCTCCTCCTCCTCCAGCTTTGTAACACGAGCTAAAACTGCCTGGACCACAACAGCAGCAGCGGGCGTCACCTGAGTCGCGGCGTGCAGGTGTGCGGCGCGCGCTGGCCGCCGGCGTGCCTCCCAAGCCTTACAGGGCGGCTCAGGCTGCAGGCGGCTCGACGAAACAGGTTCCTGAGGCGCGAGTGTGGGCGTGGGCGTGCCGCGTGCCCTCAAGAAGGACCCCCGCCAGGAATGCAGCGAGGACAACCACCGGGGCGAGGGCAGAGCTTGCGGGGCGTCCCTCCGCTGGCCCGGGCAGAGGACGGGGAAAAATCACAATGGCGTCTGTCATCTCGTGTTTGTAATCCGATCCTCCGTTTTAGGCTACCGAATTTTTATCCCGACCTGTCAGCTCTTTCTTACAGCCTCGTCCTCCCTCTCCCAGCTTCTCTACGCCCTCACCATCCTCCTCTGTCTTTCCTAAACTCTCCACGCCCTCTTCAGCCTCGTCTTTCCTATTCCCCAGCTTTCTCTGCCTTCCCCAGCTTTCCCACATCAGCATCCCTCCTTCCTAGCTTCCATACACCATCTTCAGCCTCCTTTCGTTCACAGCTTTCCCATGTCTTCTACACCATCCTCTACTCCTCCGAAGCTCCCTATGCTTTCTTCAGTATCCTGCCGCCTTTTCCATCCTTCTTCCAAAACCCTCAAACCTTCAGCCGCCCCCGCCCATCACCCCCCGCCCGCGCCACACCACACTCGCGGGCGGGGGCGACAAGGCGACATAATAATCACCAATGTTTCAGCCGCACGATAATTTTCCCGAAATGTACGATGACGGCGGGGGTGGGGGAGGGTGTTGGGGAGTGGGTGGGTGGGTGGGGATTGGGGGGGGCGTGATGAATACCCCGGCGACCCAAAGGACGTGTTGTGTTCCTCGTGGTGTATTATTTCACTGATACCTACATGATTTACTGTGTGTGTGTGTGTGTGTGTGTGTGTGTGTGTGTGTGTGTGTGTGTGTGTGTGTGTCGTGTGTGTGTGTGTGTGTGTGTGTGTGTGTGTGTAATCGTGTGCGTTAGTAATTTATATTTCTTCAGGTACGGTTTCTGTTCTGTGTGTACGATTTGCGTGTACATGTGTGCGTGTGTTTATGTTTCGTGTGATTCCCTCGCTACGTACATGATTCAAATATTTACACATGGTTTAATTTTATGTTCATGTACGTTTTCTTTTTTTTTTTTTCTCTCTCTCTCTCTCTCTCGTTGTTTGTTTTCCTGTCGCCAGTATACTCGTATTATGCAGCTGTTTATTTATTCATTTATTCATTCGTTCGTTATTTTTCCTGTCGTGTTTATATTCTGTGGATTATTCATATTTCTTCTTCCCGTTCGGTTGGTTTTGCATATTTTGTTTACCTTGCTCGTTATTTATTTTCATCACTTTTGTTTTTCTTTCTCCCTCATTCTCTTTCTTATTTTCCCTCTTATTCTTAGTTTTCCTTCTTTTCCCTCTTTCTTTCTCATCTTCACTTTTCTCTTCCTCGTCGTCTTTGTCTTCTTTCTTCTTTGTTTTTTTTTATTTTTCATCTTCTCTCCTTTATTTTTCTACATTTTCTTTTTGTTCCTTCCTTTTTTCTTCCTTTTTCTCTCTTTGTCTTCTTCGTCTTTTTCCCCTTCTTCACCTTCATCCTGTTCTTCCTTTATTCTTCCCTTTCCTCCTTTATCATCCTCTTCTTATTTATCATCTTTCCTTTATTCATCCTCCTCCTCCTCCTCCTCTTCCTCCTCTTCCTCCTCCTCCTCCTCCTCCTCCTCCTCCTCCTCTTCCTCCACCTCCTCCTCCTCTTCCTCCACCCATGCAACCACAACGTGAAACTCAACCTTTGGACCTCGTGTGTCTCTCCCTCTCCCCATCTCCCTCTCCCTCTCTCTTACCTCTCACCCTTCACCCCTCACCCTTCACCCGCCACGTGACCTGCATGGTGAGCAGTGTCTCGCCGCGTCCTCGTGATGTCTGAGGCTGTTACGTATTTCTTTGTCGAGGGTTTTGTGAGATACGTGAAGGAGAGAGGGGTTATATTAGGTTAAGTTACGTTAGGTTAGGTCAATTAGGTTAGGTTAGGTTTAGTTTGGTTAGATTAGGTTAGGTTACGTTAGGTTAGGTTAGGTTTAGTTTGGTTAGGTTAGGTTTAGTTGGGTTAGGTTGGGTCTAGTTAGGTTAGGTTAGATTTAGTTAGGTTAGGTTAGGTTTAGTTAGGTTAGGTTAGGTTGGGTTAGGTTAGGTTAGGTTAGGTTGGATCTAGTTAGGTTAAGTTAGATTTAGTTTGGTTAGGTTAGGTTAGGTTTAGTTAGGTTAAGTTGGGTTAGGTTAGGTTTGGTTTAGTTTGGTTAGGTTAGGTTTAGTGTTGGTTAGGTTAAGTTAACTGAAAAGACGACGAGGCTAATTAATGAAGAGGACGTGTAGGATTACTGGACTAGGGCGAGAACAATGAGGTGGGTTTAGCGACAATGGCGTCTGATGAAGGTAGCGGAGTATTTTTTAAAGCTAATTTCTTTGCTAACGAGTTTTTTTTTTTTTTTTTTTTCACTTTGAGCTTCCGTGTTTGACTGTACCGACGAGGACCGAGGACCGAAAACCAGGCACTCGGCATTAACAACAAAACAATTAACTTAACGTGGAATGACTACTAGAACGATGTCAACGAGGGAAACATTTCTGAAAGACGAACGAGAATTTTTGTTTTCTAATCTGAACTTACATGTTTGGCTCTAACGAGGAGGACGAGGACAAGAACAAGAACCGTGCATTCACTATTCACAACAGCAACTATTCAGCAGGACAATGACAACTGGAACGAGGACGACACATGCTTAAAAGAAGAAGAAGAAGAAGAAGAAGAAGAAGAAGAAAGCAATGACTGATGACTTCCATATTAACCAGAGTTCGGGAGTCGGGACAGGGTTGGCTTGGGACGGGACAGTGGGCGGCCGAGCGGACGAAGAAGGGCGTTGGGTGCTTAAGAGTTCAGTTTAGGGGTCGAGAAAGCCAAGCGCCGCCCGAGGACCATTCCTTGCGTTATGGCTATCAAGAAAATCATCTACAACTTTATTAACCGCGCCATTTTTTACGATATTTGAAGGATGGAAGGGATAGAGAAAGATAGGGAGGGAGGAAGAGAGAGGGATGGTGGGGAAGAGTACTGGGGAAGGAGGAAGCTGTAGAGGAGAAATGGTTCTATTCTTTTAGATATTTAAGGGACAGAAGGGAAAGACAGCAGCGGAGAGAAGAAGCGAGAGGGATAAAGGGAAAGAGTAGGGGAAAGGAAGAAGCTGCAGGAGAGATGGGAAGGGCAGAGCGGTAAAGTAGGAAGGAGGGTAGATAGGTTGGTAAGGAAGGTCGGGACAGACAGGAATGGAAAGGGAGGTGGGTGGTGGGGAGGGTAAGGGGTTGGCGTAAAAGGGAATAAACAGGTGTTAGGGGGACGTGTGAAGGCTGGCCAGGGTAACATTCTAATTACCTGAGCCAACGCTTGTTCCTGCCGCCTTTCTGCCTCTCCCTACATCCTCAGTCTCCTCTGTGCCCCTTCTTGACGTGGGTGCGCTGGGGGTTCACCATGTCACTGAGGTATTCGGGCAAAGGCTTACTGATGGACAGCTTGATGGGCGTAAGGTGTCGGGGATCGGGGCGTCAGGGCCAGACTGAGAGTGACATAAGAACGAGGAGTCGGGACGAGTTTCGGGATGAAGGTGTCGGGCTAATGGTGTCGGGAGATAAGGATATCGCAGCAAGTGTCGGGACATGTTTCGGGGTTAGGGAGTGTCAGGGCAAAGGTGTCAGGGCAAAGGTGTCAGGAGGAAGGGTATCAAGGCGAGGGTGTCAGGAAAGGGTGTCGGGGTAACGGGGTAAGTCTTTCGGAGTCGGTCGGGTGCTCCCTTCGCCCTGCTGTCCTCGAGGGGTGACCCAAGAGTCGCGGTCCGCCATTAAACACTCTTATGTGGTCGCGGATCCGGTTCCTCGTCGCGTTATCAGCGGAGCGCCTCGCTGGGGTCGCGGCGCTTCGGCTCTGCACGCGGCAGGCGGCGACAGAGGGAGGTGGAGGACTTGACACAAAGAGAAAGAAGAGTGAAGGAGGTGGACTGTGACAGACGAAAAGTTGTTAGAGATTGGGAAATAGGGAATCGTGGAAGGGAGGTGTGATGGATGGCGAGGGACGGGAGAATGAGTGGAGTATGTGGAGGTGATATGAAATGAGGAGTAATAGATAACGTAACCTAACCTGACCTAACCTAACCTAACCAAACTTAACCTGACCTAACCTAACCTAACCTAACCTAACCTAACCAAACTTAATCTAACTTAACCTAACCAAACTTAGCCTGACCTAACCTAACCTAA
>NC_087174.1:6772500-6787500 GCF_035594125.1 Scylla paramamosain
ACACAATTGAAAACCTCAGTCACATCAATCAGAGCCTCTAAAACTGTTCCTGGAATCATGAAAACAGCCCTGAAAAAAAAAAAAAAACAGTCACTTCTACTAGAGCCTCTTAAACTATCACTAGGATCATGAAAACAACCTTGAAGAACCACACTCACTTCCCATACAGCTTGTTGAAAGTAGAGACGAGATTCCAAGCTTTTAAGAACACGAAGATTAGAAGAAGCTATTGAACAAGGGATTTGGGACGAAGCACATCTAGAGAGAGAGAGAGAGAGAGAGAGAGAGAGAGAGAGAGAGAGAGAGAGAGAGAGAGAGAGAGAGAGAGAGAGAGAGAGAGAGAGAGAGAGAGAGAGAGAAAATAATAAGCAAGGCCACACAACCATTGACAATCGCACAGGTGGACACGGTACAGCACACAACCAGGTTACCAGGATACGAGGGAGGCTGTCAATACTCCTCCCCTTTCTGTGTGTGTGTGCCTGTCAGGGCCAAGAGGGAGGGAGGGAGGGAGGGAGAGGGAGAGAAAGAAAGAGGGAGTAGGAAAGGGAGAGGTCAGTAAGTTTCAATACTAATCCTTATTCACCACCACCTCCTTCTCCTCCTCCTCCTCCTCTTCCTCCTCCTCCTCCACCTCCTCCTCCTCCTCCTCCTCCTCCTCCTCCTCCTCCTCCTCCTCCTCCTCCTCCTCCTCCTCCTCTTCCTGCCAACCCACACCTAACCTCATTCCACACCTGCTCTCCTTCCCATACCTGTCCCTCTCCACCTACACACATCTGCCAAAACTTTCTATTTTATTATTATCAACTGCTTCCTTTTTGCAACTGATGGTCAAGAAAACTCTGTGACTTAAATACTATTGTTTTTTTTGTTTTTGTTTTTTTCTGAGCTTTATTTCTTGTTCAATTTAATTTTTACTTTGATTTTCTTTATTTTCGTCTTTATTTTTTCTTTGTACTGGTTTTAATGTGAAGTTTTTTGTGTCTTTCTTTTATATTAAAAGTATTCATATTAATTTCACGTCTTTTTTTTTCTTTTTATTCTTCTTTTATTTTGTCCGCATTTATTTTTTATCTAATCTTGCTATCTGATCTTTTTATTTCATGGTTCATTTTCGTAGTTATTTAAATTTTCGTTGTATCTATTCTGTCCTTTATTCCTTGCATTCTTTTTTATCTATTTCCTTATTCTTCTCGTTTTTTTTTTTTAGCGTGTATTTCTCATCTTCATTTCAGTATTTCTAGTTTTGCATCTTTTTTTTTATTTTAGTATTATCATTATTTTCATCTATATTCCTTCTTTCTTTCATTTTACATTGTCTTTATTCCATCTTCACCTTTTCGATCTATTTTCTATCATCATAAATTCTTTTTTTTTTGCGGTTTTAATTTAGTATTACAATTTTCATCAATATTCCCTTTCTTTCTTTCTTTTACCCTTGTCTTTCTTCCATCTTCTCGTTCCTCACTTTTATCTTGTCGTTCAAGATTATACATTTTATCTCCCTGCTTTCCTTTGTGCGATATTTATTTAGTCACTCGTCTCTTATTTTCTCATTTTTCTTCCCACCTTGAATCTATTTTATTTATTTTTTCCTTTCTCCCTCTCTCTCATTCCTTTTACATCTCGTTACGTGCTTATCCGGGCGTTTCGCTAATTTGTTTTCTTCCCTCTCGCCTTCCTGTTTCGTTTTTATATAATCATCGTTTGTCTTTTGTTTTTTTCTTTGTCACTTTCTTGTCGCTCGTTTTATGTGTTTTATTTTGTATATTGTTTCGTTTTCTCCAATTTATGTGACGTTTCTTTCGTTTTTGTGACTTTTTTTAATCTCTCTCTCTCTCTCTCTCTCTCTCTCTCTCTCTCTCTCTCTCTCTCTCTCTCTCTCTCTCTCTCTCTCTCTCTCTCTCTCTCTCTCTCTCTCTCTCTCTTGGCGCCCTGCCGACACTTTCTTGAAGAAGGATGACTCACATGGCCTTTGTCCGCCTTCCATGGCCTCGTCCCCTTCACACACCTGCGTCCACCCACACCTGTCTTCCCCTCTGCACACCTGTCCTTCCCTTCCACACACACGCACGCACACGCAAATTTGTCTTCTTTCACGATGTATCTCTTTTCTTACCCACATCTGTCCTCTATTTTCCTTCCACACATGTTTTTCCATCCACACACTTGTTCTTTCCCTCCATATACCTGCCCTTCTATCCACACACCTGTTTTTTTTTCCGCCCACACACCTGTCCTTTCCTTCCATACACCTGTCTTTCCATCCTTTAACCTCTGACAACCGCTTTTGAAAGTTTGGGGACCGACATCTCAGTGGGCCTCTTTTTTATATATATAATTTTCTTGGCCTTGGTCGGCGCCCCTCGTACATGAAAAAAAAAAGAAAAAATATCTCCAGTCACCTGTTTCTCTCTACACACACCTGTTCTCCTCCACACATACCTTACAATTTTCCACAACGCTATTTTTCCCCTCAACTCCTAAAAGAAAATACGTGTTGATATCCATTTATCCATTCATTTCAAGACCTAAATATTTATCAACGCGGCACAATCTCTCTCTCTCTCTCTCTCTCTCTCTCTCTCTCTCTCTCTCTCTCTCTCTCTCTCTCTCTCTCTCTCTCTCTCTCTCTCTCTCTCTCTCTCTCTCTCGTTCGGTTCGTGACTGCAAGCGACGTTCCTCTTCTTCTTTGTCTGCTTGCGCCTTTCACCGCCCGGAATAAACGTAGGAACCAGTTCGGGAATGAAATCTGATGTGCCGTTCCCCGTGTGTGTGTGTGTGTGTGTGTGTCTTTATTTGGGTGACGGTACATGCACAAACAGGTGGTCTTGATCTATGCTCACCTGATGCTCTCTACCTGTATCCATAGCTCACCTGTCACTGCCCAATCACTGCCCTCACGTCAATGCCTCGGGAACTCTGCTCTTTTGAAGCCTCTAGCAGCGTTTCCTTCCTTCCTTTCTTTCGTTCTTTCTTTTTCTCTTTCTTCCTTCCTTCCTTTTAACAGCCTTTCCTTCCTTCCTTTCAACAACTGTTCCTTCCTTCCTTCCTTCCTTCCTTCCTTCCTTCCTTCCAACAACCCGCCCTCTCTTCCTCCTCCTCCTCCTCCTCCTCCTCCTCGTTTTTATATTCGTCGTCCATTTCCGATTCTCGTTTTTTTTTATTTTCTCTTCTCGATTTTTTTTTCGTTCTTTCTCTCTGATTCCTGTTCACGTATTCTTGTCTTTCTCTTTTCGTCTCTTTCTTGTGTTTTTTTTCCTATCATCGTTTCCGTTTCCGTTCCGTTTCTGTTTCCTGTTCGCTTGATGTACGAGTATTTCTTTTCTCCTTTATCGTTTCTTTGTGTTTGTTTTCCCATTATCGTCTTCATTTTCGTCTCTTATTCGCTATTTTTTTTTTCAGTTTGTCTTTCTATTTTCTGCTTTTTCGTACCTTTCTTGTTTTTCTTTCCTATTCTCGTCTCTTTTTATCTCCCGTTCTCAATTAGCGTCGTCTTCCTATTTCCTGTCTTCGCTCTCTCTCTCTCTCTCTCTCTCTCTCTCTCTCTCTCTCTCTCTCTCTCTCTCTCTCTCTCTCTCTCTCTCTCTCTCATTTTCTCATTTTCTTAATTTTATCTCGTTCCTTTATTTTTCCTCTCACTTTTCTCTCCCTTTCCTTTCCTTTCCAGTTTCTTTTTCCATTCTCTCCAGTGTTCATTCCTTTATCCTCTGAAATCTCAACTTCTATGTATTCATTTAATTCCATCTCAATCATTTTCTCTCACATAGTTTATAATTCGTAGTTTTTAATCGTTTATAGTTTATTTGCAGAAGGAAGTTAACAAATTCATGTGCAGGTATACAATGACATCTTGCCTCCTCTTGTTCTATTCATCCCTCTCTTCCTTTTCCTCGTTCCCATCATCCTCATCCTCTTACCTCTTACCGTCCCATTAATCCCTCTCCTCTTCCTCTTTTTCCTCCTCCCGTCCTGCTATGCTCGCCGTGGCCGCGTCAGGGTGGTCTCGGGAGCAACGTGCGTGTCAGGCCGCGTGCTGCTTTCTCAGGCGGGCGGTCCAGTCTTTCTTTTGGCGGGGGACGTGTGGTGTCCGCCGCGTCAGGCTCCGGGCGACGGCGCGGCTTCCTGCACGCTCGTCAGGTTCGCTCGGAAAACACTGGGGTAGTTTATGAAAGTTCTTGTGCGAGTATGAAAGTTCCTGAAGTTTTGCTCTCCACATTTCGTTTCTCCTGTCAGTGTCCGCCTCCCTGACGTGTCCTCCTCCTCCTCCTCTTCCTCCTCCTCTTCCTCCTCCTTCTCCTCCTCCTCCTCCTTCTCTCGTAATCTCCCCTCCCTCCTTCATGTCGTTCCCTCCCACGGTATCCTTTCCCACTCTCCCACTCCATCCACCGCCGATACGCGCCAGATTACAGACCAAGTGACGGCTGACTGGCCTGGCGACGCACGACTCCACTCCATCTGTCTCGTGGTCCCTCGCCGCCTGGCCCTCGCACGCACACTTCCCCGCCTCCTCCTCCTCCTCCTCCTTCACATCGCGGTCAGTTGCAAACCAGCCGGGAAGTGATTCCTGAACGAACAACGCCTTCACTCCCCTCCTTACTCTGACCGTTGCAGGTCAATGCTCCAATTTTTTGACCGACATAACTTGCTGGTAACCTCAACTCTTCAACTGTCCACCTGCCTGCCTCCTTCCCTGCCTGTCTTTTCTCCCTGCCAATCCTCCTGTCTATCTCCTTGCTTTCCTTTCTCCCTCCCTGCCTTTCTCCTGTCTTCTTCCCTCTCTGCTTCTCCTTCTGTGTCTCTCTATAAGCTTCCTTGTTTAACTGTCTTTCCCTTCGCCTGTGTCTCCTTTGTTTCTCTTCGCCCCTCCGCCTCCACTCTGCTTGCCTTGTCCCTCAGCCTGCTTGTCTTGTTTGCCTGCCTGCCTGTGTCTTGCTGCTAAAGTATATATTTTTTTTTTCGGTTTGTCCAATTCTATCTTTGTATCTTATAGTCTCTTTCTCTCCTTATATATAACTGTATTTATCTATCCACCTGCGTCTCTCTCTCTCTCTCTCTCTCTCTCTCTCTCTCTCTCTCTCTCTCTCTCTCTCTCTCTCTCTCTCTCTCTCTCTCTCTCTCTCTCTCTCTCTCTCTGCTTGCTTGTCCTTCTTTTCCTCCTTTCTCCTTCACCAACTTGGCTACCTACTTACTTACCTGCTTACTTACCTGTTTGTCTGTTTCTCTCCTTTCTCCTTCACCAACCTGTCTACCCATCTAGTTACCTGCCTACTTACCTGCTTGTCTCTCGCTTCCCAACCGTCCTTCTTGCCTAACTCATCTTGCCCCTCTGACCTTCATCCCCACAAACCATCTTTTCCTCTGCCCCTCATTCCCTTCTCTTTCCCTCTGTTCCTCGTCCCTCCGTTCGTCTCCTGCGTGTTTGGCATCGCGTTGTGTCAATGTCCGATGATCCGCCGCGCCCTCCACCTCTTCGCTGGCCACCTCACCTGACCCTCACCTGGCGCACCTCAGGCCACACCTCATGCTCGTCACGTCCGCCGGTCACACCTTTATGCACCTGATGTTGGCATGGTATTGATTACGTAGCGCCAATATACATGATTCTAGTTACAATATAAACCTAGAACTTGCTTATCTATTGCACTTTTAATCTGTTATGACCTTCAAGACTTTATCAGGAAATGCTCCACTGCCACATTCCACTGCCACACTCAATGCCACAGATTATCTTTACACTCCTTTCTATTGTCACGCTTCCCCACACTTTGCTTAACTCTTGTCTGATATTTAGTACATCTTTCCCTTAATAACTAGTCACTCTGAGACATCTTTATTTATTCTGCAGCCGTTTCCAACCTTTAAACTGCGTAGAAATTGCAAAATCTATTCTTTTTTTTTCTTAAAGATTTCATGCATTGCTTCTGGTGCTGCTGATTGTTTCATATTGCAGTGAAAGGGTTAATTGGTCACACTCCACCTGCGGCACCTCTTCCTGCCTCTCCTCTAAATACCTGTCTTTTCCTTCACACACCTGTCTTCACCGCCACTAACTTCATTCCCCACACTCCACCTCCACTACTTCCACCGCTACACTTCACCACAGATACCACCACCAACACCACACATACCACCTCCATAAATTCCCACCTCCTCCACTAATTCCACCACATCCACTACCTCCACTATCATCAACACTGTCACCCACCAACACCCACAACCACCCCCACCACCACATCCAACCACCACACTCCAGTATAATTCCACCTCCTCCACATCTTCAAATCGATATCAACAGATCCATTTTTCTCTCGTCCAAGGGAGTTCACGTAAAAAGCCCAAAATTTTCTACAGTTTTACGATCACTTCAATATTTTTTTCAGGATTTAGTTTCATTGAGTTTTTTTAATTCGTTTTCTTGAAGTTTTCTTTTTATAGTGTCGTCTTGCAAAGCTATGAGGAGGAGGAGGAGGAGAAGGAGGAGGAGGGGAGTGAAAGGACGCAGATTAATAGAACGACGAATGGGAGGAGAAGAAGGAAGAAGATATATTAGAAGAGGAGGAACAACAACCGCAGAGAGATGGGGAAAAAGAGGAAACGAATAAAGAGGATAACAAGATAGAGGATGAAGAGAACAAAACAGATTAGTAAGAGAAAAGACAAAAGAAAACTTGTAGAAGAAGTAATACAAAGGAACACAAAGAAAGACAAAGAGCAACACACCCTGAAGTCTTTACTAGGGTGTTTGTATAACTGTCCTACACTAACTACTACAAAAGTGCGTTGCCCAGACCCGGGATCGAACCGGGGACCTTTAGATCTTCAGTCTAACGCTCTCCCAACTGAGCTATCTAGGCGGGGAAGAGGACGCAGAAAAGGTGGAAAAGAAGGAGAGACGAAAAAAAAAAGAAAATAACAAGAAGATGAAAAAGAAGCAACGAATACGATGAAGGAAGAAAATGGAGAGGGAGAAAAAGAAGAAAACGAAGGAGAAAGAGAACAATAACAACAATAACAACAACAGCAACAACAGTAACAACAACAACAACAACAACAACAACAACAACAACAACAACAACAACAACAACAAACAAAAACAACAAGAAAGAGAAGAGACACAAGAAGACGAAAACAAAGAAGACAACGACGAAGAAAAAAAAAGAAAAGAAAACAGACGAAAAAGAAGAAAAGAAGAGATCATAACAGTACTTACGAAAAACAAGACAAAAAAAAAACAATAAAAACAAAGATAATGAAAGGAGTGAAGAAGGAAGAGGAGAAAAACGAAGAGTAATATTGTATTCTTAATGGAAAAATAACGCTAAAAAATCCTGCCAGTGGAGCGTTAAGGGATTGGAGTGTTTCCCGCGCCGCGCCTCAACACACATTTCGATGCGGTCACGTGACGAGGGAAATCTGGCTCCTCTGCCTTCTACGAGTTTATTTATTGCTTCTGCAGGAGAGAGAGGAGGAGGAGGAGGAAGAAGAGGTGGAGGGGAAGAAGAAGAAGAAAGAAGAAGGAGAAGAAGAAGAAGAAGGAGAAGAAGAAGAAGAAGGAGAAGAAGAAGAAGAAGAAGAGGAGGAGAAGGAGGACAAGGACGAAGAGAAAGAGAAGAAAGAAGTAAAAGAGAAAGAGGAGAAGGAGGATGAAGAACAGCAGCTGCAGGAGGAGAAGGAAGAGAAAGAGGAGGAGGAAGAGGAGGAGGTGGAGGAGGAGGAGAAAGAAGAAGAGGAAGAGAAGAGGATGAGGAAGAGGTGGAGGTGGAGGAGGAGGAGGATGAGAAGGAAGAAGAAGAGGCATTTGAACCGTGAAAAGAGGAAAAGGAAGTGAGATAAGGAAGAAATCACGTGAGAAAGGGAAGAGAGGAGGAGGGGGGAAGGAGGAGGAGGAGGAGGAGGAGGAGGAAACGTAAAGAAAGAAGAAGTAGAAAAGAAAGGTGGGGCAGTGGGGGACGAAGAGGCATAAATAAAAGAGGAAGAAAAGAAAAAAGAGAGAAACGAAAGAGGAAGGAAGGAAAGAAAAATAGACGTGTAAGAGATGATGAAGGAAGCAAGAGATGCTCGGAAGAGGAGGAAGAAGAAAAAAGTGATAGAAACGAAGAGGAACGGACGAAGGAAAGACAGATAAATGAGAGATGATAAAGGAGTAAGGAAGAGATGAAGAAGAGGAGGAGAAGAGAGACAAGAGAAGAAGAGAGAGAGGAGAGAAAAGGGGAGAAGAGAGAGGAAGAGGAAAGGAGAGAGATGAAAGAAGAAGAGGAGTAGTAAGCAAGATGGGAAGAGAAGCAAAGAAGTGAAGGAGAGGAGAGAGAGAGAGAGAGAGAGAGAGAGAGAGAGAGAGAGAGAGAGAGAGGGAGAGAGAGAGAGAGAGAGAGAGAGAGAAGAAAAAAAAGAGGAGAGGAGGAGGAGGAGAGGAAAGAGAAGGAGCGAGCAGGCAAGGTCAACCGCCCGAATTCACTCATGCATGACCCTTTGGCCTCACACACACACACACACACACACACACACACCGGGAGGGACAGTGACGGGGCGTGACGGGGGGAAATTCAGGGGCGTGAGGGAAACAGTGGATGAAGTGACGGTTTCCTGTCATTCACCCACTCGTCCATTCATTCTTTCACTTCTTCACACTCCTTGTCTCTCTCCCTCCACCCCTCCATCCCTCCCTGCTTCCGCCTCTCCCTCTCACACACCCACTCACTCACGTCCTGACGGCAAAAAGTACAAGATTGATTTCCCACGAGAAGTACAGAGGGTATCGAGACGCCTCTTTATTTTAATTGGCCACTAAGATTAAAACTTTTTTCCCATTAATTTTTTTTTTTTTTCAGGGAAGTGGTAATTAATTGTTTTCTTGTATCTTTTTTTGTATTTTTTTTTTTTTTTACGTATAGGAAAATAAGATAATGTTAGAGAGAGAGAGAGAGAGAGAGAGAGAGAGAGAGAGAGAGAGAGAGAGAGAGAGAGAGAGAGAGAGAGAGAGAGAGAGAGAAAGGGGGGGATGGGGGGGGAGAGAAAGAGAGAATAATAACCACATTACTCTTTTGCTACTTGCTTTTCCTCTTTCATTCATATTCACTACACACACTTCCACTTATGCACCAGTCACCCGATCAGCCAGCCAGCCAGTTAGTCAGCCATTCCCTCAGCCAGCCAGCCAGTTAGTCAGTCAGTCATTCTCTCAGCCAGCTACTCAGTCAATCAGTCAGTTAGTCAGTTAATCAGTCATTCATTCAGTCACGAACCTAGTCAGTCAGTTAATCAGCCTGCCAACCAGTCAGAAAGCCAGTCAGCCAGTCAGCCACCCATTCAGCCAGCTAGTCAATCAAGAGACTGAAAAGTTAGCGAAGGGATCAAGTGTCTCAGGTAAACATTTAAGTCGCCAAATGTCACGAAAGCAACAACACGACACTGGAATGAAGGGGGAAGGTGTGCTAGTGACATGTGGATCGGGGGACGGCAGAGGGCGGGTCCCTGAGCGTTGTGGCGAAGCAAGGCCTCCTCCCTCCCTTCCTCCCGCCCTTCCTCCCGCCCGTCCCGCCTTCCGCCCTTCCTCTAGCCACAAAACAATACTCATACAGCCTCGATTCACCGACAACAAAAGAAGTAATGAGAGGAATGTCAAAATTGCTGCCTGGAGAGAGGAGTGGAGGGAGGGGGAGGGGATGGAGGGAGATGAAGGGCGGCGATGAAGGAGGGGGTGATGGAGGGCAGCGTGGGGTGGTGGAGGGAAGCGAAGGGCGTCTCCTGCCTGCTGGGGGAAAGGGAGGAACACACAGCCTTTATTATCTACTTGTTTGTTTACTGTTGATTACTTTGTTTACTATCTACTATGCATTCCGCTATTTTTTACTTCGTCTTTACCACCTCTCTCTCTCTCTCTCTCTCTCTCTCTCTCTCTCTCTCTCTCTCTCTCTCTCTCTCTCTCTCTCTCTCTCTCTCTCTCTCTCTCTCTCTTAGTAAAACCCGCAGCCTCCCAGTGATGTTTGCATTAGGAGACCAAGATGAAGATGATCAATGATGATGGTCCTTTTATAGCGACAGTATTTCCTATCATCAGTCTCCCGCGGCATACTAAGGCGACGCGCGGCCTGCCTGGGACTCCTCGGCGGCAGGGTGGCGGGAGGGCTGGAGGTGGACACGACAGATAGCGGGGAAAGGGAAGGAGCACGGGAGATAGAGAGAGGAGATGGAGGAGTTTGAAGTGGACACGGGAAGGAGAAAGAGGGACATGGGAAGGGTTTAAGTGGTCAAGGGAGGAAGGAAAATGAAAGAAGTGGACATGAGAGACAGAAATGAGACACACAGAGGTTGAAGTCTTAGTGAACGCGGGAGGTAGAGAAAGGAAAGAGACACAGAAGAGATAGAAAAATGACATGGAGAGGAATGAAGTGAAAATGGGAGGCAAAGAAAGGAGAAATAATATGGAATAGAGTTAGAACAAAGGAAGAATGGAGAGGAACACAAAAAATATTTAAGTGGACATGGGAGGTATAGAAAGAAAACGGACATGGAAGAGATAGAAATGGGCACAGAAGTAAAGAATAGAGAGGGATGACTGAACTAGACGCTAAAAGTTTGGGATGACTATGAGAGAGAGAGAGAGAGAGAGAGAGAGAGAGAGAGAGAGAGAGAGAGAGAGAGAGAGAGAGAGAGAGAGAGAGAGAGAGAGAACGTAAAGGAATGGTGATATAGAAAGAACTAAAAAACGAACAAGGAATGGACAGGAATAAACAGAACAAGGAAAAGGAACATAGAAAGAATAAGTAGAGACGTGGAATGATAGAAAGACAAGAACAGTTAATAAAAAAAATATCTTTAAACAATAAATCGATGATAAAAAGATAAAGACAATGAATAAAACAAAAGATTAAAACAATAAAGCAAAAACAAATAGAGGTTAACAATGAAGGATGAATATTAAGATAAACTTTCCCCCTTCCTCCTCCTCCTCCTCCTCCTCCTCCTCCTGCATACTATTACTTGCAAGAAGGCACCCTCCTGCTTTGCCTAATTGGTGACGTTTGTTAGGAAGAGAAAACGGGACGAGGGAAAGAGGTGGGGAGGCCAGAACGGAGAACCAAGGGAGGGAGGGAGGAAGGGAGGGAGTAGAGGGAAAGATCATGCAACAGGCTGAAGTCTTGGGCCGGGAAGGGAGGAAGTGAAACAGGGGAGGGACGAAGGAACATTAAATAGGTGAATGGGTAGTATGGAAGGGGAACGGGGAACAAGGGACGAGGGAAGGAAGGAAAGAAGAAAAGATAAGGAAGAGACAGGATCAAGGGAAATTAATAGGAAGAAAGGAAGAAGAAGACAAGAAAAAGACAGGAATCAAGGAAAACAAGAAAGAAGGAAAGTAGGAAAGAGGAAAGGTACCACAAGGAAAGACGGAAATGAAGAAAACAGGAAAAGCAGAAAAAAGAGAATCAAGAGAGACAAGAAAGAAGGAAATAGAGAAAGAGGAAGGAGAGCACAATGAAAAGACAAGCAAAGGAAGCGAGAAGGAGAACAGGGAGAACAGAAGGAAAGAAAGAATTAGACGACGAAGAAAAGACAACAAAACAAGAAAAACGAGGAAAAAGAAAAAGAAAAAGGAGAAAAAGCAAGAAACAAGAAAATAAACAGGAAAAAAACAGACATGGACCTTAGAAATAACAGTGAGGAGCAGAGAGGCCAGTACTTCACATACCCATCTAAAGAAAGCACACACAGCCACGCACAGCCCCTGCCATCCGTGTCCAGCCAAGCGCCGCTCCCTCTGATGGATAGGCCAGGTGTCCCCGCTTGGCACTGATCGCCTGGCCCTTGTCATTAGCCTGTGTTTGCCGATGCTAGGTTCGACGTTCACCCCTCACACAGGAATGCGCTGCCCCGTCTGCTCTCATTCCTCGGTTGTGCTTATGATGTGTTTGTCTTTTTTTTTTTTTTTCGTTCTTGTTCTTTTTTGTCTTCGTATTTTTCCATTTTATTTTCCCTTTTTTTCTTTTTCTTGTTCTTCGTGTTTTGTTTTTTTGTTCGTCTTCGTATTTTTACATTTTTTTTTCTTTTTTACTTTAATTCTTCCTTATTATCACTGTCATTCTCTTCTTTTAGTTTTTTTTCTTTGTTTTTGTTCTCTCTACTCCTCCTTTTCCTCCTTTTCCTTCTCCTCCTCTTCGTAATCATTTTACCTCCTTTAGTCATTCACGTCTCGCCCACTTTTTGTTTTCCCTTTTTATTCTCCCCCTGTTTTATTTTTGTTTTAATTTCTCTGTGTCTCATTCCGTTTTACTCTTTCTGCTTAGTGTCATCATCTCTCATGTTTCTGTCGGTCTGTTTCTCTCATTTAATCTCCTCCTCCTCCTCCTCCTCCTCCTCCTCCTCCTCCTCCTCCTCCTCCTCCTCCTCCTTCTCTTTCTTCTCCTTCTCCTCCTGCTTTCTTCTGCTACTCCGTCTCCTCTTTCATCTACGCGTTCGCACATTCCTCCTTCGTTGCGCTTCTTCTTCACCACCAAAACCTCAACACCATCTTGACACCACTGCCTGGACTTCATTTCAGACCACCCACAACACCATTTTAACACTGCATCACTATCTCAACACTACAACACCTCGACACTCCTTCAGCACCATCCCAGCATCACTATAACAGAAAAACATCCCTAACACCACCTCAGTAGCGGACATCACCACCACCACCACCACCACCCCAAACAGCACAACACCCCAAACAGCACAACACCCCAAACTCAACACCACAAAGAACACACCCTTCTTACCTAACCATCCACTCCAACACACTCATGACCTCTGCACCCCTATCACCACCAGAGGACCACCTAAACACCCTTCCCAACACCCAACAGCATCCTAAATACACCCCAACACCACGCAAGACCACCTCAACACCTAAACATCCATCTAATCTCACCACCACCGTTGCTACAAGAAACAAAAGCGGAACAAGCAACTCTTCCTGCGTGACGGAATCTGAGAGGCAGAGACAAGCGGAACAACTCTGTCTGATGCGGAGATGACGGCGCGAGGAAGGGATAATGTTTTTGTATGACTCTTAAGGTTCCCGCCTCGTGTTGTGAGTGTAAACAGATATTAGTGAGGGGCCGAGGAAATGTTATGATGACTGTGTGTAATGTGATAAGAAACAGGAAGAAATGTGTCTTAATGTTTATTGAGTAACCAGATAGCGTGAGTTGTGTTCTGTTTTGTGGTGTTTGTTATTTTTTTTTTTTTTTGTGATGTTATGTACGTACGTTTGGAAAGTGCTGGGTTTATAAACTCTTATATAATGTTGTGTTTTTAAATAGGTGAGGTACAGAACTGTTGTGAACGTACGTGTGTGTGTGTGTGTGTGTGTGTTTGTGTGCCTTTCTTTTTTTCTTTAAAGTTCAGGGAAGAAGATAATAAGGAACCTGTCGCATTTGTAACTTGAATACCGGTCTTGAAGGACGACCTTGTCCCACGAGCAGCTCACACACACACACACACACACACACACACACACACACACGTTCACGTCATCTTAACTGCTTTCTTCTTTTGTTTATACTCAAGTAGGAAAGAATGGAGAAAAAAAAAAAGAAACATGGAAAGAAGGGAATGAAAGAATATAGAAAATTCAAATAATGTTTTCTCTTATTAATATTATTATTATTATTATTGTTATTATTATTGTTATTATTATTATTATTATTATTATTATTATTGCTATCACCCTTATTATCATTATCCTTTCCCTACTCCTCCTCCTCTTCCTGTTCCCCCACCCTTACCTTACAAATAAACAGAACCATCCTTCTAAATCCACCTTATTCATATTAACTTGACCAACACCCTCCGCCCCTCCACCAATCAAAGGAAAGCTGCCCCGAGCAATAACCAATCACACGCATCGGTCAGAGAAAGAAGGCGTGGTTTGTCCATCAACCAGCCAATGACGTGGATGAGAAGTGAAAGGCGGAGAGGGAATTATTGAGTGAAAATGTGACCAAACCGATGAAGGAAAAGAGGAGAATGAATAGAAGCGAAGAGAAGGAATGAAAGATGAAGAGAAAGTGAATAAATGAAGAAGAAGAGAAGGAAAGTACAATGATAGACAGGCAGACAGTGACAAGTTGACGTAAACATAGATAATGAATATAAGATGAAGACAAAAATAAATATAAAGATAACAGGAGATAAAAGAAAGTGAAGGAGGAAGATAAACGAGAGAAGTCGTGCTGATTAAAAGGAAGATGAAGAGCAGAGAGATGAATGATGCGGGAAGAAGAAAGAGAAGGAGGGAAGGAGAAGAACGAGAGAAAAGAGAGTGGGATAGAAGATGGGGGAGAAGGAGGGAGTGAGATAGTGAGATTAAAAAAAAGAGAGAAAAGGAGGGAGGGAGGGAGGGAGGGAAAGTGTGTGCAGTTTAGACGAGAGAACATCTGGTAGAGAGAGAGAGAGAGAGAGAGAGAGAGAGAGAGAGAGAGAGAGAGAGAGAGAGAGAGAGAGAGAGAGAGAGAGTACATAAAGACTAATTCCTATTCACTTAATAGTATCGCATCTTCAAGAAAAAAAAAAACACTTAAAACAAATGACAGTCGTAAGTTTTTTTTCCATTACAACTTTTGGTATAACTTATCCATTTAAATTTTCAATATTAACCTGTTTGTTCCTCCATATTTACTTATCTATGTACTATTTTTATTACTGTTTATCATTCCTTGTTTGCTGTATATGATTTATTCGCGTCTGTTGTTTATTTTGGCTTAGATGCGTCTTTTTTTGTCTTCCCCAGGTGAGTGTCCAATCAGCGGTGAGTCAGGCAGGTGAGGCAAGGGTATGACGTCATGAGTGTGTGTGTGTGTGTGTATGTGTGTGTGTGTGTGTGTGTGTGTGTGTGTTGATGTTTTTATACTGTTAGACATATATTAATTTCTCTCTCTCTCTCTCTCTCTCTCTCTCTCTCTCCCTCTCTCTCTCTCTCTCTCTCTCTCTCTCTCTCTCTCTCTCTCTCTCTCTCTC
>NC_087174.1:6792500-6802500 GCF_035594125.1 Scylla paramamosain
TACTACTGCTACTACTACTACTACTACTGCTGCTACTACTACTACTGCTGCTACTACTACTACTACTACTACTACTACTACTACTACTACTACTACTATACATGCGTCCTCTGCCACCCTATCACAACCACTGCCTCCTCCTCCTCCTCCTCCTCCTCCTCCTCCTCCTTGCGTGACGAGGTGCGCATTCCAGCGACCAGGATGAAGTTACTACAGGTCGAAATTCAAGGCGGTCCTCCTCCTCCTCCTCCTCCTCTTCCTCCTCCTCCTCCTCCTCCTCCTCCTCCTCCTCCTCCTCCTCCTCCTCCTGCTATCATTATTGTTGCTAAATTTATCATTGTTTTTTCCTTCTCCTTTATCTTCTTTTCCTCCTCGTCTGTTCATACTCCCGATTCCTTTTCTTCTTCTTTTTCTTCTTCTTCTTCCTTCTCCGCCTCTTTCTCTTCTTCCTCCTCCTCCTCCAGGCCTTATTACTCATTTACTTTCCTCTTTGTTTCTTTTTAATTTTCTCTTTTGTTATCATGTCCATCATCATTGCCTGTTTGCTTCCTCCTCCTCCTCCTCCTCCTCCTCCTCCTCCTCCTCTTCCTCCTCCTCTTCCTTCTCCTCCTCTTCCTCGTCCAGTGTTTGTTTATAATGGCTCAACACTGGCAATGCAAATGGGACCTTATTATCCGGAGAGAGAGAGAGAGAGAGAGAGAGAGAGAGAGAGAGAGAGAGAGAGAGAGAGAGAGAGAGAGAGGAATGTGTAAAGCCGTAAAGGAGGGGTGGGGGTGCACTCAAGTTATCTTCTCCATCACTGTTGTTGTTGTTGTTGTTGTTGTTGTGGGTCGTGGTGGTGGTGGTGGTGGAAGACGCAAGGAAAACTTTTATCGAAGGAACAGGTGAAGTAAGAGAGAGAGAGAGAGAGAGAGAGAGAGAGAGAGAGGGAGAGAGAGAGAGAGAGAGAGAGAGAGAGAGAGAGAGACTGTGTGTGTGTCATCCAGCCAGCCAGTCGGTCTATAGAAAAGTAAATGGAATCGAGAAATGAACGAGTTAGTGAAGGAGGAGGAGGAAGAATAAGAATAAGAACAAGGAGAACAAGAAGAGGAGGAGGAGGAAGAGGAGGAGGAGGAGGAGAAGGATAAGAAGTGACGTATCATCTGGAAATACCCAAACATCCCACTGCTGACGTCACAAAATGGCATGACGCTTCAATCCAGTGTACCTGCGGGGTTATTTAAATGTAGTATACCTGTGGCGAGTGTGGTGTACCTGTAGAGAATGCATTGTAGTATAAGAGTGTGCAATGTACCTGTGAATAGCACAGTGATTTTATTTATTTATTTTTATTGTAAAAGGGGCTCTTGCTAAGGGCTACAAAAACTTACAAAAAAATAGGCCCACTGAGTTACTAGTCTCTAAAGGAAAAGGAAAGGAATAAGTGTGTAAGGTGCAGCGTGCCAGTAAATGGTGTACTGCACTTGACTTTACCGTGAAGCGTGTAGACTGAAGGTGTGAATTGCAACGTACCTGTGAAGAGTGACTGTGAAGTGTGTACCATCGCTTTACCAATCAAGAGCACCCGTATAACAAAGGCACCTGACATAACACACCTAAAACATTCAGCTTGCACCCTCAGCACCTTACACGTCCCTGTGGAGTGCCCCAATACATGCTGAATGTCTTAACCTTGGTAGTGGACACCTGGGCACCCTGATGCAGCCTGTGTGGATTAAATAATTTGCGGGCGGGCAGGTGAGGGGGAGACATAGGAGTGTCATGCTGGCGACACCTTTCTTGGGTGCTAATTAAAAGGCTCTTGTTCTTGCCTAGCCGTTGTAATTGGAGGATGAGGCCGGGGTGTTCCTCTCTCTAGCCACTGGGATGAGGTGGTGGTGGTGGTGGTGGTGGTGGTGGTGGTGGTGGTGTAGTGTTTTGGATTTGTTGTGGTGTTAATACGAGGGGTGAGTGTAGCTTCGGGTGGTGATGTTAGGTGGTGTGGTGCTATGGTGTATTGTGGTGTTGTGGTGTTAGTAGGGATGAGTGTAGTTTATGGCGGTGGTGTGGTGCTTGAATGATGATGTGGCCTTTGTTGGGTGGTGTTGTGGTTGTAATATGGTAATTATGTAGCCCCAAGTGGTGGTGGTGGTGGTGGTGGTGGCGGCGGCGGTGGTAACGGAGCGTGTTGTGGTGTTAGTAGGGTGATGGTGCAGTTTAGAGTGGTGGTGAAGGTACTGGTGTTAATGGTGTGTTGTGGTGATAGTCAGAGATGGTGGTGCTGGGTAGATAGTATGGTGTTAGTGGGGTAATGGTGTAGCTGGTGATGTATACAAGAAGTAATGCTGTTAGTGAAAAGGGTGATCGTGTTAAGGGTGATGTTTTGGTGTTAGCGAAGAGGCCGCTGGTGTTAGGGGTGTATTGTTGCCTTAGGAGGGTGATAAAGGGAGAAGCGAATGTGTAGAAATGTGTTAGGTTAGGGTGATTGGGGCCTGGTGGTGTTGTGGGTGTTAGGTTGAAAGTAGTGGGGTGTTGTGTGGGTGTTAGGAAGCTAAAGGGGTTGTTTTTATGAGGGTGGAACTGATCAGGGTTAGGATAGGCATGATACAAGGACTGATTGTGTGTGTGTGTGTGTGTGTGTGTGTGTGTGTGTGTGTGTGTGTGTGTGTGTGTGTGTGTGTGTGTGTGTGCTCGAATGGTAGAAATGTAATAAAATGAACCAGTCATGTGTGCGCTGACGAACACGTACACAAGTGGAGGTGGAGAGGTAGAGGTGAAGGCTGCGCGTCCACTAGTCATGCGTGGCCACGCTGAGGGCAGGTGGAGGTGAGGGCAAGGACTTCGCGGGGCTGCGGCGGAGGGCGCTGACTGGTAGGGTGAGGGAGTGAGGGGGTGAGGGACATGGATGATTGTGGGTGACTGAGGGGACAAGGGGTGGAAAAGGAGTAGGGTGCGAGGGTGAGAGGTAAGGGTGAGAGGGATAGTGGGTGAAAGGGTGAGTCAGGGATCTGTATCGGCCTGCCCTGGTGACGAGGGTTGCCCGCTGCGGCTGCTGACGTGGCTCCGTCGCGCGGCTCACCCACTAAAATATCTCGCCTTCATTTACTTGTTCGATTATTTATTTGTGTGTTTCGCGTGTTGGTGTGGTGTGTGTTTGTGTGCGTGCATGCCGCGAAGAGTGTGGCGCGTAGCGGCTCTTGATCGTGGTGACGTTAAATCTTGAAGTAAAAGTTTACTGGAGTGGCGGGAGCGAGACGAGGCAAGGCGGGTCCTGGAATGTAGGGCGGCGGGCTGGGCTGGCCAGACACCACCCTGCCGCAGTGTTCTGTTCGGGCCTGACCCGCGCCGCCCCGCCGGCCACACGGCGGCGGCTACGACCATCCTCTGTCGTCCTGGGTGTCCTCTGTGGCTGGGCGGCAGTCGCTTAGGTTGGGCTAGGCTAGGCGGGGCGGGGCGGGAGGTCTGTGCTGGGCGCTGGACTTACCTCCACCCGCCTCCCGCCGGGCAGGGCCCCGCTGGCGGCAGGGTCGGCGGGCCACTGCACAGGTATTCACGGTGCCTGCGCGCGGCACCTCTCCTGGTCAGCCCTTTATTGCTGCTGCCAGAGAAAAAGAGACATTAGCTCGCCGTGCGCCGTATTTGGTGGCCCCGCGGGCAAGTAGTCAAACAAACTTTCATTTTTTGTTGGCTTTCGTCCATGTTTCCCAACCTCTTTATTAGTGGCGCGAACACCTGTCGCCTCGTCATCTCAGCGCCGGGCGAGGGATGCTGCAGGGTATGCAGGGCTGACGACTTGACGCTGCAGGTGCCGGGAGCGAGGGTCAGCTGGCCCGCCACCACCTCGCACCTGGTCGGCAGGGAACAGGTATACTTGTGCCAAGTGAGTTGCTCACCACCTGCTTGTGTCCACCAGTTGACATATCTCTCCTTTGTGCTGCCTTTCTCCTGCCGTCTGACCCCGCCCCGCCCTGCCTGGCCTGTGACTCCCTGCTGCAGCACATCCCAAGACCTTCCTCTCCCGGGGTCGCTCCTCCACGACTTTCGTCCTCAGAATGCAGGCTTTGATGAGATCCGCCGCGCGAACCAGGACGCAAAAACAGCTCTTGAGGACGTGCTTCAAGTTAGCAGTCCTCCCCTCCATCCTCCCTCTTCTCCCTTCTCTCCCAATCTCTTCTCCCATTCCCTCCCTGCACCTCAACCGTCCACCTGCCCTCATCTGCTTACCAGTGTGTTCTTTTTGTTGGTCGCTCGGGAGGGCAGTGCAGACAGGCAGGGCAGACGTCAAGCTGATGTTGATGAAGACAAAGTTACCGTGCCGTCAGTGCGTGTGACGCCGCGCCTCGCGCCCTGGCCCTCGCCCCATGTTGCCGCAAATCCCACACTCTTCCTTGTGAAATTCAGATAATGATGTTTTCCAAATATGTGTTGAGCGAATTGTTGGCCGGCGAGGAATATTTAAAGGGCCAGGTGTTGTCATTAAGGCGCGTTTGCCAGACAGTCTCTTTAGCGTTTTGACCAACTTGGGTCTGAGCGAATTAATGGTTGGTTGGCAGGAGGCGGAGCGACGGTGGGGCGCCAGGCCCGTGGAGGCTGATGTCTCTGTTAGGGCCTCGCCGCTCCGCCGCGGACCTCGGCTGATTTACGGGCCCTGACGCCCCACTCAGCACCCCACCAGTCACCGGCCGCCGCCGCCTGCGCCCCGCCGCCACACTCATCGACCCGTGGCTGCCCATTCGCCCCACGCCGCCCCAGGCAGCTCATACACCCCTACAAAGATGCGCATGGCGCCAGGTGCAGGCCTCTGCGTGTCATGGCGGGTGCAGGGGAGGCGCTTTTCTCCTCCATATGGGGTGACGGCGACGAAAGGCAGCAGGTGTGTGCAAGTCAGCAGCCGCGGCCTGAGGGAGTCTTGCCGCTCCTTAACCACGCACCACCCCACTTAATAACTCCATCAGGCCCTCACCGCGACACTGCTAATGTCTTCATCGCGCCGCCTTTCGCTGCCTTCAAGGCGCCTCTCTAACACACGCAGGGAAAAAAATAAACAAAAACTTTTCCTGACTCTCTCAGCACTGCGGCGATGGCAGAGTTCTGCGGCAAGGTGCCTCATTGCGCGGCGACCAGGACGCGACACGGGAACTGTGGCTCTTTGTAGGAGACGAGGAGGACGAGGAGGAGGAGGAGGAGAAGGGTACTCATGAATGCTTTCCCAATATCGTTATCAGCTATCTTGTTGATGAGCTGCGAGATAAACAAGAGCGCCTCCCTCACGCCTCACCTTGGCTCCCTTTCCCCCCAACCCCCGCCCAACCCCTCTTGCCTCCCTTCAGTAAGTGTGGCTGTACGAGTAATTAAGTTTGCTTTAATTATTTCTTTCACATCACGAAGCCAGTAGATGAACAGCTCTCTCTCTCTCTCTCTCTCTCTCTCTCTCTCTCTCTCTCTCTCTCTCTCTCTCTCTCTCTCTCTCTCTCTCTCTCTCTCTCTCTCTCTCTCGTGCCAGGCTATCGGCGGTTCCTCGGCTTTCTCACTCCCTACGTTTTTGTTGTAATTGTTCTTTTCTTGGCGTTATGGCGGCAACCTGTAGAAAGTGACGAGCGAGGTGGAGAAAGTGGAGGGTGGAGGTGTTTCCTTGTCCCTCCCTCCACCCCTCCACCCCCTCCAGCCCATCCACTATCTCTCCACCGCTGCTAGCTACAGCCTGAAACGATATATTTCTCTCTCTCTCTCTCTCTCTCTCTCTCTCTCTCTCTCTCTCTCTCTCTCTCTCTCTCTCTCTCTCTCTCTCTCTCTCTCTCTCTCTCTCTCACGACGTGTTCACATTTCATCTCAGCCTTCGTGTGTGTGTGTGTGTGTGTGTACTCGTACATGTTCCCGTTCGTGTAGTTGATATGGCAACTGGTTGTTACGCGCACGCACACACACACACACACACACACACACACACACACACACACAAAGTAGCGCCACGTGTCGGTAGTTTAGTCATCATGCACACAATTATTTGGTCAAAGGAGAAAGAAGAGGAGGAAGAAAAGGAGATAGAAGGAGATAGAAAAATAATAGAAGACACAAGAGGTAGTACAAACAAAAGCGCACACACACACACACACACACACACACACACACACACACACACACACACACTTGCACAAACACTCAAGTTTTCATACATACATAAACATGGGTACACACACACACACTCACACTCACACACACACACACACACACACACACACACACAATTATCGTCTCGTATTGCCAAAACCAAACGTATTTTTAAGGTTGTGAACGATGTAGATTTTATTCATTCTGACACTTCATTCAAATTTTACATTCCTTTGGGGCACAGAAGAGGAGGAAGAAGGGAAGGAGGAAAAGGAAGAAATGAAGGAAGAAGAGCAGGAAGCAGGAAGGGATGGAAGAAAAGGAGCGTGAGTTGTAAGGTGATAAAGGAAAGAAGAGCTTTGAAAAGAGGTAATCGAAGAGACAGAGGAGGAGGAGGAGGAAAAGGAAGAGAGAAGAAACACAAAGAAACACAAAGAAAGAGCAAACACCACCCACCCTGTACGTTCATAAGGCGCAGTTTTGAGACTAAAATATGCATAACACAGCAAGATAAAAAAAAAAATAGGATAACACAGACGAAGGCTCCTCCCCGCCCACCACCTGCCTCCACCAAAGACTAACAAAAGAAGGAAGTAATACAATGCTGTGTGGAGAAACTACATGGAAATTTTAATAGGAGAGAAACAGCTACTACAACTACTGCTGTCTAGACAACCAACAACAATCTCAATAAGGCGACGAAGGAGGAGGGGAAGGGGGAGTGAATTTTAAAGAGAGAAAGGCAAGTGTGAGAGAAGAATTGTGAGAGAAAGGGAGGGTGGGGAAGCGAGGGAAGAAAGGAGGGAGAATGTATGGCAAGAAGGGAGGAAAGGAGAGGAGGGAGTGTGAATGATGCGTAGTGTTGCGAGGAACATTAAAATTAAGAGTTTGGCTTTCCGCCTCCTCCTCCTCCTCCTCCTCCTCCTCCTCCTCCTCCTCCTCCTCCTTATCTCTCACTTGTGTCTTCATTTTTCTCACCACCTCCTCCCTCCTCCTCCTCCATTTTCATGTCTTCTCCCCTCCTCTGCTTTTCCAACACATAATCTCTCCCTCTCTCCCTCCCTCCCTCCCTCCCTCCCTCAGATGAGTGGAAGTACTTCCCTCACCTTCTAAGGGCATTACTGCATATCCCAAATGGTGTCTTCCTTCCCTCCCTCCTTCCCTTCCCTTCCTCCCTCCTTCCCTTTCCTCCCTCCCTTCCTTCTCCTTTCCTCCAGACGTCTCTATCTCCCTCTGCCTTGGAGGAGAAATTATACGGTTATCTCCTCATGAATACATTGTGTGTGTGTGTGTGTGTGTGTGTGTGTGTGTGTGTGTGTGTGTGTGTGTGTGTGTGTGTATTTGGCATCGTTAAAGGTAATGCCCAAGTTACTTTGCCAAGTAACACCAGGAGGAGGAGGAAGAGGAGGAGGAGGAGGAGGAGGAGGAGGAGGAGGAGGAGGAGGAGGAGGAGGAGGAGGAGGAGGAGGAGGAGGAGGAGGAGGAGGAGGAGGAGGAGGAGGAGGAGGAGAAGAAGAAGAAGAAGAAGAAGAAGAAGAAGAAGAAGAAGAAGAAGAAGAAGAAGAAGAAGAAGAAGAAGAAGAAGAAGAAGAAGAAGACGAAGAAGAAGAAGAAGAAGAAGAAGAAGAAGAAGAAGAAGAAGAAGAAGAAGAAGAAGAAGAAGAAGAAGAAGAAGAAGAAGATCAGCAATAACAGCAAGAAGAAGAAGAAGAAGAAGAAGAAGAAGATCAGCAATAACAACAACAACAACAACAACAACAACAACAACAACAACAACAACAACAACAAGGAGATAAAGGAAGGAAGAGAAGGAGAGGGAAGAGGCGGAGAGGAAGGCTAGCAAGATGAGACATAGGAAGAAGAAGAAGAAGGAAACGAAGACAGTAGGACTGAAATCACCACCGTCTTTTATTCCCTTCGTTATTTTCTCTATCCCTCTCTCCTATCCTCTCTCGTACCCGTGTCCTCCCCCCCCACCCCCTGCTCATCCCTCCTCTACCTCCCTCCACCTTTTTATATACCTGTTGAGCCCCGGGGGACAAGACATCACCTGGGCATCACACCTGAGCTAAAAGAGACGAGATTGATTCACCTGTGGGGGACCTTGTGGTGAGACAGGTGAAGGAAAGGTGAGTGGAGGAGTGTGGAGTGCACCTGGCTATGTGGAGGAGTAAGAGTAACAAGTGGAGTGTCTGTGGTGGAGGTTAACGCGTGACTATGCGATGGACAGGTAAGGGTGGAGGTTAACGAGGCTGTGAAGGCGGTGTGGAGTGGTTATGTGGAGTGGTGTGGCAGGGAGCGAGGGTGGTGATGGGTGCTGGGTGATGTTTTGGGGTGAGTGAGTGATGTGCTGTGATGGGGGTGATGTGGGGGTGCTGGGGTGGGCGCAGGGGGCGTGGGAGGTGACAGGTGAGGCGCAGGTGTGTGAAAGTGGGTGGTGAGCAAAGTGAGTTGTGTAAGAAGTGTGCGCGGGAGGGAGGGTGGGAGTGAGAGGGAGAGAGGGAGAGGGAGGGAGGTAAGTGTGAGGGAGGTTAGAGTTGACCAGGAATCCGCTACTGTTGAATCAGGGGGTCCTCCTCCTCCTCCTCCTCCTCCTCCTCCTCCTCCTCCTCCTCCTCCTCCTCCTCCTCCTCCTCCTCCTCCTCCACTACCATCACCTTATATCCAATTCCTCATCTACCCACCCCCTCATTTTCTCTCTCTCTCTTTTCCTCTTCTCCTCTTTCCATCTTTGTTCCCTCTTTCTTCACTTTTCACTTCTTCACGCTCTTTCCTTTCTTCAATTCTAGTGTGTTTATTCTTGTCATCTTTGTTCTTTCTTATCTTTGCCTTCCTTTTGTTCATTTCTTATTTCTCTTTCCTTTACACCCTTTTAAATTATTTCCTATTATCATTTCTTCTGTGCTTCTTATGTTTTCCTCTTAGATTTATTACTCTTCTACTTCCTCCTCCTCGTCCTTCTCATTCTTTGCATCCGAATTCCAATACACCACAGCCTCCTCTTCCTCCTCCTCCTCCTCCTCCTCCTCCTCCTACCTCCTCCTCCTCCTCCTCCCCGCATTATCATGAACCAAACGTCAGATTTATAACTCGCACCGCACTCCCGCTTCTCGCGCCGCCGCGCACTGCCAATCGCTTATTACAGGTACTCCAAGGGCATTCTCTCTCTCTCTCTCTCTCTCTCTCTCTCTCTCTCTCTCTCTCTCTCTCTCTCTCTCTCTCTCTCTCTCTCTCTCTCTGACTCACCTCCACCGTCTTTCTTCCTCTCTCTCGTTCTTCCTCTGTCTCTTCTTGTAGTGTAGCTGCCTGCCTGTCTGTCTTTATTCTCTCTCTCTCTCTCTCTCTCCTCTCTCTCTCTCTCTCTCTCTCTCTCTCTCTCTCTCTCTCTCTCTCTCCTCTCTCTCTCTCTCTCTCTCTCTCTCCTCTCTCTCTCTCTCTCTCTCTCTCTCTACTACTACACATCCCTACCACTCCACCCAACCGTCCCTCTTCCTCTCTCCGTCACCCACTCTCTCTCCCCCACTCCCTCTCCCTCTCCCTCTCCCTCTCCCTGACAGTCAACTTTATAGCTTTCAATGGTCATCTGTGAGGGGTTTAGGGATTAACCTGACGGAGGCGCGGCAGAGGGAGGTGGCGGAGGCGGAGGCTGGTTTACGAGGCACTGATGCACGATTTATGAAGACGCGGGTGTAAAAGGAGGAAGAGGAGAAGAAGGAGGAGGAGCACGAGGAGGAGGAGGAGGAGGAGGAGGAGGAGGAGGAGGAGGAGGAGGAGGAGAGGATAATCATGAGCATTAATAGTAGCATGAAGAGAAGAAGAGGAGGGGTATGACAAGAAGATGAGGAAAGGAGGAGGAAGAGGAGGAGGAGAAGGAGGAGGAAGAGGAGGAGGAGGATAATCAGCATCAATAATA
>NC_087174.1:6807500-6812500 GCF_035594125.1 Scylla paramamosain
AGTAGCAGCATCCTCTTCCTCCACTGGGTCCTGTACTGGAGCACGTGAGAGGGCGTCGGGCACACAGTGTGTCGATCCCTTTTGCCAGCTTGCTGTGAAAGAATACTGAGCAAGCTTCTCCCTCATGCGCTGCAGCCGCAGGTTCTCTATTTCTCCCAACAACTTGCTATTGAGGAGAGGTATCAGCGGGCGGTGGTCGAGCACTAGATCGAAGTGAGGGAGTCCTTTCAGGTAGGTGCCACATTTCCTGACTGCCCAGACGATTGCAGCCATTTCCAACTCTATTACTGCATAGCGGCTCTCTGTGTCTGTAACAAATCTTGACCCGCATTGCACCATCTTCCACTGGTCACTGTGCTTCTGCAGGAGAACGAATCCAAATCCGTGCATCCTTGAGGCGTCAGTCTGTAGCATCGTTGGTAATGATGGGTCGAAGTATGCCAAGACAGGTGGGCTGACGAGACACTGTTTCACCTTCTCAAACGCCTCTTCATGGTTAGGAGACCAGCACCAACTGTTCTTCGGGCGTAAGAGATCTCTGAGGGGTTGTGCAGCTGCAGCCACAGCAGGAGAAAAGCTTCCAAGCTGGTTTGTAAGACCCATGAATGATCGTAAGTCGGTGATGTGCTGTGGTCGTGGGAAGTCAGAGATTGCCTTAACTTTCTTTGAGTCTGTCGTGTAGCCTTGTCCAGAAACAGAGTAACCACAGTAATCTACCACTCTTTCCGCGAATGTAAACTTCTGTGGGTTGAGAGTGATGCCGTGCTGGTCACACCGCCGCACAATCTGAATGACATGGGCTAAGTGCGCACTGTAGGTGGAGTCATAGGCCAGGATGTCGTCCACGATCTTGATGGTGTTAGGTATGTCGCCGAGAGCTTGGTCTCCTCGACGGTTATACTCGTCTCCAGACGAGACGAGACCCATAACCGCTCGCCGAAACTTGTACCGACCCCAAGGTGTTATGAAGCAGGTTAAATCCTGGTCTTCTTCTCTAATGGGGACTTGAAAAATACCCCATCTTGGCATCAAGAGTGGTGAACCAAACTGCTCCGGTCCCCGATCGAGGCGATGGCGTCATGAGGTGAGCGCACTGGATACACGGGCCTCTTCACGTAACGGTTGAGTCGTGTCAGGTCAACACACAGCCTTACACCAGATGTCTTTTTTGGGACAGGCACGATGGGGTGGCACCATGCCGTAGGGTAGTCCACACTCTCGATGATTCCCTTGTTAAGCAGCTCTTCCAACTGGCTCTTAATTTCTTCACGCCAATTGTAAGGGATTGTACGAGATGCTGTTACGGCGAAGGGTCGAGCGTCGTCTGTCAACTCGATGGCCATGGATCCACCAGCCATTGCACGTAAACCTTCCTTTGCTTCGAAGACGCTGGGAAAGGCCTTGATCACAGCAGCAGCGTGCCCCGCACGCTGCTGTGGCGTTGGGTCGTAGGAATGAGGCCAGCTGATCACTTCTGTGGGCGTAGATAGAGGTGGCTGCGAGGCGGTCGGGTACTTGATGGAGCTGTTGCCGGTGTGCTGTTCTTCCCTGCGTAGCGGTCGGATTTGAGCCGGAAAATCTTCGGGGAGGATTCCGAGAGCGATGGAATCGTACCAGCTAAGCAGCGCCCCCTTCACCTCCTTCACCACGCTCACAACAGTCTCAGCTTCCCTGTCGCCCAGTTGCAAGTGCGACGAGAAAGTTCCTACACAGGTGAGGGGGTGATTACCGGCAGCATAAAGTCCATCACCATCAGCGGGCGCCAAGCTGGAGGGGCGGGATTCCAAGGAGTGTTGCCGTGTCGAGGCCAATAACGGTCGTTTCGGCCCCAGAGTCAGGAGTCCACGTAATCTTGTCTCTTCCAGCGGGATGTGTGGCGGTAATGAGCACCTGGGGCGCAGGTCGTGCCGTCACCGTCTTTGTGTATACGCCTGATAAGAGCTGGTATACACTGGCACTGGCTCCCCGCCTCGGGCCTGCACCGCGATGAGGAGAGACAGTTGAGGAACTCCTCGAAGCTCCTCGTCGTTTCCTCACTGTCTGCTGACATACACTCGCAAAATGCCCTCTTTTCCCGCAGTTACGACACACTTTATCTATTGCCTGGCATCCCCTTTTGTCACTGCGACAATCTTTGCCACAACGATAACAGCCCGTGGGGCTTGAGCCCCCGAAACTGCCCTTCCTGTAGTTCGAGACAGCGTTCACACCATGGCTCGAAGAGTGAGAGCCGCCCCTTAGTACTGCACTACACTGGTTAGCGCTCTCTGATGCTCTGCAAATATCTATGGCGTTTTCAAGGGTGAGTTTCTTGTTTTCCAGCATGCGTTTCAGAGCCACTTCGTCTCGTGTCCCAACGACAATTCTGTCACGCAGCTGATGGTTTATGCACTGGTCGCAAAAGTCACAGAAATTGGCGATTTCCTTTACAGCACATAAAAAGTCGTCAAAACCTTCTTGCGTTTCTTGCACGCGGGAGTAGAAGTCTCTTCTATCCATGATGATGTTGCGCTGGCTTCGCAGGTACTCACACATTGCATCGAGGATGGTTCTTAACTCCGCGTCTCTCGGTAAGCTTATCCCGTAGCGAAGTGTACGGGTCCACTCGTCGTCTAGGACAGCAGCGAGTGCCGCCCTCTGCTCAGCCAGGGAGAGACAGTCTATCCTGGCGAGGGTTACGTATCCTTCAAACTTATGGCGCCACGTGTCGAACTCACGTAAAGATGCTGACGCCGTTAAGTGAGGAATGATGGTGGCGGACGTCGGGAACCTCGCGCCCTGGGTAGACGTGCTGCGGGCTGTGGTTTCGCCTTCATTGCTCGCCGTGGTGCGACTGGGAGCTTGTGTCCCCACTCTCTCCAGCAGCTGGGTTAAACGCTCCTCGCGAGCCTGACTCTGCTCCGACTGTCGCGCTAGCAGGGCAGCCAGCGCCTCCAACTGCTTCTCCATTCTGCGCCGTACCCACTGCAGCCTTGTCCTGATCCTACTCACTGCGCCATGTTCGACTCTTGACCAGCAGGGGCACAGGAAACGCAGGTAACAGTGCAGGTGTTTATTCACAGAAGGTGTGAACAGAAGGCTGGAGGTAGGTGATCTCTCGGCGCCAGGCCGCGCACTTCAACTTAACACTTATGACTGAAGCCTAACTCGTTCACTCATACACGTATTCATGCCTCACACAAGTCTCGCTCATTCACTCGTTCACACAACTAGCTAACAACCACACAGTAGTAGTAGTAGTAGTAGTAGTAGTAGTAGTAAAGTAAGTTTGTCTGAGGGATTCGAGTAATTGCATGTTAATATTAGTAGTTATTCCTAAGTAGTTTAATAAGAGAGATTTGAGAGGAATAAAATGTTTGATTATTGTTATTATTTTTCTTGTAGGTAAATTTTCTGATAAATATTTATTATTATTATTATTATTATTATTATTATTATTATTATTAACTTGGGCATGATGAGATTTTGAAAAGTGTATTGTTGAATGTAATGATAAAGCAACTATATTATCCACTGCTAAACACACACACACACACACACACACACACACACACACACACACACACACACACACACACACACACACACAAGACCCGGATAGATCTACGCAAGTTTTTTTTATTATCGATATATTATTACTATTTATATTTCCTGCCCCGTCCTGTCATTGGCCTTGGTTGGGCGCGAGTTGGGCTACTTGGGCTGTTTTATTTATTTATCTATCTTGCTTTTTTGCTTCCTTGCCATGATTCAACGATCGAGGACCTTGGAGGGACTGCTCGTTCATTCTGCTTCCGTCCTCTTCAGTGGTGTATGAAAGACAATGAAGGGAGCGGAGGAGAGAAGGAAGAGTTGATTGCAGATGGCTTTTATTTGGGTTGTTGTTGTTGTTGTTGTTGTTATTGTTGTCCTTCTTCTTCTTCTTCTTCTTCTTCTTCTTCTTTCTTTTCTTTCTTTCTTTCTTTCTTTCTTCCTTTCCTCACCTCCCGTCTTGCGTCGCGAAGGAAAGCAGGATGAAGACTATAAGAAAATTTATTTGACAGAGTATACATGCATATCTCCTCCTCCTCCTCCTCCTCCTCCTCCTCCTCCTCCTTCTCCTCCTCCTCCTCCTCCACTGTCTGCTTGGTGATGGTGGTGGTGGTGGTGGTGATGGTTATGACAGCCTCTCGTTCACCTGTCATCGCCCGCGGCTGCTCAGGTTTTTGCCTCGAAGCGCCGAGACCCACCACCTTAATGTTTTTTTCTTTTCTTTTTTTTTCTTTTTTCTCCTCTCCTTCCTCTGCTGTGTTTGCCCGCATGCCTGGCGCGCCGCGAGGATGTCCTGTCAACCACCTTGCTACCTCCTCTCCCTACACTCCTTCCCCTCCTCCTCCTCCCCCTCCTCCTCCTTGTTCGCAGTCTCCCCGGAATGTCCTCGATGATAAAACACAAATTCGGCGCTTAAGTACAAGCCAGTTTTCTTGTTTGTTTTGTGTAAGTATGTAGTGGAGATTGTGTGCGTGGTAGCCGTGATCGTATAGTGGTTAGTACATTGCGTTGTGGCCGCAATAACCCAGGTTCGAATCCTGGTCACGGCAAACGAAGTCTCGCGCTGTTTTTTTTATTAAATGTTTTCTTCTTATAGTAGTACTGCTAGTCGTAACAGTAAGGTAAAATTTAAGAGTATGCTGTGATAATGACAATGATAGTTTAGGTAATAGACTGAAATTTTTAATGTTTTTTTTTTTTTTTTTATCTATTATTATCTTAAGTTTATTTTCTCTTGGTACCGTTATAAGTAATAGGAGACAAATGTTGAATATACCTTTTTAATAATAAGTGATAGGATTACTAGTAGACTGAGATTTGAATAAGCTTTACAATTTTTTCTTTTTTTTATTTATTTTTCAGGTAAGGAAATCGCTGCTCACTTTTACTGGCGTGGTGTGCCTGAGCGGATGCGTTTGTTGAGAGCGCCGTGACGTGAGCTCGAATCCTGTGTAAAGTTAGAGCAAGTA
>NC_087174.1:6817500-6842500 GCF_035594125.1 Scylla paramamosain
CTACAATAACAATAACACCGATTTCTCCAAGTAAATATCACGAGCTCCTTTACTTCAGTGGTGGCCGTGATCGTATAGTGGTTAGTACATTGCGTTGTGGCCGCAATAACCCAGGTTCGAATCCTGGTCACGGCATATGATGAACTCAGCTCTTTTTTTTATTTATTAGTTTATTTTATTTTTATACACAGTAACATCATATTGTCGTCAGCGCCTTCGTCAAGTTGTTGATTATTCTTGTCACGTCAGCCCGTCAGCGCCCCCTTCAGGAGTGCCGCAAGGGAAGATTAGCCTGCAGTGCGCGTCTCTCAGGGGCGATGGAGCGGTGGCACAGTGATGGCTTGGTGGCATTTGGCGTGGCGCGTCCCATCAGTCAGAGAGAGAGAGAGAGAGAGAGAGAGAGAGAGAGAGAGAGAGAGTACAGGACCAGTCTTTAGTTGTCTCTTGTATTTTTTCTCTAATTCTATTTTTGATTCATTATAATCGTGCAGTCTCTTCACTGCGCCTCCAACAGCCGTGTCAGCTCTCCGTCCTCCATAGTGACGCCTGCACCTCCACACCTGGGATCGAGAGCCTCAGTGCCTCCCCCACCACTCAGGCCCCTCACTCCCGCTGACTCCACCGCCACGCTCTCATAAAAGTACTTCTAATGGTCAGAATGTTCAACGACGACATGCTCAGCTGAACCGTCCCTTACCAATGCTTTCTCTCTCTCTCTCTCTCTCTCTCTCTCTCTCTCTCTCTCTCTCTCTCTCTCTCTCTCTCTCTCTCTCTCTCTCTCTTCGCTCTTAAAAACGTCCCCAGTACAGATCATCCCTCTCTCCCTCCATTCCCATTTCCTCCCACCCTCCTCCTCCCCTCTCCCTCTCTCTCTCTAACGCGGACCACGATTACATACATATCTGTCTCCCTCATTTATTTAGGTGTGTTGTGAGAGTGGTGGCGGTGGTGGTGGCGCTGGTCTCCTCCCCGCAGCCCCGGCAGCCGCTGGTCAACACGGGACACATTCATTGCAGGGAGCGACGAGGATTGTGCATTAGATAGCGGCGGGTCCTGTGTTGCCCCTTGTTGCCCGTGCTGTGTGTGGCGGCGTGGTGTTGTCATGGCTTGATAACCTCCCTTCACAGTCAGCGCCCCGCCCCCGACCCCTACAGTTCACTCGCCGGCAGCACGCTAACGAGTGGAAAATGCCCGCAGTTAGATATGTATCGAGCTATTATCATCGGAAAGGGAGACGCCATTACTCCTCTGTGGGGAGGCGGGGCAGGGCGGGGCAGGCGCGAGGGGTGAGTTGGAAGGCACGTGCACCTCTCATTGTGCCTTTAGATGGCCCCCGTCTGCGCCCCGGGTGGCCCGCTTGCACAAACCTCAATAGCTCTGAGTTAGCAACGCGGGGTGGCGGGAAGGGTAGCGAGGGGCCCGGCGGGGAGAGTGGGTGTGGCTGCAGCAGCAATTAACGTGAAGCAACAAGTAAATAACAGCCGGGGAAACCTTCCCTCATCCACGGCCTCGAACACTGGTGCCCCGCCACTCACCAGCCCCACCTTGCCCCAGGCCGTGCCGTGCCCCGAGCCGTGCCCAGCCTCGGACCGTGCCTCGTGCTATGCTGCGCCCCTCGGGCCGCCAGCTGCGTGCCGTCAGTTCTCACGCGGCGCGGCGTTATTGATGCCCCGCGCTAAAGGTTACCAGCTGACAGGAACAGGTACTGTTTGCTTGGGAACCAGTCGCTCGGCATCACTCACCCCTCACTCCCCTCCCCCCTCACCTCGCCCTCACGTCACCGCCACCTGCTGGGGTCCGCCGCGCCCGCCGCCCCGCAGTCGCCTCGGCGTGGCGGCGCGGCGTGGAATCGGTCTCCTGGACGCAGCAGCTGCCGCGGCGAGGTGAAATAATCCTGGGAAGGAAGAGGCGTGATGGGCGGTGAGTCAACATGGCGGCGGGGGTGGCGGGGCGGTGCAGTGTGGGGCGGCGCGGGGCGGGGGTCAGGCTCCAGTGTTGGTCTGGACAAACACTCTGCCGTGGAGCCTTTCGTTGACTTTGTAACCTCTGCGGGAGGGACGCGACCAACGAGTGTTTCCAGGCGGCGTGCAGGCGAGGGAGGGAGGAGGCTGCCACCACCACCACCACCACCACCACCAACCACCAACACCACCAGCGCGGCGCCACAAGCTGGTGTGGGTGGTGGAGGAGCCGTGGCGGGGAGGCGGGGAGAGGCAGTGCGGGGGTCACGCAGCAGATCACCTCCGGGAGAGAGTCGACCCGGCTTGACCCCGTTTTGGAGCTGACCACGAGTGACACCTGTCCGTCCAAGGGCTGGCCAGGGGCACGGCACACCTGTGGGGGCGGGGGCGCTCAGCGGGAGGGCAGGTAAAGGGACAGCGGGGCACATCTTCAAAAAGAAACCGCTGGAAATGATTGTGACAGGGGAGGATAGAGACGGAGGGGGAGATGAGGGTCGCTGGAGGAAGGGGAAGAATTGGGAGGAGCATGAGAGTATGGAAAGGGAAGAGGGGTGTAGAGAGAGAAAAGTAAGGGAGTGAGTCGTAACATGAAAGAGGTTTAAAAGGGAAGTGAGAGGCGAGGGGAGGAGGAGCAGTAATGGCTGGGGAGGAGGGGGGAGGAGATCCGCGATAAAACTTCATGGGCGCCCTAATGAAGCCCAGTAATGGTCGCGGTGCCCTGGTGGTGAGGGGAGGAGTGGGGAGGCACAGTGGTGGCGGCCAGAGGGTAATAGACATCTCCATAAACACTGCGCGGGGAGAAAGACGAGATGAGCGCCCTGTGACCCGCGCAGCACGTGACCTGACCTGACTGAGCAATCTACTCCCTCTCTGAACCCGCTCCGTGCCTCCCATCCCCCCTATCCACCCTTTCGTTACCCCTTTGTCACCCCTTCTTCAACCCTTCGTCAGCCACAGTCGCCCTACACGAGACCAGCTTCTTTGGCCCCAGTCTTAGTAAACAGATCTCTTGCCCCGCCCCGCCCCCTCTCCTCGCCCCGCCCCGCCCCGCCGTGCCCCGTCAGGTAGCAGAAAACATGACATTCCTCAGATGGCTCCGGCTCTTAATTAGCGTCCCACTCTGGCTTCGCGTCTCGTTAGGAAAGTTTCTCTCTCAACGTTGTTACTTTCATCACTCCATGTGGTCCTAGAATACTCCCTGCCTTTTCCTCCATCTCCCTCCGTCTCCCTCCTATTCCTTCTTGTCTCTTCGTTCCCCCATCACGTACTGTCTTTATGCCTCTTTAACTGCCTCGCTGCCCATCACTTCCCTTCCCTTTCCTTGCCTTTACTTACCTACTGCCTCCCTTCTGTCCATCACTTCAGTTACTCCCTTCACCCATCATCTTTAGCCTCCCTTAACTTCCCTTCCCTGCAACCATTCCCTACTTAGCTTCCCTCTCTCCCTCGCTTCTCGCTTCTCTCTCTCTTTCTCTCTCTCCCCTCCAGTGGCCTCCATTGCAGTTGTAAAGACTAATTACTTTACTTGCCCCCTCCTCTCTCTCTCTCTCTCTCTCTCTCTCTCTCTCTCTCTCTCTCTCTCTCTCTCTCTCTCTCTGACATTACCTCATCCACTGCAGCTCGTTACTTCTCTTATGACTTAGGAACGCCGCCTCCGTCACCGCCTCCATCAACTTCTCCGTCACCGCCTCCGTCGTCGCTGTCTACAGTTTCTCTCCTCGTCGCGTACTTAAGTCGTATGCTAAACAGTGCCTTGTCAAATTATGCTCGTTAGGGAACTCTGTTTGGTGAGGACAGAAGTTACAAGAGGAGGAGGAGGAGGAGGAGGAGGAGGAGGAGGAGGAGGTGGTGGTGGTGGTGGAGGGAAAGTTAAGCAGGAGGCGAGGAGAGGAAAATGAAAGAAAAGAGAAGAGGTTTGTAAGAATTGAAGGAAGAAAAGAGGAAGGAGTAGGAAATGAAGGAAGAGTGGAAAAAAGAAGAGATATAAAGACACAAAAGAGAACTGGCAGTGAAGATGAGTGTGTTTGTGTGTGTGTGTGTGTGTGTGTGTACGCATCAGTGGCTGTATGTATGCATGTATTCCTTCCACACACACGACCTGTTAAAGCGATACGCACGAGGAAAACGACGCACACACACACACACACACACACACACACACACACACACACACACACACACACACACACACACATGCTCTTTTCTTCCCATTTCGGAGTCACATAAATGTTTACCCTCGAGTTAGCGTAATGACGACGACGACTTAGTGAGCCACCATTGTTTCAAGGAACGTTAAAATGACACACACACACACACACACACACACACGTGCAGTACCTGTGTCTCGTTTGCTGATCGTGTCGTGGTATCAGCAGGTGGAATTCGAACCCTGGGCCCTGAGGGTGATGGGTAAGGAGCAAGCCAGGCAGCCACCCACCTGTGCTGTCTGCCTGAAATTATGCTCATTTTTCCTTATCTGTTTCTTTTCTTCTTTTCTTCTTTATCGTCGTAGGTGTTTTTCTCGTTCTCCTCCTCCTCCTCCTCCTCCTCCTCCTCCTCCTCCTCCTCCTCCTCCTCCTCCTCCTCCTCCTCCTCCTCCTCCTAAAATGGCAGTTTACTCCAAATATGAAAAGTAAGATATAAAAACGAACAAAAGTACATTATAATCACTGTTCTTTTCGTCAGTATTACTTTTTTTATCTCTTCCTATTTTGTGTTTGATTTTTGTTGTCTTGATCAGAGAGAGAGAGAGAGAGAGAGAGAGAGAGAGAGAGAGAGAGAGAGAGAGAGAGAGAGAGAGAGAGAGAGAGAGAGACGGCCTATTCTTTCTCCTATTCTCTGTATCTCCTGAAGTTTTATCTCTCATCCCTTTAACCCTTCTCTTCTCCTTCAAGGTCACGCCCTCTCTCTCTCTCTTTCTCTCTCTCTCTGTCTGACTGTGTGTGTGTGTGTGTGTGTGTGTGTGTGTGTGTGTGTGTGCTGCGTTGTTCCATGGCGGTATCATCTCGGTGGTATGTGTGCGTGTATTGGTGTGTATGTGTGTGTGTGTGTGTGTGTGTGTGTGTGTGTGTGTGTGTGTGTAGGGCGGGGCTGCCTGGCCGGGTGTTCGTGGTTCACTCAACGATCCTTATAAGGAACTCTGGGCCAAGACAGAGATAAGGGCGCCTCTTGGTTCCTCTTTTTCTCCTTCACTCACATTTATCCCTCTTACGATTTTTTTTCTGTCTCTCTCTCTCTCTCTCTCTCTCTCTCTCTCTCTCTCTCTCTCTCTCTCTCTCTCTCTCTCTCTCTCTCTCTTACTCGTATTCTTGTTCTCCTTGTTCTTCGCCTTTAGTTGTGTTAGCTTTTTATCTTTCTCCTGGTTCTTCTTTGCTTCCTTATTTTTTTTTTTTCCTCTCTTGTGTCTTCTTTCCTTCTGGTTCTTCAGTTGTTTTCTTGTTTATTTTTTTTTCTTTCTTTCCTCTCCTGTGTCTTCTTATCATCTGGTTATTGCGTTGCTTCTTTATTTAAATTATCTTACCGTTTTTCTCTTTATTTTTTTATTTATCTGTTATTCTGTGACTTCTTTATTTACTTTTATCTTTCCCTTTTTCTTCTTCTTTCTACTATTTTTATCTTCCGTTTCTTCTATTGCTTATTTTTTTATTCTTTACTTCTTCCCTTCTTTCTTCTTATCATCATCTTATTCTTCTTTGCTCCCTTCATCATATCATCCGCCTCACTTTTTGTTTTCAACTGGTATTCAACTTCTTTGTTCTCTTCTAATTCTGTTTTGTTCATTATATTATCCTTTATTTTCTCTCTTCTTCCCTTTTTTTCCTCTAGTTATCTTACGTTTCTCTCTCTTATTCCTATTCTCTCTCCTATTCTCTCTGTTTCTCCTAAGGTTTTTATCTCTCATCCCTTTAACATTTCTCTCTTCCTCTTTTTAAACCTTTGTATTCCAATTTTCATCTTTCACTTCTTATTTTCTTGCTCCTCCTCTTCCTCCTCCTCCTCCTCCTCCTCCTCCTCCTCCTCCTCCTCCTCTATAAAACAAAGGAGTACTTTAGATTATATTTACTGTGTAACGTCCAGCTGAGAGAGAGAGAGAGAGAGAGAGAGAGAGAGAGAGAGAGAGAGAGAGAGAGAGAGAGAGAGAGAGAGAGAGAGAGAGAGAGAGAGAGAGTATAAATAACCACCAAAGCCAGATAATTTCACACTTCGCCATCCTAATCTCAAATAAAGTGGTAAATAAGAGAAAGAGAAGCATTGGAGAAACAAACGGACACACACACACACACACACACACACACACACACACACACACACACACACACACACACACAGAGAGAGAGAGAGAGAGAGAGAGAGAGAGAGAGAGAGAGAGAGAGAGAGAGAGAGAGAGAGAGAGAGAGAGAGAGAGAGAGAGAGAGAGAGAGAAAATTGGATTAACTCTAAAATTTAATCTCTTTGAAGTGCTGAGAGAAAGAGACAATGAAAATGAAGCGTAGAGAGAAAGAGAGAGAGAGAGAGAGAGAGAGAGAGAGAGAGAGAGAGAGAGAGAGAGAGAGAGAGAGAGAGAGAGAGAGAGAGAATTAGCACCACGTTTTTGGCTCAAGGGAATGTTGTTGTGGCGTCGAATGTGACGTAGAGAGAGAGAGAGAGAGAGAGAGAGAGAGAGAGAGAGAGAGAGAGAGAGAGAGAGAGAGAGAGAGAGAGAGAGAGTATATAGTTTGTCACTTTACCCTTCCTCCTTACACACACACACACACACACACACACACACACACACACACACACACACACACACACACAATGAAAATAAAAATATTAAGGTTGACAGTACAGAAAAGCTCTCTCTCTCTCTCTCTCTCTCTCTCTCTCTCTCTCTCTCTCTCTCTCTCTCTCTCTCTCTCTCTCTCTCTCTCTCTCTCTCTCTCATTATAAAAAGCCAAGACGAAGGAATCCAGGCCTTGGGAGCTCGGCGCCTATTATAAAACTCGTTTCTCGGGTCCCTTGTTAATTAGGGAGGAGGAGGAGGAGGAGGAGGAGGAGGAGGAGGAGGAGGGAGAAGAGGAGGAGGAGGAGGAAAAGATAACTATCGATACTAGAGAAGGATCGATAACCAGTGTGTGTGTGTGTGTGTGTGTGTGTGTGTGTGTGTGTGTGTGTGTGTGTTTGTGTGTATGTGTGTGTGTGTGTGTGTGTGTGTGTGTGTGTGTGTGTTTATTTTTTTCCTTTTCTGGGTTTATCTGTGTTTTCCTGTTTTCTTCTTTTTTTCATGTCTGTTCTTTCGTTTTCTTCTGTTTTTCTTTCTTGTTTCGTTAAATTATAAGTAAGTTTTGTTTGTTATTTTCCTTATTTCTGAATTTCCTCATTATTGCCGTTTGTTTTATTGCTTTCTCTGTTTTTATCTTCATATTTCAATTTGTTTTGTTTACTTCTCTATTTTCTATCTTTATATTTCGACTTGTTATATTTCTTCGTTTTGTATGTTGGTTTCTTTTTATCACTTCACTTCTTCAGTATTTACAGTTTCCACTATGTACATATTCATTCCCCGTTACCTTTTGCCTTTTACATTTTTCCTTTGTTATCATTCCACTAACATCCACACTTTTCTTTTATTTCTTCTTCTTTTTGCGCTTCACTGATCAATTTGTTTGCCTTTAAATTTTTCCAGCAATTTCCAACTACATTATATATCTTTAGGGCAGCTGACATCATCATCTCGCTTCCTCCTCCTCTTCCTCCTCCTCCTGCTCTTCCTGCTGCTGCTGCTCCTCCTCCTCCAGCTCCTCCTTCATGACTTTCACCTCGCTCTCGTTTCACCTTCGGCATTTCTTCCACCTTGATGTGTTAATTAAAAGCAACTAGACAGGTGGTACAGGTGTCACTGCAGGAGGAGGAGGAGGAGGAGGAGGAGGAGGAGGAGGAGGAGGAGGAGAAGGAGGAGGTATAGGATTTGTTTTTTTAGTAGTAAGTTTCTCTTCTCGTCTCATCTATAAATGTGGCTTCAATTTGTGTTCGAGTTTAAATTAATAGTGTTTTTGGCTCTCTCTCTCTCTCTCTCTCTCTCTCTCTCTCTCTCTCTCTCTCTCTCTCTCTCTCTCTCTCTCTCTCTCTCTCTCTCTCTCTCTCTCTCTCTCGTGACTCTGCAGAATTGTGAACCCGTTGTAGCATTTGAGTGACTTAAGTTCTCGCCCTTTGGTAATAAAAGTATGATAAGAATATGTTGTTTTTAGGTTTATTTTACGTTCATGCGTCGACAGAACAATAGTTAGCCTCTCATTATATGTATTGCAGGTGCTGTGTGTTGTATCGTTAAGTATACACCTCTCATTTATGTTTTCATCATTCACAATTGCAAGAAAAAAATAAAAAGCATGTAACGTACAACAGAATGCCTCGGATTAACTTATTTTTATTGAATTTTGATGGCATAATCTCTGGAAAAGTTGAAAAAAGAATATTTTGAAAACCCTAAAAAAAATCATTCGAATCTTATAATGTATCACAAAAAAAAATACTTGTAAGAGTTACCTAAATCTAAAAAAAAAAAATAATAAAAAAAATAAAATAAAATACACGTACATTATTAAACCTGGAAAAAAAAATGTAGAAAATGTAACATATAACGGAAAGATCAAAATAAATAAGAAAACCTGAAAAATGCTTCGAAATCTTATCTGACGCACAAAAAAAAAAAATAAAAAATAAAAAAAAATTAAAAAAAGACATTATCCAAGAAAGACTAATTGTGTTTTACCGCAAAAAGTCAAGAGCACCTTATCACGACACCTAGCGAGCACTTGGACCCTTATCGCCCCGTATCGCGAGGGTCGGGGCCGCGGCGTGTAATCGGGTCCGCAGAAAGCCTTATCCTGTAATGAGGCGGGCGGCACCTAGAGGCCAGCAGCGGCGCGACGCATCCTTCTTTAATGCCCGCCCGCCCCGAGCCAGCCACGGTAAGCTCCTCTCATTAGCTGAGAGAGAGAGAGAGAGAGAGAGAGAGAGAGAGAGAGAGAGAGAGAGAGAGGGTGGGTGGGGGAAAGCGAGGATAGACAGGCAGAGGGAAAGGAACATAAAGACAGGGAGAGAGAAAAACGGATGGATAGACAGGAAGGAGAGAGAGAGAGAGAGAGAGAGAGAGAGAGAGAGAGAGAGAGAGAGAGAGAGAGAGAGAGAGAGAGAGAGGAGACAAATAAGGAGAGGGAGAGACAGATGGATAATAGGAAGAGGGAAAGCAAGATACAGACGGAGAGAGAGAGAGAGAGAGAGAGAGAGAGAGAGAGAGAGAGAGAGAGAGAGAGAGAGAGAGAGAGAGAGAGAGAGAGAGAGAGCCAATCATTTTTTATACATTATTTTCTCTCGTCTCTTTACACTTGATAATTACTTTTGTATCTAAGTTTCTCCTCTATTTTTTTTTCATCTGTTATCGTTTATTAATATTCTTTATTCTCTTTAATTGGACCTCTCTCTCTCTCTCTCTCTCTCTCTCTCTCTCTCTCTCTCTCTCTCTCTCTCTCTCTCTCTCTCTCTCTCTCTCTCTCTCTCTCTCTCTCTCTCTCATATTTCTGTTTATTTTCTCCTCCCTTCCTTGCATTCTTTCCCTTTTAAGCAATGTATAAAGTGGATAAAGAAGGAGGAGGAGGAAGAGGAGGAGGAGGAGGAGTTAAAAGAAGAGAAGGATATGAAAGTGGAAGATGGAGAGGAGAGGAGAAGGAGGAGGAGGAGGAGGAGGTGATGGAGTAGGATGATGGGTGAATGAGATGAGTGAATGGGAAAGAGAGGAGAAGGAGAGGAGGAGGAGGAGGAGGAGGAGGAGGAGGAGGAGGAGGAGGAGGAGGAGTTGATGTCTTCCTCACTGGTCCCGAGGAAGTGGGGCAGTGAGGGGAGAGTTACGGGAAGGCGAGGGGAGTGAGAGGAGGGAGAGGGGAGAGAGGGAAGGGGGTCAGCGGCCTCAACCTTGACCTCTAAGTCTTGGAGGCCGCGTGAGGAGGGCAAGGGAGAGGGGAAGGAAGAGGGGAAGGGAGGAGAGAGGGGAAGAAGGCGAGTGAGAGGGGACGGAATAGTGTTGACTCAAGCTTAACCTCACTCCCTCGTTTCCTCTCTCTCTCTCTCTCTCTCTCTCTCTCTCTCTCTCTCTCTCTCTCTCTCTCTCTCTCTCTCTCTCTCGCGAAATTTCACTCTTTTCGTGGTCTAATCTCGCCTCCACATAAATCTCCACTTTCTTGCGATCTCCACCGAAATCTCACACTCATTCCATCCTCGCAACGTGGACTATATTTTGAAACATTTCTGCGCCTCACCTCGACTACTTTCAAAAGGCTCTAGTTGAAGTGACACGGAGTTTTAAGGGTGTTTTTATGGTTCTAGTGACAGAGTGGTTCTAGTGATAGAGACTTCTACATTATTAGGAGGAGATACACCCTTGAGAACATGGCTAATCATCTCTTTGGCCCTTGAAAATTGTCGTGGTGAGAGGAAAGCGTTTTAGAATATGGGTCTGTATTTTTTTTTTTTATCCTGAAACGCTGTGGTCTCTCATAAGGACTATTTTCTAAGGCTAAAGAAATTATTAGTCAGGTTCTCTTGAGTGTTTTTTTCCGCCCGATAATACATAAAACTTGAACTGTCACTAGAGTTGAAAAATATCTTCGGAAACTTCAGGAACTTCCACTGGAGCTTGTTAAAAGTAGAGAGTTTGAAAGTTTTTTGGGATGTGGAGTTTTTTATCTGTTCTTCTTCAGTCTTACCAGTCACTCTCCTTCACCATGTTTCAATAGATATTAAAAGCAGAGAGAGGATTTTGAAACGTTTAGGAATGTAGTTTTGTTATCTGCTTCCTCAGTCATTTAACCATCCTCCTTTACAGAGCTATTATTCATTCTTCAGCCCTCCTGCAGTTCTGCTTCACGATGTCTCAATAGTTATTAAAAATAGAGAGAGGGCCTTGAAACGTTTAGAAGTATGTACACTGCTTTTATCCGTCCAACCATCCTCGTTTACTGCTATAATCCGTTCTCATTCATTCAGTCTTCACCCAGTTCCAATAGTTATTAGAACAGAAAGAGGGTTTCAGAACGTTGAGAAGTTTGTACAGTCCTTTTATCCACTCTTAGTATTCTAGTCAGTTTCCTTCCATAATAGAGACGACTTTGAGACGTTTAAAAATATGTACGGTGCTCTTATCTGTCCTTAGTCAGTGCTCTAGTCAGCCTCTTTCCACCGTGGCGAGGCGGATCATCTGGCAGCCATCGAGCCGCCGGACGTGGCCTGGGATCAAGCTCAGTGAGTCATGAAGCAGAAATGAGATGTTATCGCGTCATGAGGCCATCAAGCAGTCGCCTGAAGCATCCTGAAGAGCAACGCGACGAATGCAAACACCACTTGACACCCCACCGCCACCCGCTTTAACTCCTCTCCCTCTCTCCCACTCCCCCTCTGTTAGGTATATATGTATTCGTAAACGCTCCCCTCCCGCCTCCCGCAATCCTCTCCCACTCCACTTTCCGATAGTTATTTACTCCTAAACACATTCCTCCCGCCCCTTCCCAGCCAGTGCACCTACTCCTCCCGCGATACCACTCCTCTCCCACTCCTCCCACCGATAGGTATATACTCCTGCACCTGCTCCACCCACCCTTCGCACTCCTTTCCCTCTCCTCCCGCCCCCCTACCTTCTCTCCGTCTCTTCACGCCGCTATACTCGTTCACGTAACTCTCCAGCCTCCTGTGGCCCTCTCGCATCCTTACATCTTCTAGGTACTCGTATATACTCCCAAACATATCCCTCATGCCTCTTCCTAGCCATCTTCCTAGCCAGTACACGCACTTCTCTCTCACTCCTCCCTCCACAAAGTATATACTCCCAAGCACACTCCGCCAGCCTCCTCCCAGTCAGGTGGAGGTCCTCGTGCAGGTCCTCCCGCCGCCGCCCCGTCGCGAGTAAAAACACACAGGTAAACATCGCCAGGTATTTACACTCTGTCGCTCAAGTCTGTACCCACCCTGCCACGCCACCCGCAGCAGTGAGCGCCTACACACGCACGCTCTCTGCCACACGCCCCTCACGCCCCCACGTCCTCCTGACAGGTGCTGACAGCGGCCCGAGGACAGGGTGGAGGATGACGGGCTGATGGGCTGACGGGGTGAAGGGGTGACGGGGAGGGGAAGTGAAGAGTTTGCACGTGACAAGGTCGGTGGGTTTGTGTGATAACATCCATCTCCTCCTTGGTGTGTGTGTGTGTGTGTGTGTGTGTGTGTAGTGGTGGTGGTAGTGGTAGTGGTAGGAATGGGAGTAATAGTAGTAGTAGTAGTAGTAGTTAGTAGTAGTAGTAGTAGTATTAGTAGTAGTAGTAGTAGTGAAAAATATTAGGACAAGGAGAAAGAGGAGGAGGAAATGGAAATGCTATTTAGGAGTAGGACTAGAATTAGTAGTATTAGTAGTAGTAGTAGAAGTAGTAATAGTGGTGGTGGTACTAGTAGTAGTAGTAATAGTAGTGGTGGTAGTAGTAGTAGTAGTAGCAGCAGTAGCAGTAGTAACGTTAGTAGTAGTTGTGGTAATGAGAGTAGAAATAATAGGTACAGGAAGAACAGCAGGAAAATTAGTAGTAGTAGTAATAGTAGTAGTAGTAGTAGTAGTAGTAGTAGGAGGAAGAGAAGGAGGAGGAGAAACAAGAACAGTAGCAGCAGGAAGAGGGGCAGCAGGAATGCACGCTCTCCTCCCTCACCCCGGAAATCAAAATGTAAACAGGAAATGCTAAAAAATCTACAAAAATTAGGCCTCTGTTCCGCCTACATCCCCTCCAAGGTTACTCACTGACCCCACGCGCCTCCCTCACGCCGCCCACGTGTTGCGAGGGCGCGGGGGTGCAGCGGGCGGGGGAACGGGAACAGCGATCTTATCAGGGAGGGAGAGGGAGAGAGGGAGAGAGAGAGAGAGAGGAAGGAAGGGAGGAATAATGTCCTGTCTTCTCAACGTCCCACTTCCCTGATTCCTGTTTCTTCGTCCTCCTCCTCCTCCTCCTCCTCCTCCTCCTCCTCCTCCTCCTCCTACTTCTCGTCTTCTCGAAGGTCAAGGCTGCTCAGAGAGAGAGAGAGAGAGAGAGAGAGAGAGAGAGAGAGAGAGAATTTTCCTTGTTGTCCTTCTTTCCATATCTTTGCAGACCCTCCTGTTTCTCCATTCCTGTCACCAACATTTCCTTGAGAGAGAGAGAGAGAGAGAGAGAGAGAGAGAGAGAGAGAGAGAGAGAGAGAGAGAGAGAGAGAGAGAGAGGTTGGAGGTGTTAGCCAGCCAAACTACAAATCGCATAATTAGAAACTGTTGCATCAAGATTTTTTAAAAGCGAAAGAAAAGAGAGAAGTGAAATAGATCAAAGTACTAGATTCTTTCATGACTTTTATTTAATCTTTTATATTTGTGGAGAAACTTGAGGGAAAAAAACTTACTGAAGAACTTTAAAGGGAAAAAGGGAAGGGAGGGTGGAAGAGGTGGTGGAGACTGGAGAGAAAGGAGTGAGAGAGGGAGGAAGGAAGGGGAAAGGAGGGAGGGAGGGGCGGAGGAAACATGTGCCCGCAAGGAATGTGTCACTGGTGATGAAGAAACAAATGAGGAAATCAGTGCGTGACCTTGGGAGTGAAGAAAAAAAGAAAAGGAAAGAACGTGAAGAAGAAAGATGAAAGAATATTGTGAAAGCATTAACCTCACACACACACACACACACACACACACACACACACACACACACACACACACACACACACACACACACACACACACACACACACACACAAAATTTCGCCTTCCGGAAATATTTAGTTAGGAAACACCACCTTCACCATCACCACCACCTCCTCCTCCTCCTCCTCCTCCTCCTCCTCCTCCTCCTCCTCCTCCACGTAAATGCCTCATAATTCAGGGTGTAGAGGGAAGGAAGACGGACCACGGCCTCGAAAGGTATGCCTGGTGTAGGGACGTGATGAGGGAACGAAGGAAGACGAGGACGAGGACGAGGTGAAGGAGGAGGAGGAGGAGGAGGAGGAGGAGGGCGAGGACGAGAACGGTACGAAATAACAACGTGATGATGAAGATAAATAGATCAAACATGGAGAGAGAGAGAGAGAGAGAGAGAGAGAGAGAGAGAGAGAGAGAGAGAGAGAGAGATAAACAGTCCCTACAGGCAAAAAACATCTGGCGGGGTGACGGGGTGAATGAAGGCTCAGGTAGGGGTGATAGGTGGGGTGAGGAGGTGCTGGGGTGACAGGATGAGATGGAGAGGTGATGGTGAATGATTTAGTGAAGTGAGAAGAAATTTATGGGGTGAGGGAGGGATGAGATAACATGACATGAGAAGTGAGAGGAAGAAAGAGGCGTGACATGGAAGAGAGTGTCTGAAGGAGGCTTGGAAAATAAGGGAGAAGTATGTGAGATGCTATTAAAGGGAGATGGAGAGAAGTGGGGAGGCTGTGAGGGAGTAGGAATGGGTGATAAAGAAGTACTGTTTGAATTAGGAAAAATATTCAGGTTTATGATGAATTGGGAGTAAAAAAGAAGGAATAAAAAGAGTGAGGGGAGAGACTTGTGAGAGTAAGGCAATGAAGGAGGTAAGGATGAATGAAAAGAATTAACGTGGGGGATTTTGAGGGTTGAAACAAAGTAAAGAGTAAGTCTGGGGTATAGGCAGTGAGGGAGGTAAGGAGGAAAGAATGGAAGTACGAGAGGAAGTGTTGGGGAAGAGCTGGGAATTAGAGGATACAAGTGAAGAGGGGAGGAGAGAAGCGTGTGTGTGTGTGTGTGTGTGTGTGTGTGTGTGTGTGTGTGTGTGTGGCATTGTGGAAGGTAAGAAGTGAAGGAAAGTACAAGGGGAAGTGTTGGGGAGGAGTGGGGGGAATGTTAAAGATGGGGAATGTTGTTCTAAATATATGACCTGGTAAAGAAATTCTTGTGTCACAGGTTAGTACATTTTTTTGTGGAACAGAGAAGATCAAAGAAGATTCTTACAAGAGGAGGGAAGGTGCCATATGTTAGACCTTGAACAGACACACACACACACACACACACACACACACACACACACACACACACACACACACACACACACACGGGCGACAACCTTGACTCTTTTTTGTCCAAGTATCATCCATTTCAAGAGAGAGAGAGAGAGAGAGAGAGAGAGAGAGAGAGAGAGAGAGAGAGAGAGAGAGAGAGAGAGCAAAGAACAGCAAGCACACACTAATTAACTTTCAATATGCCACAAATCATCATCTTTTTTTTCATTCCAATGTATTAATAGTCATGCAAGTCTCTCTGATCACTGGCTGGGGAATGAACGAAGGCATCTGACACTCGCCTATTAATAACTTCGTGTTTGTTCGACTTTTTCGCCCCGTTTCGTATCGTTGTGTTCATCGTTTGGGCGCCTCCTTAAGCTCCCTGTGCAAATGTTTGGTGATGGAGTGGTTGATGATGATGTGGTGGTGATGTGGTGGTGTTGTGGTGTAGTGATGGATGAATTGGTGACGATTCGGTGGTGAAGCGATAGTGAGGTGATAGTAAAGTGATTAGTGGTGATGAAATGGTGGATAACTGATGATGAAGTGGTGGTGAAGTGATGAATGGGAGCAAACACCACCAGCGCCACCACCACCACCACAACAACAACAAAAAGCAACGACAACAACAAGATCAACAACAACAACAACAACAAGATCAACAACAAGATCAACATCATCATCAACAACAACTACAACTACTACTACTACTACTACTACTACAATAACTACCACCACCACGATCAGCACCACCAGTACAACAACAACGACAACAACAACAACAACAATGATAATCTTCTCTACTTACTCCTAAAATGGTGATAAGGAAGCAGAGATAAGAAGATAGACGCGGATGACGCAGAGAGGGGAGGAGGAGAGAAGGGATGGAGGAGAGAGAGAGAGAGAGAGAGAGAGAGAGAGAGAGAGAGAGAGAGAGAGAGAGAGGTGGGGGATAAATGACGTCAGTAGATGTGGAGGCGTAGAGGCAAGGGCACAGAGAGAGAGAGAGAGAGAGAGAGAGAGAGAGAGAGAGAGAGAGAGAGAGAGAGAGAGAGAGAGAGAGAGAGAAAGTAATAACGATATGGAAAAAACATGACAACCGTACTTCCATCATCTCTTCTACCACCACCACCACCACCACCACCTCCTCCTCCTCCTCCTCCTCCTCCTCCTCCTCCTCCTCCTCCTCCTCCTCCCTCATCACACACATGTATAAACACACCTGTCATCGAGGCGGAAGACGGGGAACTGAAGTGAGGTATTACAAAATATGCCAAGACGTGCTGCCAAAGTAGAGAGAGAGAGAGAGAGAGAGAGAGAGAGAGAGAGAGAGAGAGAGAGAGAGAGAGCGTAGTGGTGGTAGTGGAAAAACACATCAATTTCTTGGAATGTCTATTTAATTCTCTCATTTCGGCTCGGCCAGGTGAGACTCAGGTAAACATGGCGACTTATTTACCGCCACCAGAGAGAGAGAGAGAGAGAGAGAGAGAGAGAGAGAGAGAGAGAGAGAGAGAGAAAGGTAAATATGCAGAAGGAAGTGAATGAGAATGATGGAGGAGAGAAGGAAAAAAGGCATGAAAGATAAGAGATTTGGAGAGAAAGATGAGGGAGATAAGAGAAAGAGAGAGAGAGAGAGAGAGAGAGAGAGAGAGAGAGAGAGAGAGAGAGAGAGAGAGAGAGAGAGAGAGAGAGAGAGAGAGAGAGAGAGAGAGAGTAAAAGAGAAGTGATGGGAAAGAGGAACATTCTAAAAGCGGACAGAGATGAGGGGAAAAAAGACAGGAAAATTAAAGGGATGAGTGAGAGAGGGAGATAAAGAATGAGAAGGGAGATGAGTGGAAGTACAAGAGAGAGAGAGACGAAGAGAAAGAAGAGAAGAGGAAACAGGGAAGTGAGGGGAAATGGAAAGGAAGTGAGGGGAAGGAAGAGGGGAAGTGACCTTAATAAGTTGTTCACCCTCAGATTATCTCTGCGGAAGAGTGAGAGGGGAGGACATGGGGGCAGTGAGGGGAGAGAGAGAGAGAGAGAGGGAGTGGGAGAGTGAGGGGAGGAGGGAAACTGCGGAGGGGAGAAGCAGAAGTTAAGATAAACATCGAGAGAGAGAGAGAGAGAGAGAGAGAGAGAGAGAGAGAGAGAGAGGGTGACGTAAATGAGACCTAAAAATGCTTACGGTGAAGGTAAGATGGAAGGGAAGGACATGTCATGGTGATGGAAGGGTGATGGGAAGGTGATGGGTACTGAATGGGTAATGGAAGAAATATTTAGGTAGTGTAGGGAAGAAGAAGAGAAGCAATAGGAATGGTTAGAGGAAGAGAAGAGAATGATTAGGAGGAGGAGGAGAAGGAGGAGGAGGAGGAGGAAGAGGAGGAGGAAGAAAAAGAAAGAAGGAAGGAAAGAAGAACATTTTTTTTTAGCAAGAGGGCAAGTGGGCGGTAGAGAGAGAGAGAGAGAGAGAGAGAGAGAGAGAGAGAGCTGACACCTGAGTGAGACATTTGTCCTGACGTAACCATCTCCTCTCCTCCCCCTTCCCCTCCCTTTCTCTCTCCTCTCCCTCCCCCCTCCCCTCAACGAAAGCTGACACCCCGCCAAGGAACACACACGCCTACCCCACCCTCCCGTCTCTCTCTCTCACTCTCCCTCCCTCCCTCCCTCCCTCCCTCCCTCCCTCCCTTCCTCCCTCCCTCCTTTCCCCTCACTGGTATGTGTGACCACCAATACCACGAACACCAGCTATGAAATCACCACCACCACCACCACCACCACCAACAACAACAACAACAACATTCATAGCACTACTACCAGCACTACAAACACCACCACCACTTCATCACCACCACAATCCTCACAAGTTCATTCACCTACGTGCTAGAGATGTCAATACTATCTCCTCCTCTTCCTCCTCCTCCTCCTACCCCCCCCCTCCTGACACTGCCGATATAATAATAAACACGTAGCTGCCAAGAAACAAGCCGCCCGAGGTCTTTCAAGTGACCGACTAATCCCGCCCACTTGATGCTTGCTCCTCGATTCTGTGATATTCTAATCTGTGTGTATGTGTGTGTGTGTGTCGCCAGGTTTAGGTGGAGTGCAGACGTCACCATGAGGCAGAAATAGAGTGAACTGGAGCTAAATGGTGTCTCAGTGTGTGTGTGTGTGTGTGTGTGTGTGTGTGTGTGTGTGTGTGTGTTCGACGTCCGTAGCTCAAGTTCTGGTTTTAACTCAACGTTGCCGTGTGTGTGTGTGTGTGTGTGTGTGTGTGTGTGTGTGTATGTGTGTGTGTGTGTGTCGGGAGGAGAGTTCGTGAATTACTTATTATTGTTTTCTGTTTCTCTTCTTCCTCCTCCTCCTCCTCTTCGTCCTATCTGTTTTTTTTTTTTTCACCTTCCTTCTTTTGTGTTTTGTTTTGATTCCCATTTTCCTTCTTTGATTATTTGTCATTACCGTTTCTAATCATTCTGTCTCTTCTGCAACACGAGTATTCCTTTTTGTTTTTCCTTTGTTTCTTATTCCTTCGTTCCTTGTATATTTTTTTCGTTTTTTTCCTTCTTGTTCTTCCTTGTTTTCTTTTATTATCTTATGTTCTTTTTAATATTTGTTCTCCATTTTTTTAAGTTATTATGAGTTCTTTGTTTATTATTGTATGCATATGTGTTCTGATTATTCTGCCCCTTCCTCTTCCTTCTTCTTCTTCTTCTTCTTCTTCTTATCATTATTATTATTATTATTATCATTATTATTACCAGCATTATCATTCTTACTACTTTCATCAACATTTCCTTGTGTCTCACCTTCGATCATTTTCTCACATTTCTTTGCCTGCATAGCTTTATCACTTTATCCTTATCTCTTATCTCCTTTCTTTCGTTGCTTTTATTTATTTTTTATCTTATTGTTACTGCGTAGAACTTGTTACTTGGTCTCTCTCTCTCTCTCTCTCTCTCTCTCTCTCTCTCTCTCTCTCTCTCTCTCTCTCTCTCTCTCTCTCTCTCTCTCTCTCTCTCTCTCTCTCTTCCTCGTTCTCCTTTTTCTTTTCTCCTCCTTTTCTTCTTTCTTTTTTCTCTTCCCCTTTTTCTCCTCCCCTCTTTTTTTCCTTCTTTCCTCTTCCTGCTTTTTCTTTTACTACTTTTCTCTTCTCCTCTTCCCCCTTCTTCTTTCTCTCTTTTTTTTTCCTTTTTATTTCTCTCCTCTCCTCCTCCTCCTCCTTCATATTCTTCCTATAATCTCTTTACCTCTCTCTTCTCTAAGTTCAGCATTTGCGTGGCAGTAATGAAGTAACAGCGCCCTTCCTTCCTCTTCCTTTGCAGTGACGCTGGTATTCCTTCTTCAGGAGGTGCTAAGGACCTGCAGGGGAAGCGGATCTGACTGGAAGGTGAGTGTACGTGCGTGTGTGCGTGAGGAGCAGGAGGTAGAGATGAGGGTGTGTGTGTGTGGGGGGGCGCCAGGGGTGGAGTGGGTGGAGAGGATAGAAAGTGGAGCGATAAAGAGACTTGTGGGTGTAAGTAGAAGAGTATTTATTTTAAGTTGAGGAAGGTGTAGGTGGCAGTAGGTGTGGGTGGAGGGTGTAGGAGGTGCTGGAGGAGGCGGAAGAGGAGGAGGAGAAAGTAAGGGAAATGGAGGAGGAGGACGAGATAGTGGAAGCAGTGAGAAAAGAGGAAACGGTTAAGACTACTTCTGTCCCGAGAGAGAGAGAGAGAGAGAGAGAGAGAGAGAGAGAGAGAGAGAGAGAGAGAGAGAGAGAGAGAGAGAGAGAGAGAGAGAGAAATCGCAGACCCCATGCAGTGTCACCCACTTAGAGCAATAGGACATAACATCACATCCGTAACCTTACACTTGAGCCATCCTACTCCACTCCTTCCCTCCTCATCCTCCCTCCACCAGGATGTTAATACCCACCCCCTTCCCTCCGTCCCTCCCCTCGTCATATACCGCATGCCCTTCATTCCTCGTCCTTATTTGGGCTCTCAGTGGAGGGCGTCGTAAGCAGAGTCATAAAAATCTCGCGAGGACAAAGGAACAACTTCACTTCTAATGTTCGTGGTCCATAACAGGCCGCGTGACTTGAGAGGCAGTGAGCGGAGCAGGCAGGGCAAGCAGGCGACCACAGGCATTTGGCTACCGTAGTTTTGTTTTATTAGTGGGATATAGTAGTAGTAATAGTAGTAGTAGTAGAAGTAGTAGTAGGTTTTGTCTTTTTATTGAGGCGTGTGGTGGTAGTGATAGTAGTAGCAGTAGTAGTAGTAGTAGTAGTAGTAGTAGTAGCAGTAGTAGTAGTAGTAGTAGGAGGTTTTGCCTTTTTATTGGGGTGTGTGGCGATAGTAGTTGTAATAGTAGTAGTGGTAGTAGTGTTAGTAGCAGCAGGAGTAGTAGTAGTAGTAGTAGTAGTAGTAGTGTTGACGGGGCAATCTGATCAACTGATGTCACTTGTAATTTTTTCTTTCTTCTTCCTCCTTTCTCCTTTCTCCTCCTCCTCCTCCTCCTCCTCCTCCTCCTCCTCCTCCTCCTCCCTGGCTCTTTTTCTCCCTCTCAGCTCGTGTTTGTTTATTCGGGATGAGAAAAAAAATTGATTCTATGGAACAAACACGTTTCACCAGTCCTTAAATCTGCCCTACCCTGCCCCGCCCCTCTACCCGTTGCGCCCCGCCCCTCTAGGTCAGCGAACGGGCCCCAAAATCCCCCATCACTCCCCATCATCCCCTGTCTATGCTTCTATACCTGAACCATCTATACATCTCTAACTGTATACCTGTCTTTATGAGTTAATGTCAGTTTTTTTTTTTTCTGTAGTCATTTTTTTTCATGTATTCTATTTCTTTTATTTTTTTCATTTTTATTGTCCTCTAAACTATTTTTTTTCCTTTTTTTCACTCGTTTCGTTATTTCTCACTTTTATTTACTCAACTTTATGGTTTCTGTATTTTTTTTTTTTTATTTATATCCTTTAAGACACTCCCTTTACTATTTTTTTTTTATTTGATAGGCACACCTCTCTCTGTCTCTCACACTCAATCTGCCCTTCTCCTTACTCTTTCTGTCTCTCACGCTCTTTCTTACTCTCACAAATCCTCATAGTAACTGTCCTACGTATCTTATGTCACTTCTCTCCCTCTTTTTCTCTCCTCTCTCCCCTCTCGCTCTTCCTTCTCTCCCTCTCTCTCCCCGCGTCCTCGCCTCCTTCCTGTCACCCTGTTCACCTCGCCTCTGCCCTTCCTAGCCCCTGTCCGTCTCCCTCCTGTCATCGTCCGTCACTGTCTGTCTTCCCCCGTCACTGTCCTTCCCACAATAGTTAAGTAATTTATTGGGTGGGTTTACCATCCTTTATGTTCCACTTTGCTTCGTTCAGTGCCTGTGTGTGTGTGTGTGTGTGTGTGTGTGTGTGTGTGTGTGTGTGTGTGTGTGACTTCTTGCTCTCTCTCTTAAGTCTTGTTTATTTAATTCTTCAAATATATACTCTCTCTCTCTCTCTCTCTCTCTCTCTCTCTCTCTCTCTCTCTCTCTCTCTCTCTCTCTCTCTCTCTCTCTCTCTCTCTCTCTCTCTCTCTCTCTCCATGTTCTCATTTATTCTCTGTCTCATCTTGTGTCTTGCCTGCAAAGTTACAATGCCTCCTCCTCCTCCTCCTCCTCCTCCTCCTCCTCCTCCTTCTCCTCCTTCTCCTCCTCCTCACCCTCACCTGTCGCCTCCCCTCGTCGACTCTTCCCCTCACTCAGCCACCCGTCTGCGTCAGAAGGCAATCTTAGAGAGAGAGAGAGAGAGAGAGAGAGAGAGAGAGAGAGAGAGAGAGAGAGAGAGAGAGAGAGAGAGAGAGAGAGAGGTAACACTTAGGTAAGTTAGATAGTACGTGGAAATGAGGAAGAGGAGGAGGAGGAGGAGGAGGAGGAGGAGGAGGGATATTGCATTGATGGTAGAAATGAAGGTGAATGATGTCTCCCTCCTCCCCCTCCTCCTCCTCCTCCTCCTCCTCCTCCTCCTCCTCCTCCTCCTCGCTCGTTACAGCTTCACCTTCATTCCTCTTCCTTCATGACGTGGACAGTGACGGTAATGGAAAAGGAAGTTGAGGAAATGATAATGCTTAACTTACATTATGGAATTACTGTGCTGAATAAAATAAGCCATGGGAGAACAAAGAATTTACTAGGATATTGTTAAATACGTGGGAGAAAGTATCGTACCGTGGGAAAAATACAGTGGGAGGAATTAAGTATGAAAGTATTGTACCGTAGAAAGGTGTGGGAGGGAGGTGAAGTGTACCATGAGGTGGGGGAAAGTACCGTGGGAGAAAAGCAGAGTATTGTGGGAGGAAGCAGCGTGGAGAGAAAACAGGATGCAGTGTGGGGAAGGAAAAAAATATATATATTGTAGTGCAAGTGTATGTATATTGTGACCTTGAGAGAGAGAGAGAGAGAGAGAGAGAGAGAGAGAGAGAGAGAGAGAGAGAGAGAGAGAGAGAGAGAGAGAGAGAGAGAGAGAGAATTTCCCGTCGTCCTTTCTTCCATAGCCTTGCAAAACCATATTTCCTTCATCCCACTAACATTCCCAGAGAGAGAGAGCGAGTCCTGTGTCGTTTAGGTGTAGGGCCAGACGCTAACATCCTGGCAGTAATGGGGCACCTGCGGGAAGCGTGACAGGAGTGAGGGAGCCTTGTGTTTACTGACGGAGCTCACGAAGGAGGAAGACCCGCCGCCCCACGCCCTCTCCGCCGCCTGAGTTACGAGCCGCGCCTGCAGTAAAAGCTTCTCCCAGTGTAGTTTAAGCGGTGTCATGTGCCTTCCCGGTTATTTACTGCCTCTTTTTGTCCCGCTCCTGCATCGCCCCCCTGCTGGTGTGATGGCGTGCACCGCGAGGCGACGCGAGATGGAATACGCTAGCTTAGGTTAGTTTATGTTAGGTACTCTTGGGTTACGTTAGGTTAGGTTAGGTTAGGGAGTCTTGGGATTGATTAGGTTAGGTTAGGTTAAACTGGAGAAGGCTAGGTTAGGTTACGTTAGATTAGGTTAGGTTAGGTTAGGTTAGGGAGTCTTGGGAGTGGTTAGATTAGGTTAGGTTAAATTAGACAAGGTTTGGTTAGGTCACGATAGATTAGATTAGGTAAGATTAGGTTAAGTTTAGGTTAGGTTACGTTAAGGTGGTACAGGCTCATTTTTGGGTGAAAAGTGAAAAAATGGTCTGATTATTATGAAATTTTACTGAGATCATGGTTTTGTACCTACTTACGTGTGTAGAAAGTTGTAGGACGATACATGAAAAAACAAGAGAGATAAAAATTAAATGCCGCATAAAATATGACTAAAAACAGACGTACTTTAAGTTAGATTCGATTAGGGAGTCTTAGGATAGGTTAGGCTACATTAGGCCAGGTTAGGTTACGTTACGTTAGGCAGTCTTGCGGTAAGTTAGATTTGGTTCGGTGAAGTATCGTTAGATTACGTTAGATTAAGTTAGATTAGGTAAGGTTACTTTAGGTTGCCTTAGATTAAGTTAAGTAAAATTAGATTACGCTTGGTTAGGTTAGGTTTAGTTGCGTTAGGCTAGGTTAGGTTAGGCAGTCTTGGGATAGGTTATGTTAGCTCAGATTAGGCAAGATTAGGTTACGTTAGGTTAGGTTAGGCACTCTTGGAGCAGAGAAGGGTCATGGTTCAAGTGAGTGGGTACGTTGTGATTTGAGAGGATCAGTGTTAGTGGATCAGAGGTAGTGGAGAGGGTTAGGGAGAGGGGGAGAGGTTGAGAAGGGTGAGAGTGAGAGTGGGATAAGGGTAGTTGAGGGTAGGTCGGAGTACGGGTGAGTGAAACGACGATAGGACAGGACAGGGTGCAGGTGGAGGGTTAAGGGAGAGGGGAGAGTGAAGTGGGAAGGGAGAGCAAGGGAGGGGAAGAGAGGGAAATGGGGTGAGACTAAGAGGACACTTAAAAGAGGACAATTGAGCCTCTTACCCCGAACACGCGCACACACACACACACACACACACACACACACACACACACACACACACACACACACACGACCTTATTTGGTTCTCCTGATCTAGAGAACAAGTTGAAGTCTGAAGGTGGTGATGACGATGCTTGTGGTGACTCTTGTTGTGTTTGTGGTGTAGGTGGATGACGAAGGCAATGAGGATGACCGTGAGGGAATCTGTGCTGGTGGAGAAGTATCGTAAACACAATAAAGTGGAGAAATGTGGAGCAATAAGCGGTCTGTTTGTTGTAGTGATAGAATCTGATGTGTGGGCTTCTCTTTCTTACCTCCTCTCTCTCTCCCTCTCCTCTCCTCCCTTCCCTCTCCCTCTTCCCGACCCCTCTCCCTTCTCAGCGGTGATTTGGGGAACTGAGTGCAATGTTGTGCTGGTCCTAACATCACGTGACGTCTGACAAATTCCGTCTGCCCTAAAAAATGTAAAGAAAGAAAAAACTACCAGGAAAGTCATATTAATCTTACTTTATCGTTGGACTTTTTAAGAAATCTTCCCGTTATCCTCGTCTTACTTTTCTATTTTTGTGTGTGTGTGTGTGTGTGTTTATTTACTCCGTGTTTTATTTATTTGTTTTTACCATGTACTGTTTGTTTACTTCACTTTTGTTTTTTCTTTGTTTTGCTTGCTGCTTCACGGTTCTTAGGGCGTCACGTTTGCTCCCTCGCCGCCTCTGAAAGAAAGAAAGGGTTTTAGTGTTTTAAGAGAGAGAGAGAGAGAGAGAGAGAGAGAGAGAGAGAGAGAGAGAGAGAGAGAGAGAGAGAAAAAAAAATTACGTCCAAGGTTTACAGCGTCGTCTTGGGGAAGTTTTCGACACAAGTTCTCGATCTTAGTGGCTGTGTTTCTTGCTTTTTATTTTCGGGTGTCGACGCTCCTTTGTTTCTTCACAGCTCCTACTTTTTTTTTTCTAGCTTAGAGATGTGACATAGACATGGTGTGTGTGTGTGTGTGTGTGTGTGTGTGTGTGTTTCTTGGGGATCACGTGGTGGATCTGTGTATGGGAAAGAGAGAGAGAGAGAGAGAGAGAGAGAGAGAGAGA
>NC_087174.1:6847500-6852500 GCF_035594125.1 Scylla paramamosain
TTCTTTTCTTACGCTACGTCTTTTGTGATGAATTGTCTTTTTTTTATCTGTTTTTCTCGTCTTTGGATTATTATTACTTTTTTTATCTTTAGTCCTTCATTCCCCTTTCTTCTCTCATATCCTCATAACTTTTCTTCCTTCCTTTATGGCTTTCCTCGTCTCTCCACTTCCCTACTTATAACTTTTCTACTCTCCTTTATGACACACGTTCAGGACTCATCTGCATCTTTTTGTTACTCAAGGTGTTTCATACAGGGACTGCCACGAGTAGGCCTGATGGCTTCTTGCAGCTTCCCTTATTTTCTTAATGTGTTTATGTTTTTATGTTGTATTATACACCTCTTGCTGCTGCTCCTCCTCCTCCTCCTCCTCCTCCTCCTCCTCCTCCTCCTCCTTTCTCTTTCATCTCCTCTCTTCCTGACTCCCTTGTTCTTCCGTCAACCAGTGAAGTGTAATCATTTATTTCATGTCACCTGTGTGCTCTATATGTTTCCGTCTCACGTCTTCTCTTTTTCCTACCTGTTTCTGTTTTGCGTCCTCGTCTTTTCTCCCCGCCCACCCGTCTGCTTGTTCTTTCTTTGTGTCCCTTCTCCCTTCCCTCCTGGCACAGTCGTCGCCCACCGTCAGCGTAGGTCGTCCGTCAGGTATTTCTGGTCACGGTACCGCGAGGCCCCGCCGGCGAGGCTCGCGTGGCGTCGCCCTTTAATTATCCCGAAGCTGCCACGGTAATTGGCCGCGTCCCCGCCCCGTGTTGGCCACCCACCCGCCGCCCACACCCGGCCGCCGCCCACTTATCTTCCGTTTTCTACTTGATGACTTGATGACTTGTCTCCTGCCCGTGATAACATGAATTTTTGCCTCATTTAGTTTGGGTCCTCCTCCTCCTCCTCTTCGTTTAATTTGGGTTTCCTCATCCTCTTGTCTCATTTAGTTTCGTTCTCCTTTCTCCTCATCATGTAGTCTCTCTCTCTCTCTCTCTCTCTCTCTCTCTCTCTCTCTCTCTCTCTCTCTCTCTCTCTCTCTCTCTCTCTCTCTCTCTCTCTCTACACATCCACTAATCCCCATAAGTTACCTGTGTGCCGTACCTGTGGGTCTCTTGTCCTCGCACTATAGTTCCCCAGGTGGTGGTGGTGGTGGTGGTGGTGGTGCCCTTGGTGGCTTCTCGCTTGGGGAAAGCTCCGTCCTTCCCCAGACACACCCCGAGCGAGGCCGTTGCTGCATGCCATTCTCCACAGATAAGGAAGGCACCGAGAAATTAATATAATCACCTGTACCAGTCGAGTTTTTTACCCACAAGATGAATTTAGGGTCTAGAGGCGTGTTCCTGAAGTGAGAGTGAGGTGAGAGTTACGAGAGAGGCTTGGGGAGGGAGAGTTGTTGATAAGATCGCGTCATCAGGGAGCATCTCGGAACGCGGCGGTGATAGCGGCGATAACGAGGCTCTGGGGACCTGGTGGTGGCGGGAGGGCGATAAGGAAGAGTCGTAACGCGGCGATGTGACTCCCGCGGCCCCTCACCGTCACTGCCCTGGGATAAGTGTGTCAGAGGCGGTGTGAAAGGTAACGCTGCACCACCACCACCACCAACACCACCACCACAACTCCCTTCCCCCACCAGGTGCTCTGACCGTGACCCAGCATCCCCGTGCAAAGGTCATGGGGTGTGAGACGCGCCCTCTTGCCACCAGCGGGACCTCGGGGCCGTGCAGGACTGTAGTGTGTGTGTGTGTGCGTGTGTGTGTGTGTGTGTGTGTGTACATTAATCCTTTCACTACTAGATTATTTTTACCTGTAATCATCTTGTAAATTTTTAGATGTTTATTTTTTTATTACTTCCAAATCATTTTTGGACCCGTATTAAGAAACACTTCGCTCTTTCACCACAACTATTTTTCCAAGGCCACAGAGATGATGTATCGGATTCTCAAGAGCAATTCTCCTGTTGATAATGCATAAATGTTGTTAATCTGTCTTTAAAACCATAAAAACACACTTAAACACCCATGTAACTTCAATTAGAGCCTTCTGAGTGTAGTGGAGTTACGGCGCATAAGTGTTTGAAAAATATGGATCCAGAAAAGTCCAAAGTAACATCATATTCTCTCTTTTCTTGTGAATGTATCCAAGTAAACTCTTTTATTGCAGTGTGCTTAAAGTTAACAAAGGACGATCGCGGCTGTAAAAGGGTTAGGGAGTGGCAGGAGTGGATGATGAGTGGTGGCGTGGAGCAGGGTGGTGTGCTGTGCTGCTGTGTGTTGGTGGACTAAGGAGTGCCTAGAGTGGATGATGAGTTTGTGCTAATGGAGCAGGGCAGTGTGGTGTGTGTCAGTGGATTAAGGAGTTCCTGTAGTACCTCGGGTGGATGAGTGCGTGTTTGTGGTGCTGGTGGAAGGTACTGTGTGTTGTTTCATTGTCCTCTCTCTCTCTCTCTCTCTCTCTCTCTCTCTCTCTCTCTCTCTCTCTCTCTCTCTCTCTCTCTCTCTCTCTCTCTCTCTCTCTCTCTCTACGTGTCTCCCTATCGTGTCTCTGTCAGGCAAGACGACCAAATAACTAAAGTCCTTTCGGTATTATCCTTTGCTGTTTTGCCCTCTCTCATTACCCTTATCTTGACCCCCCACCCCCATCCCTTTGCTCTTTCCTCTCTCCCCATACCCTCTATCTGGTTCCCTCCATCCTGCTGCAGCTATCTTTTCCATTACCTCCTTAATATCCCTCCTTACCATCCCCTCTTGGTGTTTCCTCCTAACAGCTCTCTCTCTCTCTCTCTCTCTCTCTCTCTCTCTCTCTCTCTCTCTCTCTCTCTCTCTCTCTCTCTCTCTCCCCGCTCCATTTCTCCCACGGTTTCCAGTGTTTCGTTCCTCAATGTTTAGTCCCTCCAGACGGTTCCTGTGTCCTATTCTCTCGTTACTATTCGCCCCCCTCTCGTGTCCTCTCTGTTTTCCCTCTCTCCCCCTCTGCTCACTCCTGCCTGCACCCCCTGCCGCCTCCCTTCCTTCCTTCCCCTTCCCTCAGTACAGTGCTTAATGAATGTGTAATCCCCGCCGTAATCACATCCCCACCCTTCCGTTAGTCGAGATTCAAACCAAGCCCCTTCTTGCCTAACCTTCCTGTCTCCCAGCAGCCTTCCTTCCTCCCGCCGCGCCTTCCTTCCCACCCACCCACCCACCCACCCACTCACTCAATCCCACCCACTCCCACCTATCCATCCACTTGGTTTCCCGCTTTTCCTCCTCTTTTCATCTCATTCATCCCCTCTTCCTTCTCTCCTCACGTCTCCTTCCTCCCGCTACCCTCCTGCTGTCCTCCCGCTGTCCTCCCGCCGCCGTCTCGTCCCCTCCGGCTCGCCTCGCGCTGGTGCCTCGCCAAGTTAATGAGAACCTGCGCCAGAGTGATGCGGTGAGACATTAACGTGACGGAGGGGGTGAGGGAGGGAGAGAAGGAGAGAGAGAGGAAGAAGAGGGGGATTTATACACGTACTGGTCAACGAGAGAGAGAGAGAGAGAGAGAGAGAGAGAGAGAGAGAGAGAGAGAGAGAGAGAGAGAGAGAGAGAGAGAGAGCAATATAAAGACGCCTTCACTGCAGTTTCCTCACGACCCACCTTGTTTAAACGCACACACCACCCACCCACGCATTCCCCACGCCTCCCCCATTCACCCAAACACCCTTCATACCCCCCACACGTCACCCCAACCCCACACCTCACTGTCCCCTCCCACAGAACCTCCAAACACACACACACACAAAAAACACTCCCACATCTCACATCCTCCCCTCCCTCAGTCCTCCAACGACCCCTTCACCCGCCCACGCCCCGGCCATGGATGATGTGGTAGGTGGGCGTGGGGGTGTGTGGGCGCCCATCAGATAAGGTTCACGGGAAGAGGACGCTTCTGTAAGGGCGCGAGGGGATAAAGAGGAGGTGGACAAAAAGTAATGAATGAGAAGAAACATGAGACGAGAGAGAGAGAGAGAGAGAGAGAGAGAGAGAGAGAGAGAGAGAGAGAGAGAGAGAGAGAGAGAGAGAGAGAGAGAGAGCCAAATGTGTATTGAGATTAAATACTTCACTCGTGCTAATGCTTCACTCAAAGGCAGCATTAGTGTGTGTGTGTGTGTGTGTGTGTGTGTGTGTGTGTGTGTGTGTGTGTGTGCGCTGGCCGGCAAATTAAGCCTCACTTGAGTGCCACTGGTGTGTTGGTAACCAGATAAAAGGGACGAGTGTGACGAGGGAAGAGTTGGCATCCCCTGTGACGACCCTGTGTCCCCTGCCCTCCCGTGTGGGTGTGAGAGGTGCTGGGGCTTACAAACCAGAGAGAGAGAGAGAGAGAGAGAGAGGGGGGCGGGTCCATATTCTGAAATGATTTCCTCTCTCATCACGCCAGATTCTCAAGATTGTTTGTCCTGTTGATAAGGGAGAAATCTTGTTAATTTGTCTCTATAAACGTAAAAACAATTACTTTAGCGAGAGCCTGTTAAAAGTAGTCGAAGTGTGGCACAGAAGCTTTCCAGAGAGAGAGAGAGAGAGAGTAGCGGGCAGTCTCTCTTCCAGTTAAAGACAAAACAACGACCATTTATAGAACAGCTGGAGTGACGCTTTTAATTGTCTTCTGAACTCTACTACTACTACTACTACTATTACTACTACTACTGCTGCTGCTGCTGCTGCTGCTGCTGCTGCTGCTACTGGTGCGCTGAGAAGTAACGACCCAGCGCCCCTCTCCTCCAATCCTAACTGTCCCATCCCCACACGTTACCAAGTTAATGGAGGTATATTTCCTCCTCCTCCTCCTCCTCCTCCTCCTCCTCCTCCTCCTCCTCCTCCTCCTCCTCCTCCTTCTCCTCCTCCTCTCCGAACTCCTTTCCTCCCCTGACCGTTCCCTCCCTTCTCCTTTTTCCTTTCCTTTCCATTCCTGTCCCTTCGTTGGTCGTCTCTTGCCCACCCTCTCTCTCTCTCTCTCTCTCTCTCTCTCTCTCTCTCTCTCTCTCTCTCTCTCTCTCTCTCT
>NC_087174.1:6857500-6920000 GCF_035594125.1 Scylla paramamosain
CCCCGATCCACCCCTCTCCACCCACCCAGCCTTTACCATACATACATACACAACACCCCTCCCCCCATCTTGCACCCAACTACCCATCCACCTAAATCAAGTATCTTCCACTCCCATCCACCTTACTGCCCACCTCCATCACCCACCTAAGCCCACCCATCCAGACACACCCACATCACGTCTCCTCCCTCTCCCACTCCCCTCCACTCTCCCTCCACTTCTCTCACTAGGTCTCTTCCTCCTCACAGGTGGAGAGGGAATGGAGATAGGAAAGACCCACTGGCCTATATGAAGGATTATCTTGATTGGAGGGGTGGAGGGGGGTGGATGATGTGGAGTAGGGTATGGTGTCGTGATGTGGAGGGTAAGGGGAGATATGGAGCTGGGAGTGGTTATGGTGGCCTTGGGGTGATGTGGATAGTGTGGAGTGGGGAGTGGTTAGGTTAGATTATAGGGAGTGTGGAGTTGTGATGGCTGTGTGGAGAGGCAAGGAGTGAATGGCGAGGTGGATGGAAGTGGATGGGAGTGGTTGGGAATTCTGGAGACTCAATGGGAGAAGTTGGGGATGTGGATACAAGATAGAGCCCGAGGGAATTATGGGTGGGGAGGAATGGGGAGGGTTGGAGGGCTGAGGGGTGATGGGGGAGGGGGTACCACCTGAGGACAGTCACCCCGCTATGGGCACCTTCTGATTAACACTTGACCAGAAGGTAAAATTAGTGTGTGTGTGTGTGTGTGTGTGTGTGTGTGTGTGTGTGTGTGTGTGTGTTAGGATGTTACTTCATCATCTTTCTTTTATTCCACCTTCCTTTTCTTTTTCTCTCTTTATCTTTATTTATTTTCCTTTCTTTTCTTTTTTTCTTTATTTCTTTATTTATTTCTCCTTTTCTCCTGTTCACACACACACACACACACACACACACACACACACACACACACACACACACACACACACACACACACACACAACCCTCTCCCTTCCTAACCCTTTATCACCCTTCCCTTCGCCCACCTTTACATCCCTTGTCACTCTTCCCCAGCCCCCTATTAAACTACTACTACTACTACTACCACTACTACTACTACCACTACTACTATCCTATCACTTCTATCACTTCTATCACTTATCTTACCTATTCCCTTTTCATTTACCTCCCAGTTTCCTCCCTTCCATCTACCCACCTTCACCTTGTCTCTCTTCCCTCTCTACCCCATCACCCTGCTAGTCTTCCCCTTCCCATTCCGTCCCCCCTGCCATCCACCCCATCACCATCCCCTCCATTAATCACCTCCTATCACCTCCCATTGCTCAGAGGAATGCAGGGGAGAGATGGGGAGGAAGGGGAAGGAAGGGGAGAGGAAACACAGTAAGGAAAGAGGAATGCAGGAAAACAGGAAGTGATATAGATGATGAGAGAAGTAGAGAATAAAAAGGAATGGAGGAGGAGGAGGAGAATGAGAAGGGATGGAGGAGAAAGAGGTGTAGGAGGACGTAGAATAAGTGGGAGAAGTAGATAAATGAGGAAGAAGATAAGTGAGTGAGTAAGAGAGAGAGAGAGAGAGAGAGAGAGAGAGAGAGAGAGAGAGAGAGAGAGAGAGAGAGAGAGAGAGAGAGAGTCAGTCCTCCTCATTCTCCTCCTCCTCCTTCCAAGACCTTAAGAAATATACGGAGAAGGAAGCAGGCAAAAAAGAAAAAAAGGAAAGAAAAAAAGAAAAAGAGTGTGGAGGTGCCATAAAAACACCAATTTTTCAGGCTAATTAGAAAGCAATTACCTGACTTACCTGGGTGATTAGGGTGATTAGGCACGCACGACGCTTTACACCCACACGTCTACTCCACCCTGCCCTCCTCCCCTGTACTCCACCCTATCCACTTATTATCTATCCTCAATCATTGCTTACTATCTATCTTCCACATATTTTTTATCTTTTTTTTATGTAATTCACCTTATTTCAATTTTGTTATTTTCTTTTTCCTATCTGTTCTCTCCTATCATCCTATCCACTCTTTTATCTATCCTTATCTGTGATGTGTCCTGCTTTTTCACATCCACCCCTCTCCTATCATCCTCTCCACGCACTATCTATCCCTATCATCGTTTACTTATCCACATTTTGTCCCATTCCATCCACTCCCTTACCTTTTCCACTCTAATCCACCCTAATCCATATTATCCTATTTTTCCTATCACTCCCCATCACCCTATCCACATTCATCCACTTTTTTTCCATCTTCTGACTTAATCCATTCACTCCTATCTTTCCACCCATTTTATTATGTAATTTCCGCCCAATCTTTCCCATCGCCCTATCTACATCAGTCCCCCCTTCTCCTCCCTCAGCCAAGCACCCCCCCCTCACTCCCAGTCCACCCTAGTCGCGGCCCATGTTAGGCTACCGAAGGCCCTAAATTTGCGGTTCCCTTAGGCTACAGTGGCGGTCTGTTAAGTCCCCGGCGGCTGAAGGAAAGGGAAGGGTGGAGGAGATGGGGGAGGGGAAAGAAAAGGGAGAGGAAGGGAGAAGAGGGAAGGATAGGAAGAGAAAGGGAGGGGAAGGAAAGAGGAAAAGGAAATGGGAAGAAGGGGATGGGAAAAGGAAAGGAAGGGGGAAGAGGGAAAGGGAGGAGAAGAATGGGATGGAGTCCTAATTGGTGACGTACTGAGAGAGAGAGAGAGAGAGAGAGAGAGAGAGAGAGAGAGAGAGAGAGAGAGAGAGAGAGAGAGAGAGAGGATTAACATTTTTCCTTCATTTTCCTGGTAAGATTTGTCCATTGTACTCTTATGGTCATCCTTTCTTAATATCCACAGTAAAAAAAAACGGAGAGAGAGAGAGAGAGAGAGAGAGAGAGAGAGAGAGAGAGAGAGAGAGAGAGAGAGAGAGAGAGAGAGAGAGAGATTAATTTTTCTCTTTTCTAACCTACAAACCAATATAAGAAAATAGTAAAAAAAAAAAATACCCGTAAAAGTTGTAAATGATTATAGGAAACAAAAATTCACCAACAGCAAAAGTATCGGGAGAAAAAATAAAAGAAAATAAAGAAAAAGAAAAAAAATCTGCATACATATATTTAATTGAGTCTAACCAAGCGGGTGGTAAAGAAAACAAACAAGCAATGAATACACAAACAGATCAACAAACAAAGTAAAAAGAGAAGATAAGAAGAAGAAGAAGAAGAAGAAGAAGAAGAAGAAGAAGAAGAAGACGCATAAATAATCAAGTGGACAGAAGTGTTTGCATATTCCTCGTCCATTAATGAGAAAATGTTGTAAAGTGTGTGTGTGTGTGTGTGTGTGTGTGTGTTTTCTTACGTTTCTTTCATCATTACTTTCTTCTACCTCTCCTCTCCCCTTCTTCTTCTTATTATTATTATTACTATTATTATTATTATCATTATTATTATTATTATTATTATTATTATTATTATTATATTCCCTCCTCCTCGCAATTATTACTTCAATGAACTTTTCCCATCTTGTTAGGTTTAGTTAAGAAGAGATTTGAGTGAGCTGACCACTGGGAGAGGGGAGAGAGAGAGAGAGAAAGGGGAGAGAGGGAGAGGGAAGGGCAGAGATGTGAGCGGCGTTCTTTCATATTCATAAAGTATCTTGTTTCTTGTCTCTCTTCTTTTATACCTTATCTCATTTGACTCACGCCTCTCTCTCTCTCTCTCTCTCTCTCTCTCTCTCTCTCTCTCTAGTAGTAGTAGTAGTAGTAGTGACTGCAGAAGTGAGGGAAGAAGAGAAATGAAAGAGGTAGAAGAGAAAGAGGAGGAGGAGGAGGAGGAGGACATGGTGTTGGAGGAAGAGGAGGAGGTGGTGGTGATGGACGAGGAGGAGAAGAGGCGGTGGTGGTGGTGTTGGAAGGAAGGAAAGAGAAGAATAGAACAGTAAGAGGAGGAGGTGAAGGAGAAAGAGAAAATGCATACAAGGCAAGCAGATAACAAATAACTGAAGACTCGCCAGCCAACAGTAACTTTATCTGACACACTACACCCACAGGAGGAGGAGGAGGAGGAGGAGGAGGAGGAGGAGGAGAAGGAGAAGAAAGTAGTGTGGTTTGCTAAGGTGTATTCTCTCTTCCACAGCAGCAGAAGGAACACCAGAAGGAGAAGCAGTAGGAGTCCTGAGGCTGGTGGTGGTCCAGGCGTCGGCAGGTTAGTGTCCTCCTCCTCCTCCTCCTCCTCCTCCTCCTCCTCCTCCTCGCAATCTTCTGCTAACCTTCTTCTTCCTCTCTTTATTCCTCATTTTAATTATTTGTTCTTATTATTTATCCTTATATTTATCCTTCTCCTCCTCCTCCTCCTCCTCCTCCTTCCTATTTTTTTCTCTCCTAACCCTCTCCCTCCTCTTCTCTTTCCCTCATTTGTTTCATTATCCTTCTCATTTATCGTTATGTTTATTCATAATTCCTGTTTCTCTGTTTCTTATTTCTCCAGCTCTCATGGTGCCTCCTCCTCCTCCTCCTCCTCCTCCTCCTCTTCTTTTCATCTTCTTTCTCCTCGTTTTCTGTTTGTCTTCTTCTCTTCTTTAATTATTAAGTTGTGCGCTTTTTTTTCTTGTTTTTTTTTTATTCGTACGTAATTATCGATTTAAATTTTACAATCACTCCTTTCTTTTTAGTTTGTAATTTTTACGTATATTATTTTATTATCTTGTTCTTTTCTTTTTTTTCTTTTACACCAAGGTCATCTGTTTTTTTTTCCTTTTCTTCGTTTTTTTTTTCGTTCAGTTTATTCATTACGTTTTACTTTTATTTCGCATTTTTTTTCTATTTTCTCTAATAAATTTTTGTATGCGTCTTTTTTGCTTTTTTTTCTTCTTTTCCATCTTCCATTTTATTTCCATTCGTGTTTCTTTCCACTTAGAAATAAACCACATGAGAGAGAGAGAGAGAGAGAGAGAGAGAGAGAGAGAGAGAGAGAGAGAGAGAGAGAGACCACCCGTGCTGGCGCCAGTGGGACCAGAGACGTCTCGCTTCACAGACCAAACCTCTCCCCCATAGACCACAGGGAAGGAGAGGGGGAGAGAGAGAAGGTGATGGGGAGAAGGGAAGGGAGGAAAGAGGGAGAGATGAAAATAGGAAGGAAAAGGTAGGTAAGGGTTGAGAGAGGGGAGAGTGATGGGGAGAGAGGGGAGGAGAAAGTGGTGGGGTGTAAGATGTATGGGAAGTGTCTGTTGGGGAGGTTCATGGGGCGTTTAGAGGGGAGATGAAGGAGGAGGAGGAGGAGGAGGAGGAGATGGTGGTGGTGGTGGTGGTTCTCTCATTACCTCCCTTCAGTGCCATCTCCAGACAGGTAGTGATTCTCTCTCTCTCTCTCTCTCTCTCTCTCTCTCTCTCTCTCTCTCTCTCTCTCTCTCTCTCTCTCTCTCTCTCTGCTACTTGCGGAACTGAAATCAAACATGATAAGATCTTCATTTCGCTCTGTTTAATGTACTTCCTCCTCCTCCTCCTCCTCCTCCTCCTCCTCCTCCTCCTCCTCCTCCTCCTCCTCCTCCTCCTCCTCCTCCTCCTTATCTTCCTGCACCATTACTGATATCTCTTCCGTGTCATCCACTACTTCTACTACTTGCTACTACTGCTACTACTACTACTACTACTACTACTACTCCACCTTCTCTTTTTCCTACGTCATGAGTAGGTCGTCTGTCTTCTTTCATTAACGTGTGTGTGTGTGTGTGTGTGTGTGTGTGTGTGTGTGTGTCAAGGAGGAGAAAGTGGAAGTGCGGGTGTAAGAAAAGACGATAAGTGTAAACATAAACACGCGTAGATCTCTCTCTCTCTCTCTCTCTCTCTCTCTCTCTCTCTCGGGGACGCAGAAAATTGTATTAATCATCGTATTTCATGGCGAGTTGAGGAGCTGAGAATGAGGACGAGCTACAAACAGGCCACTGAGAGACATCTGGCGGCGGGATCCTCGTTGTGTGTTTGCTGTGACGAGTCTGTTGTTCGTCTTTATAACGGCGCTCGCTTATCGTACACTTGTCACATTCTAAAGCTTTCGTCTGCAGTTCCTATTCATTATAATTATTGACGTGGTTTCGCTTGCAGACAAATAGATAAAAGTGGTTTTAAGTTTCTTCGTGTGATTTTTGTTTGTTGTTTTATACTTGCGCATACAAAGAGAAAAAAATAAGGCGTTACAAAGTTTCCCTATGACCATTTTTTATTTATTTTTACGTACAGAGGAATAGATACACGGACTTTTTTCTTTCCTTCGCGCATTTTTATTCAATCATTTTTTTTTTACTTGTAAGCAATAAACATTTTTGTGGAGTAATGGCTAATGTTCTCGCCTATCAACCCTTTTTGAGACCAGCTCGAGTTTCAGCCGGAAGAAGTACCACTTATCCTATCTCACTATAACCTTCCCATCCCCTTCTACTTCATCCCACTCACCCTTCCCCTCACCAAGAATGATAAGGACGTAGACGTGGTAATGGGCAGCGGAGGGAGAGCATGCTGAATAATGAAGCTTCTTAATGGGAGGAAGTGGTGAGGATATATTCTTGGGTCCCATTCATTCTTCCCCTCACCAAAGAATAATAACAAAATAGCAGACGTGTTAATGGGAAAAGAGAGGAGAAAGCAAGCACAATTATGGATTTTAATGGAAGTAATGGGGGAACTTGAGTGAAGGGGCGGGTGGGTTTGACTTAAAGGGGAAAGAAATTAAAGTATGTGGGAGGGGTATGAGGTGAAGAGGCGTCTGTAGGAGTGAGGTATGGCGTGTAGCTGCGTGTGTAGGCGTGTGTAGGAGAATATGTGAGATGAAGAGGCGTGTGTAGGAGATGTGAGATGAAGAGACGTGTGTAAGCGTGTGTAGGAGAGGCTGTGGGTGAAGAGGCGTATGTAAGAGGGGATATGAGGTAAAGGTTAAGGTCTGAGTGCGTGGGAGTGGCGGGAGTCTTGGGCAATGGGCGAGGATGGGTAAAAAGTAATCCTGCAGCCTCCTCGTTGTCATGCATTGCCCTCGTTGCCCTTGTGATCGTCTTGCGCGGTTAAGTCTCGTGTAATTATTTCATTGGTGTTAACTTGAGCAATTCTTCCTTCCCGTGACGAGCGACGCGAGGCATTTCCGACTGTGTGTGTGTGTGTGTGTGTGTGTGTGTGTGTGTGTGTGGCGCCATTCAGTTGACGGTTCAGTAATTCTCCTTCGGGATGCCCTTTCAGTCAGAGGAGGAGGAGGAGGAGGAGTAGGAGGAGGAGGCCCTAAACAAACTAGCAGTGAACCCTCCCCACTTTTTTTTTTTTTTCCTCCACTGGGAGTCTCCTTTCCTCTTAACTCCTGACCTTCCTTCCTCCTTCTCTCATCTTCATTTCCCTCTTCTCCCTCATCCTCCTCCTCGTATCTATTTTTTTGCCTTTATTTGCTACATCCCTCATTCTCCAGCTGTCTTTTTATTCGCCATTCTCTCTTTTTTTTTTGTCACTTTCTCCCTCGTATTAAACTTGCATTCTCCTCCTCTTCCTCAAATTCAACTTCAAACTCCTTTCTTTCTTGCTTCACTGTCTTTTTTTTTTTTTCTCCTCACCCTTCTTTCTATCCACTCTTCTCAGCTACTGCAATTCTTACCTCTCTCAACTTCCTCTTTATCGTTTTCCATTTGCTTATTTTCTTCTCTCATTCCTCTTACAGTTTCTGTACGTCTTGCCTTCCCCCGTCTCCTTCTCTTCTTCTTCTTCTTCCTTCCCCCCTTAAACTTTTCTTTTCCATTCTTCTCAACTTCCCTCCACTTCTTGTCTCTTTCACCTTCGTCCTTCTTTCAGTTCTTTTTCATATTCTTTCTTTAGGTGGCGGTTACCTTCCATTCTTCTCGGCTTCTCCACTTACTGCCCTTTTCTCCACCCTCTTGCCTCTCCTCCTTCTCCTCCTTCTCCATCACGTTCTGTCGCCTCCACTCTCCTCCTTCCTCCTATAACTTCCGGCCACTGGAGGTAACCGCCCCCAAGAATTCATCGTAAGAGAGGAAACGTCTCACAAATGTTCCCTGGCCGTGAGAGGTTCTCCGTCTCCCGCACACACTGGACCGAGAAAGAAAACGGAAAAAAAATCTGAAGAAATGAGTTAGTATAGCCGTACGTGAGTTTGAGTTGTAAAGGAGATTCGACTCTAGATTTTTTTAATTTTTTTTTTTTTTTTTTTGTATATGTGTGTGTGTGTTTTCTGATCAAATTTTCGTATTGTTATTTTTGTTATTTTTTTCATCGTCTTCGCCTTCTTCTTGTTCTTGTTCTTCATGTTCTTGTTTTCTTCTCCCTTGTCGTCATTCTTTTTCTTCTTTGTCACTTTTCTTCTTCGTCGTCGTCGTCGTTGTCATCTTCTCTGATTCTTGGTAATTTCCATCTTCATCCCTCCAAGTTCCCTCAAATTCTGGGCGCTGGAGTCACGCCCGTAACGACAACAGCCTCTAAACCCCTTGAGCGTAACATCCGATCTCCTTAGCGACGCCTCTCATCCCCCTTATTAAAGAGCGTTGCTGAGATACGCCTTGTTTTCCTCCCTTCACGCTCTCCTACCTCAATAGTATCTCCTTACCTATTTTTTCCGCTAGACTTTCTCCTTATTTTCCGGTTTCCCTTATATTTTTCGTACCATTTTTACTTTTTCCTCTCGTTTCCTACACGCTCCGCCTCCTTCCTTCGTCCGATTCCGGATATTTAAGTGCCGGTTCCTGTAAACAAGTGCCCGCGGCCCCAGTAGTTCTGCGGCTGTCAGAAGGGGATGTTATGTCACTCCCGGGGTGGGTCTGGGTCTTGTTGGGACAGACTTGAGGTTGCGCAGATTCCTCCCGCTTGTGTCGTGTAAGGGGTTGTTGAGGGCTGGTGCTGTAGCGTAGTAGGTGTGTTTGGTGGGAGTGATGATGTATAGTGGTTGTTGTAGTTGTTGCTGTAGTTGGATGAAAAAAGGCTGTTGTTGTTGTTGTTGTTGTTGTTGTTGTTGCTGAAGAGAAAGTGGTCGTAGTTGAATAAAAGCAGTAGTAGTTGAAGAAAAAGTAGTAATTGAAAAAAGGTAGTAGTAGTAGTAGTAGTAGTAGTAGTAGTAGTAGTAGTAGTAGTAGTAGTAGTTAAAAGTAGTAATTGAGAAAAAAGTAGCTCTAGTCGAAAAAAAGTAATATTAACAGTAGTAGTATTAGTGTCAGGTGTGAAAGGAAGGGGGGCACCACCAGTTTCTCACTTAACGCAGTGTTCTCTTCTATCTCATTAACAAAACGAAGCAATTCACTCTCTGACAGCTTGTGAAGGACAGTATAACAACTACCACTTCATTTGAATACCTGTTCCACCTCTGCTGGGCGAAAATAAAAGTACAGGCAGTAAATCATTTGGAATACTCAATAACTCAGATAATAATATCCTCTAAAAAAAAAAAAATGCGACACTATGAAAAATAGAAGTCATGTTTTCACAACGCTGGGATGGTAAACTATACACTGGGAAGCTGATAAAGTATATAATGTGGGAAGTTATAGATACTTCTCCTTGACCTTCAGTGACTAGTCCATACAGTGAGTCATTGGAGGCTAGATTCGCCCCGCCCATGGTGTGCTGATGTGTCTGGCCAGCCGCCGTGGTGCACTGAAGCATGTTTGTATATTTTGAGACTTAATGACAGAGTGGGGACCGAACGCTTGTCACTTAATCTGTTATTCAAGGACTTCACCACCGACCCACCGTGGGGATATCAAGAATTTCTAATAACATAGTAGTATTAATAGAACTTGGAACTTGAACCAAAAGATCTACACCTCGTATCCTCGTTTCACTACTTCATTTACCCCCCATCCACCACTTCTCGTCCACCTCCCCTCCTTCCCTCCCCCTCCCGCCTGTCGACCCGCCACCCCGAGACAACCGGGAATCAAATCAGAACTCGCCGCCGCCAGATTCCAGACAACCAGTCCCTGATGTGCTCCCAGGTGGCGGTGACGGTGGCGGTGCAGGTGTGCGTGTAGCTCGCCGGCCTGTCGGGGCAAGGGGGAGGGGGGAGGGGGAAGCGTCGTTGGTGGTGCATGGGAAGGGGTGGTGGAGGGAGTTTTTGGTGGCGGTGATGGTGGTGGTAGTGGCAGGTCCCGCTGAGTTAATCCAATGCCGTCTGTCTGTTGAGTGTGTGCGGAGCTGCGGGTTGTGTCTACTTGTTTATTATTGCCTTTACCTGGGCGGCCATAAAGCGCTAACCAAGGAGGTGTTTATTGGGAGTCCCGGTGCAGCTAAGTGTCTGGGCCGCTAAATGCTAATGCAGCAGCCTTTTAAAAGTCACTCGAAGTATCAGTTAAACATTAATACATCAGAATGCAAGCGATAAACAGTAATAGAACGCGATTTATGGGGTTGTGTCGCTGAATGTTAATGGAACGTGGGCTGCAGGTCACCGCAACTATGAACTGCTGGATGTTGCAGGCACGGGCGGCGCCGCGACGCGGGGCAGCGGGTGGCGCTCCGTTGGGTTTTCATGTTATTGGTGTAAATGAGGAACTGTGCGAGACTAGCCAGGCAAGGCCGCGGGTCCTGGCCAGTCAGGCGAATGTCCGCGGGTTGGGGCAGCTGCTCGGCCCTCCCCGCGGCTCCCACGACCGCTGCTGCACCCACTTGCCTCATAATGACAAGGGTTTACTGAACAAGTAATACCAGGTGAACCTGTAGACTAGGTCACCACCCTGCGCTGGCTGGCACGCCGCGGGCTGTGCTCATTAATTAGGGAACTGAATGACAATGATTCGTGGCTGCCACCGCCGCAGTCACCACCACCACCACCACCACTACCATTGGTGCACGTGGAGCACGCACAGCTGTCTCTTTGTCGCCCGCCCGTTGTCCCTGCAGACAGTCTTCCTGTGTGCGGAACTCTGTTAATGAACCCTCCTTTAGTTGAGCTCACGCAGCAGCGGCGCCCGCCACGCGCACCTGACGGGCAGCCACCTATGTGGGCCACCGTGCGCCGCGGCGATACATGCCGGCACTCTCCGCGCTGCTCGTTAGGATTACATAAACGTCAGGTTTATTAGGTGCTCGCTTGGGGTGGCAGGAGGAGAATGTTAGGTGAGTTGATCCTACCGAGTCACTTGTCTGTCGGACTCGTTTAATCGCGGAGGAATATCGCGGTGCGATGGTCCAGTATAATGTCTTATAAAGTCAGACTTTTTGACGCTCATGTATGGCGTGTTTTTTTTTTTCTTTTTTTTTTCTTTTTTTTTTCTTTTTTTTTTCTATTAAGTGCTTTTATTTGTCCACAGGATGGCCGCCAGAGCGGCGCTGCTGCCCCTGCTGGCCGCCGTTGCTGCCATCATCTGCGGCGTGACCGCCGCCGCCACGCTGGCCTCTGTCTCCTCCAGTACCACGCCCGCCACGCCCACTAAGTTTCACGCCATCCCCGCTGCGCGCACCGTCATCTCATCATCTCCGGTGCTCCTGAGTAACCTAACGAGCACCAGGCCAAACACCACTGTGGGCTGGAGGTGTCCAGACGTCAGCAACATCTCTGAAATATCCTGCACGTGTGATGTGCCTCACACCATCCGTTGCCGGGGCCAGGCGGTGCTCCCGCGGGATTTGGCCGTCCTGACACAAATCCTGCGCAATCACGGCGGCGTGTCCTTGCTAGACTTAGCTGTGCACGGCCTTGGCAGCCCCGCCGGGAGCAGCTTTAAGGGTCTAGAGTTACTTGGCCTCGTCATCACTAAGGCAGGACTGCAGACTCTGCCTTCAGACGTGTTCAGTGGCCTGGAGGCCACGCTGGTTGCTCTCGGGTTGCCCAACAACAAGCTCATTTCCATCCCCGTGGATGCACTACGCCCATTGCGTCAGCTGCAGCGGCTGGACTTAAGTGACAACCAGCTGCATGAGCTTCCTTCCCGGGCCTTCCCGGCGCTACTGCAACTAGAGAACCTTGACCTCGCTGGCAACAGCCTCCGCCTCCTGCAGCCAGAGGCGTTCGTCCGGCTGCCTCACCTAACGTCCCTCAACCTTGCCTACAACCAGCTGGACGCCGTTCAGATCAACGACAGAACCATGCGTGGGTTGCACGGCCTTCAGCGCCTCTCCCTGCAGTCCAACCTTCTGAAGGGAGCCATAACGCCAACCTTTATTTCCGGCGTGCACGGCCTCATCTCCCTGGACCTGTCAGACAACGCCCTCACCATGCTGGCCCGTGGGGCACTGTCCGCCTGTTCCAACCTGCAAGAGCTGGACTTATCGCACAACATGATCGATGTCATCGAGGACCACGCCTTCGTCAATCTGACGCGGCTGCGTCGCCTCAAGCTGTCCCACAACCGCGTGGTGGCCGTGTCGGGCTGGTCGCTGGCTCACCTGCCACTGCTGACTCATTTGGCCATGGCCGACAATGCCTTGCGAGCCATCACAGCTGACCTGCTCCACCAGCTGCCCGCCCTCAAGTCTCTCGACCTGGACGCCAATGACATCTCGCTCCTGCAGCCACACGTTTTCAACAGCACCCCGGCCCTGCAGCACTTGTCCCTGGCCGGTGGGTGCACTGTTGTTGGTAGTAGTAGTAGTAGTAGTAGTAGTAGTAGCGATGATAGTGATTGTAATAGTAGTAGTAGCGGTGGTGGTGGTAGTAGTAGTAGTAGTAGTAGTAGTAGTAGTAGTAGTAGTAGCGGTGGTGGTAATATTAGTAGTAACAATAGCGCTGGTGGTAGTAGTTGTACTACTACTACGTAGTGGTAATGCGGTGGTAATGGTGGTAGTAGTAGTTGTAGTAACTAGTGATGATGGTAGTAGTTGTACTACTACTACTACTACTACTACTACATGGTGGTGGTGGAACTAGTAGTAGTAGAAGGATGAATGAGCAGTGGGTGTGGTGGTGTAAGCAGTAGCTCAGGAGTAGTGTGGGTGTGGTGAGCATTAACACACTGCTGGGTGTGACTGACTGCTTCCAGGGAATCAAATGGTCTGAGGTCTGCACTTTACATCACTCTGCCTCTTCATGACCCAATTGCCCTGACAATTTTTTTCTATAGAACCCACATTAGCTAGTCATTATAGGAAACCCTCCTTACTGCTACTATCACCATATGTATTCTTAGACCAGGTCCTCTCACTTTCCTATGCCATTTTCATTTTTATTTATTTTCATCCTTACGTTTACACCCACATCACCCTTACTCATGCAGTTGTTCCCTATTACTGAAGATACACAGCACAGGTGACAATATGTATCCCTGTCTCAATTCTCAGTGTTGTGAAACTTCCTCTCTTGCACTATATAATACAGACAATAACATCATTATGAACTGCTTTCACTCCACTTAACTTTCCACCCTCTCTTCATACATGTTCAGCACACCACACTTTGCCTTTCACATGTCCTACACTTTCTCCACATCCATAAAAGCAGTAGCTATATACTTACCAATCTTTTCCTGACACTGATTATCACCCTAAGATCTGCCTAGATGCTGAAACCCTTTGAGGAGATTGTAGTTGACTGGACGCATCTTGTAAGGTTGGATGTAAAAGAAAAGTGTCTTGATTCTGAGATGTAAAGAGAAGTTGGTGACTTTATCATTGCTGCTTGGAAGAATTTTGAACAGGTATCAGAATTAACAACTCATAAGATATATACTTAGAAGAACTTGGAACACGAATCAGAACTAACCATTTCACAGATAGATACAAATTATTATCCTTTTTTTTTCAGACAATCCCCTGCACTGTGACTGCAAGGTGTGGTGGCTGGTGGTGTGGCTGATGCGTCACCCAACACTCAGCCAGGAGGAAAAGGCCAGTGCTGTCTGTGCCACACCCTCCCACCTGGAAAATGCTCCTCTGGTAAGTGTGTAACTCAGGAGTGGGGTTGTGTAATCACAAAACAGCAGGTATAGTCACTGCCAGAGATGGTGCAAAGTTGTTCTGCCTGTGGGAGACCCATAAGCAGTTCAATCCCATGAGGAAAAATTAGGGACTTTCTAATAAAGTGATGGAAGTGAGATGTACATGTATTTATGGCTATGACACATCTATGAAACCTGAGAAGGAATGGTTGTGAAGGGGAGAGGAATTGCACATTGGTTCTTTAGTACCTCTGGACTTATTTATCTTGTAGGTTAAGACATGGGTGCATTAGGTAGTGTACATACTGCAGACATACATTTGTTCTCTTCTTCATCCATCTTTACTTAACTCTCTCTCCATGTCTTATCTCACTTTGTCTTCTTCCTTATCACTTCCTTGACACATTAGTAAGTCTTGTTGTCAATCATTCCATTTTTTTATTCACACTTTCTGTTCAGTACTCAGTAAATCACTCAGTGCCAACACTAATCATTAGTTGAGTCTGTCTTTTCCTCATAGGCACTGCCAAGTGTGTCTATTTGGACTTACATTACTGTGTCAGGCAGAGATGTGTGGATAGGAGAAAAATGGGGGAAGGAACCTTATGAATGAAGCTTTTTTCCTTGTTAGATAGGCAACAACAGAAAAACTAATTGTGTAAAAGCTGTAGAATCATAATCTGTCGTACTTAACAGTGACTAATTTCTTTGATTTAAGGGTTCTCACTGCATTACTCAGCAAAGCAGCCATAAAATATTAATAAGTATTTGATATGCAAATTCTTCTTAATTAATTAACAATAATATTCCTTACCTATGTAGATGCCATTCCCTCTCTTACATGCTCTGCTACATGAAAGTCTTTGTTACAGGATGAACTGACCAAGTCCCAGCTGGTGTGTTTTGAAGAGTCTTACCATGACTACCACGATTACTACCATGACTATTATCACGACGAGGCGCTGGCAGAGGATGCCCCTGACATCCGGCGCTCTGATGCAGAGATCACGCTGCGAGTGGCCCACTGGGTGCACTCGGTGCTAGACAAGGATGTGGACAAGGATCTGTATCAAGGTGTGGAGCTCATCTGGCAGGTAGACGAGAGAGCAATACCATACACGTGTGATGCAGTGCTGGTGTACCAGCTGGTGCAGGGGACTGCTGGTGCCCGTGAGGTGCTGGCCATGAAGGTGGGCGCCAACTGTAGTTCAGATGGATCACAAAACCCCCACCGAGTGGCAGTGACCGTGCCAGCAGAGGCCCTGATGCCAGGCTCCACCTACCGCTACTGTCTGACACTGCTGGAGCGTGGTACTGGTGAGCAGGAAGCCCTCCTGCCTGGCTGCTCAGAGCTCCTGCTGCTGTCAGAGGCCCCATCTCCCACATCGCAGCGCCGAGGCCGAGTGACCAGCCTGACTGCCGGGGGTGTTGGGAGAGCCCTGGTGGTCCACACACGGGTGGATGAGGATGGGCCATGCACCTATACGCTGGCTGTGGTAGCGGGACACAGACTGGCTGCCACCCGACAACTGAACTGTACCGAGGCACGTCACGAGTTCCCATCACTGAGTGCCGGCCAATACGTGGCATGTGCAAGCCCTGATCTCCCTGGCACCAACCACGACCTGGGCCACCTGGAGCACCGCCTCAAGGCTGCACAAAATGTGACTGCAGCGCTGCAGCAGGACTTTGCCGTATGCACACCAGTCATCAGCTTTGTACCATACGGGGAGCAAGAGATGAGTGTGGGACCACTCCTCACGCTGCTCTTCACCCTGCCTGGCCTGGCACTGGTTGTGACACTGTATGTCATTGCCAGGAGAGTGTGGCGTGGCGGTGGCGTCCCCTGGCGCTGGGACCCAAGGACTCAAAAATCAGGGAAGTACTTCCTGTACACAGGAGAGATAGCAACTCCATCCCTGAGTTTGGACCCACTGCCAGCAGATAATCCAGAGACCACCACTCCGGTCTAGGGGCAGCACCAGGCCCACACCCGTACAGTTCCTTTCTAGTCGAGTCATAGTCAGGCTTGTAGTGGAGTACCTGGTAGTGCACCATGGGAGAGCCTTCAGGCTGTGGTGCAGCAACACAACAGTGCCATACACCTTGAGGATGACTGAGGAAGGCTCATGTCAGCAAAAAATGTGTGTATGTGTGTGTGCATATGGTGTGTGTATGTATTTGCTACTTTTATTAAGTATTTTTGTGCCATGAAGCAAGTCATTCTGGATAGTGTGCTTAACGCATGACTGATGAAGTGTAAGTGTGCAAGCACTTTTTTTTACATACATCTACATATACATATACGTAAGTGTGAAGAAGATGCCAACACCTCACTTGCTAGTAACTTGTGTTTGCACCAGTACGTAGCTTTAACCTACTGAAGAGTAGATCTAATCCTAAGTAGAGAAGTCCTCATTTAGTCACATGAAATCATGCATGTCCTGTATCTCACGTGACTATTGTCTTGTCGGGTAGTGTGAAGGACATTCTGTGATCAAGGGTGATGGACAACAGGGAAACAAAATGCACTGAAGTACCAAATTTTAAAAGATGCTTCTGATATGATTATCAATTAGATTTAAAGCAATACTGCAATATTGATTCATAGCACAGTAGTCATGAAAATAAAAACACAAATGCTAAGAAAAGAAATCTAACAAATATTTGCAGAATAGTTCGATTTAAGTAGCACTGGCAAATCCATTCATCTGCAATACTAGTCATTCACATTGTATATCCATCACATTGCCCCATCAAGATAACATTAAGAATATTCCTTCACTTTCAGGTCCAAAATACACTTATAATTTTTTATACTGTGATGTAATCCAAATTTAAACCATTTCTAATTTTTTGAAATTATGACGCCAGTTATAATGTTTGTTACCAGAGAAAATAATGTTAGTGGTCTGCATCTCCTTCACCACTACATGTGTTGGTGAAGGTGTGTCAGACTTTTTACTGTCTACAAAGCTTTAATTTGTTACTTTGGCAAGAATAGCACTGTTCCTCTCACCTGCATTTTCCCCTTTATGTATATTGTTTACATGTCAGTTTCGAGGTGTGACTGCAGGGGGAAATAGTAATATTCTATGATAATAATTTCCTGCCATTTCTTTGCATATATATATATATATATATATATATATATATATATATATATATATATATATATATATATATATATATATATATATATATATATATATATATATATATATATATATATATATATATATATATATATATATATATATATATATATATATATATATATATATATATATATTATATAATTTTTTATTTATTTATTTTTTTCAGAATAACTTTTATAGAAGTGCTAGAGGCCTATCAATCTACAGTAGTAGCCAAGTCCGAAATATATTCCACCCAATTTTTAGAGTAGCATCAAACTTGGATAGCAGAGTAGTATGTGGGTGACATCCTCTTCCCTCACAGCAGATGATGGCAGCCCTCAGCTTGACTTCAGGTGGCTGAGGAAGTTAAGTCATACATCACTTCTTCAGCCACCTTATCAAGCTGAGGGCTGCCATCATTTGCTGTGAGGGGGAGAGGACAGATGTTACCCACAGCCAACATGTACTACTCACCTATCCAAGTTTGATGTTACTTTAAAATTGAGGTGGAATATATTACTCACTTGGTCACTCATGTAGAAGACTGATGTCCTCCACACACCAGTTCAGGGCCCTTTCTTTAGGGAAACACACACACACACACACACACACTCTACACACTATCCCCCCCCCCTCTCTCTCTCTCTCTCTCTCTCTCTCTCTCTCTCTCTCTCTCTCTCTCTCTCTCTCTCTCTCTCTCTCTCAGCCTTATCATTTCATCACTCACTTTCAACCTTCTGTCATACCCTTTCTCTCATCCCTCTCACCTCCCCTTCTGTCTCACCCACCTGCCCACTCTCTCACAGCCAAACATTGTTTTACAGGTCACATACTCTCACTACATCCCACAGACTCACAGTACAATGGTAAATCATGGGTTGCATAGTCACAACTCCTAACCTTACAGCCTGGACATTTTCACTGCCGGGTACAGCTAATAATTTCCAAGAAAATACCACATGAAAGAGAGAAAATGATCTCTACTTACTGAAAGAGCAAAGAAATGGTAGAACATTATAAAGTTACATAACAATTTTGATATCCTGTAGTGTAACCTGCGTCTTGTACATATAGTGTGTCTGTCTCTCAGACGGTTCATGTCTGAACAACTTCTGACTGCATTGATTTGTCATCGCTCATTCATCATTCACTCCTGCCACTTACTTTACACCCTTTACATCAGGCTGAATATCATCATCAACTAGTCTTAACAAAAACATTCAGTGTAGCACATGACCACTGGCAACACTACTTCTTCAGGACAGGTGGTTTGTAATGACAAGAAGCATTTTGAAGTAATCACTAAAGATACAAATGAAAGACAAACCTGCAGGTTGGCTAAAAACCTGTTGTGGTCCTTAACTTCTAACAAAAGTAGAAAAAGATTACCATGTGCTTTGGACTTTATAATTTCATGTGACACGTCACATAAGTAATATGAATTACAAACAGAGTAACACTTGCAAACTGTGTTGGTGGCAAGGTGATATCACATAATAGGTTATTCTTCACAATTATATTGACAGAATATTGTCAAGCACTTAAGATATATATTCATTTTAATTAATAGTCTCAGTATTAGAGGAAATGCACATCCTATCTATGCACTGTATACAAATGTTAATAAGGCTAAGGGATTGGGCACAAAAGATGAGCTCAGTATGACTTGTTTGCCCAGCCAACCAGCATCCATCTGTAGTGGTGGTATGGCACCTCCCCTTTCTGTATACACTGCACTAACTTTGATAATGGCATGAAGTATAATTTATGAATGTTCTTAAGTATCCCTGCCCTAAATGGAGATACTAATAACTTAAAATAATCACAAGAAACTAATTTTGTATTACAATTAGTGGGGCACAGTTCTCCAAAACTGAAAAGAATCACAAAAAACTAATTTTGAATTACAATTAGTGGGACACAGTTCTCCAAAAATATAGTAAGAGGTGACATTCTTATGGTTTTAAGCTAGTAATTTGTCAAGGTTGTTTGAGTACCAATTTGGTGCCATGTGATGGGTACCACTGCACCACCACCACCACAATGTTTTGTAAGCCTTGCTTGGCCACAACAGTGAACAGCATGCCATGTAATATGCTTAATGACACAGAGCATTTTGTTCTTTATGCCTGGACACCACTGATGTAAGCAGCGAGTATAGAATGAATTCACTCATATCTTCCCTACACCAGGGGCTACATCAACACCTCTCACATCATCAATCATTACATTAGTCACTGCTGTGCCATATAATGTATATATTCATATATAAATATATGTATATGACTATATAGCTGTACATAGTGTGCATATGTTTTTAAGATAGAAGCCTGTTACTATATCCAAGTTCTCATTCACCTGCCAGGCTAGGCAGGGCAGGGCAGCACACCGTCCACCTACTGCAACAAAAACTATTGTACCAGCTGAACCCAAGATTAAAGCTTCACAAATTGGTATTCTAATATGTGCACTTGAGAATTTCCAAGTGCAGAACACTTATGACTGTCAGTCTGACATGGAAAGAACAGTGCCTCATTTGCATAGCTGGGCATTATTACGATAAGTTTTCACAATAACAATATCAGGTTCTGCGATAATTATTTTTCGCAGGTTATCGATTCATCGGTATTGCCAATACTTTGTTCCAAACTAGGAATAACTGATCATTTTAGTTTTTGGAACATACACATGTTCAAGTTTTTAAACTTTCAAAATCAAATGTAGTTATTTTACTTAAAAAACTACTTTTCATTAGTGAAGAGACCAGATAAACAGTAAATTTGAAGTTTTTTCTAAGATTTCCTAAGTTTTCTAAGATGAAGATTATCACTAATATCAAAATTTTGGATTTATCAATTCATTGGTTATCAGACAATAAATTTATTACCAGTTATTGCCAATAAGGTTATCAATATCAATTTATCAGTCATCATGATCAACTTTTTTTATCACACTCAGCTATGCTGATTTGTCCCTATGACGCATTCTTGTTAGGGATAGAATCAAGAAAATTTGAGTGGTGGATCAATATTCTGGCTTCACTATCAATAGAATTGAGAGAATGAACAGTGATAAGTGTCCTGCATTGTCATCAATGTGCATCACTGAAATTATACATGTAAAGCAATCCATTGTCTCATGATAAAAACCCAGCCTTAATACCAATCTTTATAAATGTTTAAGTAATCTTTGCAGTACCATGCAGGTTCTCTGGGAAATTATAACAGAAAATAAAATGAGATATGAAACTGCCTTTTCTTAGAACATTTTACCTGTCTTTGAATAAAACATGGAAGCCATTCATATCCTGTCACCTAATCTATACAGATATCACCAAACCCCAGGTAAGGAAAGGTGATTACCTCAGCCTCAACACATCCCAACATAGGTTCTAAAAGTTTAATGTCTGTCAAGTCCACATTTTCTGCATTAAGCCACAAAATAATTAATATTCACCACTGGTTTGGGTGTAACTCGAGATCAAAGATGACTATACATGATAATGGTAACCAAGAGTTTACTGACATCAGGCTTTAGCATTCAAGATATAAGATTAATCATGTTATGATCCAGTGGGTCTTTTTAATGAGCCACAACAGCCCATCACTTGTAATGCCCTTTAGCCCAGACTCATCATGATTGTCACTTTGTGGCTTTGGATTGTAAAAATGTCTAATCATGATAATATGAAACAAAATCAGCCACTAACCTTCGAATTTCCCAAAATTCACACCAGTCATGTGCACCTCTGTAAGACTCTCACCAGTCCTGGGCACCTAAGGCATGAAGTGAGGTAAGAAGTGCAAGGGATTGCCTTGTACTGACCTCTATGATGCCCATTTCTGGTGGGCATCAAAATAAGAGAGAGAGAGAGAGAGAGAGAGAGAGAGAGAGAGAGAGAGAGAGAGAGAGAGAGAGAGAGAGAGAGAGAGAGAGAGAGAGAGAGAGAGAGAGAGAGAGAGAGAGAGAGAGAGAGAGAGAGAGAGAGAGAGAGAGAGAGCATCCTACACATTTTTCACATCCAAACACAATGTTTAATCATCAGTCATCCCTGCATGGTATTGTCACACAAATGTAAATTGTTCATGACTGTTCCAGTCAGCATTGGCACATAAGCAGCCACACAACACACACAATCAAGCATACCTTAAACAATAGCAACATCATAAATACTAGTGAGATACGCCAGGTGGAGGAAGCCGATCTGCACTTGTACCAGTCACCCACTGGGCTGCCACTGCCGCTTCACACAGGGGAGTTGAACACTATGACACTCCGGTCTTCTGACACGCTCACAATTTTGCTGCTGTCTTGGCTGTACCTGGCACACCACACCTGCACAGAATGGAGGCATATCATAATAGGGACAACAAAGTATACATATACAGCAATCCCTCAACTATCAGGAGTTGACCCATCATACCTTCAGTACATCACAAATTTTTCTGGCAAATATATGTAAATTTATATTGCAGACTCCTCAGTACATGTATATCATGGGTTTCTGTGGCTGATGGGTATTTATATTTTTCAGATTTTAATTATTTCTGTGGTAAAATAAGCATTTTCTAGCCTAAAAATTAAATTAATAAATAAAAATTACATTACTGCAATTCATAGAGATGAAGCTCTATAACCTTGATTCAATTTATTGTATATTTCTGCAGATTAGATGACTTTTAGATAAGACAACCCCAAAATTTTGGTAATGGTGGTATAAGACAACACCCAAACTACCAAATCATCTGTGGTGAAGTTTAGGTCAGTGAGCACCAGACAACTAAGACAGAGATATACTAGTGCAATGAATAAAAATACCTTTTTCATCTAAACATAAAATAAAATTCCCACCAGGTGCTTTTGTACATTTTCATGAAAAGGATGGATGGACAAAGACAGTATAAAATTATGGATAGACAATGCGCAGTACAATAATTTTTCCGAAACATAAACAAACAAATAAAAATTCAATCCTGGTCTCTGTATTTCCCAGCTTCCCCTTGCCCTACAATGCCCACATGCCCACCTGGTCATGATGATCCTTGAAGGTGTGGACACAGTTCCGCTGTGCAAAATCCCACACCTTGACAGTGTGGTCTGAGGAGGAGGAGACAAAGTGTTGCTGGTCTGGTGCGAAGTCTACACTGAGTACCCAGGAGCCATGGCCTGACAGGGTACATGCCAGGTTGCTGCTCTTCCTGCATAAACATATACATATAGATACAGATAAGTATTCAACCCCGAACAATCATCAGGAGTCAAGAAACATGTTGCACTCACTTCCACTTTCTCCCTTTCCTTCAATCTCAAGTCTTCTGATATGCTGACAATCTCCTTAAAAACATGGCAATTGATTTCTAAGCAGATCAGAGTACTTAAAATTAAAGGGAAGTACAGAACACAGTGGTAGTGCGTGTGGCAAGTTACTTGGCTAATGAAAATGACAACACTGCCATATACACACATACATGAGATCAACTGATATTTAAAAATAGTCATCTTGTTTAAATTATAAGCCAAATACACATACAAAGTGAAAAGAAAAAAATTAAATATACATACACAACCTGATCAAAGGAACACAACATTAAAATTATACTTCAATCTCTCACATGATACACAAATATCCAAACTAGTAAATTTTGGATAAATACATTACATGACCATTCATGAGCTCATCATATATTTACCATGAAAAATACAAGAAAATTTTTCACAGGAATGTTGAGAGAAAAAAGGTATGTGGTAAGGTATCAAGAATGCATTTCTATATATCACTGTAAATAAGCACAAACTCACAAGAAGATAAACAACCTGAGCCTCTTCCTGAACCTCCATTACTTACACATCATACATCTTCATGTGTCCATCGTCAGCTGCAGTGAGCAGCAGCTGGGAATCCGGGGAGAAGGTGATGGAGCGGATGGTCATGGCGTGGCCTTCCAGGGTGTGCACCAGCTTGCCACTCTCCACGTCAAACACATTGATGAACCCATCAATGGCACCACTAGCAACATACTTCCCATCACGACTCTGAATGGAAAGGAAACAGAATTACAATTAAACATTACCCTTTTCCACAGGCTTAAAAAAAAAAACATGGCTTACATGGACAGACAAAATAAAATAAGAGCTACACAGATAAAGGAAATTAAGATTAAATTAAACTGACTATCAATATAATTCAAGACATGATAAAGTGGATCATCAGAAATCTAGTCTGCAATAAACACACAAAAAACTAAACAGGGTGGTCAAGGTAAATAAGAAAGGTGGACAGGAGAAAAAAAAAAAAAATCGGTCGGGCACAGCAACTGGTTAGAGGGTCACAGACTCTCATGGTGACTCACGTAGGCAATGGAGTAGGTGAAGCGGCCTCGGGTGTCCAGGGTGGTAACATGGTGGCCTCCTTCCGTGGCATAAATGTTGATTTTCCCTGCATAGTTTCCTGAGGCAATGTGGTTCCCCTCAGGACTGAACCCCACAGACCATGCCTCCACCGGGCCACAGTCAATACTTTGGAGCTGCAGATGATGGTGATGGTAAGCACTGAGGCAAGGATGGGACACATGACAACACACAAAGATGAACACAAGTCTGGCATATCAGGTTGAGATGACTGCCAAGGTCTGAGTGGATTTTGGTTATCTTTGCTGTCCTGTTGCTAACAATGACCAATGATGACAACATGTTTATAATATTAATATCACTGAAATTATGAAGTAATGTTATTTGACTAAAGTGGTGTTTCAATTTGCCAATACTGTTCCCAATTTATTACCAATATGTTAATGAAGTCAAAGAAGCTCCATGATATATCACAAAAGAAGCAACTGCTATTCTTAAAATACATTTCCACAATGGTGACAAAGGCAAACATGAGAAATGGACATGATAATTTTATTAAATGAATAAAGGAAGAAAGGTCAAGATACAAGCAATGGAAAACTCAGTAAGAAACATTAAGAAAGGCATGAGGTGCACACTCTGCCTCACCTGTTCCCCGGTGTGGAGATTCCAGAGGCGGATGGTGGAGTCCAGGGAGGAGGAGGCTGCAATGGTACCTGAAGGGTTCACATCCACTGAGATGACCCCCAGCGAGTGCCCCTCCAGGGTGTGCAGCAGCGCCAACTCATCATCACCCTCGCCACCCCACTGCCATACCCTCACCAGGTCATCCAGCCCGCCTGTCACCACATACTTCTGCTCTCTGACCGCCAGGCACGCACACACAAGGACAAGGTACAATTTACCATTATGAGTAACTATCATCACACTATGGCCCAAAATGTTTTAAAATACACCTATTATCAACTCTCTTTAATGTTACTCAGGGAAACTTACACAGGATAGCTAGGAGTAAAATGTAACTAGGATAACATGTTCCTACAAAACTCATTTGCAGTACATTATTCATTCTCCATTTGTTAGTTTACAATTCCACTTCCTTCTCCCCATCTATTCAGTGATAAGAATTTTTCACTGGATAATGTGTTTTAATTTACTGTTTAAAATATCATATTCTATGCAATATAACTACAGAATAATTTTAATTTACTTGTGCCTGATATCTCATTATCATTATCTTAGATAGGTCCTGTAAGAGCTACTGCTCAATACACTCCAGGGGCAGACTTTGCTGAGGGCAAAATGGGCAGTCACCCAGGGTGGCATCACCATGGTGGCAGCAAGCACCACCCAATAAAACTTATTTTTGTGCTGTTTTGTTTGTTTGTACTGTACTGTCTGTATTTACTGTAACAATGTTTGCTGGTGTAATTCTGATTGTCTTAATAAGTAATGAAATAAATGTCAACTTCTACAGATGGGGTGGTGGTATGGGGAGTGCCAATGTTGAAGTTTGGCCAGGATGCCACATGGGCCAGCTCCACCACTGATAGACCCAGTCATATAAACTTAACTTGCACAAGATACAGCAGAACCTCTGAACATGAGTTTAATTTGTTGAAGCAGGCAATTCATATCACAAATTCCATATATTGCCATTAAAACAGGCAAAGGTGCTACATTTGTAATCAAAAGGAAATTTGTGTTCATAATTAAAAAAAACATTTGTATGATATTCAGATTCAGAAAAAATTTGTGTTCAGATTCGTTTGTATTCAGAAATTCTACTGTACATATAATGCCAAGTAAACATATCAATATCTATTACGTACTCGATTTCACATTTATGCAGTCCTAAAAATTCATTCTCTAGGCTTGACCATACTACTTACAAATCTTAAATGAATTAAAAATCTACAGCAGCTCTTAATAACTGAATAAACATCAATTGTAATAACTATTATTGTCATTACTGTTACAGTATAACTATTACCATCATCAATACAAACCTAGACACCACAGAACTCACATATCAGGCACATTTTTGTCCTCTTCATTCTGCGTATCTTCATTTTCTTTATTTTCATCTTTTTCTTCAGAGGATTTTTCCTTTGATTTGTCCTCAGGAACAAAGTGGCCCCAAGCACAAGCCCAGATGCCCTCTGAGTGGGCATTTTCTCTTTTGTTCAGGAGGGAGAACTGAAAGAAGACAAAGCTGTGTTACTAATATAGAGACACCCTTTGTCCACTACACCAGATATCAGTGTAATACAGAACTTTAAAAGTAACTAATCTTTAACCACATCTATCCCTCTGATGCCTCACTTCCTCCAGAAGCACTCCACAATGAGATGGTACTACCACCTTTCCCTATTCAAACACTTCCTTCGTGTGTGTTCAAGTGCCTGGTCTCCATTAAGCCCTCCTCCACACATGCACTCCTTTACCCAAGCCTTCCATCAGTCAGTACTTTGCTTCATTATTCTATTTTATTTCATTTAAGTTTTTTCTGAGTGTTTTTGGTCATTTTTGTAAGTTTTATGATGTAGTCTATCAAATATTAAACTGGTCTTAACACATTTAGTCATAATTCAATAATGGTGAAGAATACCATACTGGACAGGGCTATGATGAGAGAAAATGTGGATTAAAAACAATACCTACATGAAAAAAAATTTATAATAGATATTATCCATAATAAGAGTAAAAATTTGTGAAGAGAGAGAGAGAGAGAGAGAGAGAGAGAGAGAGAGAGAGAGAGAGAGAGAGAGAGAGAGAGAGAGAGAGAGAGAGAGAGAGAGAGAGAGAGAGAGAGAGAGAGAGAGAGAGAGAGAGAGAGAGAGTTTGGGAATTCCAGGGGAGCAAAGACTTCCCCCTCCTCCCTCGTTAGTGTTAGGTGGTGTGCATTTGCTTTCCACATCCTAAAACAGCGATTCTCAAAGTGTGTGCTGCGCCACATTAGTGTGCTGCCATTATCTCCTTGGTGTGCCGTAAAGATTTGGGTGGTATTTTGTGTACATAATATAATGAAACTATGGTAAATTGTTATCTATATTTATAAAAGGGCAGGTGTGCTGCAAAAATATTAGTTGTTTCTTAGTGTGCCATCATACTAGTTTGAAAACCACTGCCCTAAAACCATGCTAGCTCACCAGTCCCATAATTTATGTGCACTTGGGAGAGCAAAAAAAAAAATAATAAATAAATAAAAACAATGTATGAAACTGCTGACTTACCTATTTTGAATTAATGTAGTATCTATTTCTCAGCAAATAGCAGTTTACCAAAACATCATCAGTGTTAGATAATCTTTCTTTCCCTGCCCTATGACCTTCAGCAACATGGTTAGCACTGCAGAAAAACCCTTGCTCACTAATGAATTTTCTGCAGACATTTTCTGTATGAGTATTCTGTGTTATCAATGGACTTTTGGAAAACTTAAACCAGTACAAAGATGACCTGTACCTACAAAAACAACACACCAAGGAGCGGCACCTGCCTGCTGCCCACCACTGGGAGAATAAGGCAAAGCTCCTCAGTAAGGTGTGAGTGAAGTCTGTCCCCTGCATGTTTAGGAGTTTAATCCCTCAGGGTTTACAATTAAATTAGTTTTAGATTAATTTAGTTAATGACAAACTAAATATTAGCCATGAAATTTTGGAAAAACTGTTTTTATTTGATTTCTAAAATATAGTATTATCTAAAAAATTTCAATTATCGGACATAAAAAAAAAATAATTACAATAAATGTCTTCGAAAGTGACCGTGCAGTTTTCCACTATTATAGGTATGAGTTTAAATGATGTGTGTGTGGTGTTTTGTCTGAATGAACCCATGCAGGACTGCTAGCATAGTATATAGATACAAATAACTCTTAAGAGCCAGGACTTTTCCTTTTTTCTTATTTTCTCTGCTTTCTCTCTCCACAAACTTGACATCTGCTGTGAGAGCCAAACAACACTAAAATATTAACCCTACTGCCAAAAAATTATGTGAAATAGCTAAATGAAATTAAATTCTTAAAGCTGTCATGAACCCTCCATGCACACTCCTGCAGGGCACTAGTTCTGTGGAGCACTAGCCAGGTAGAACACTAGTACAACAATAGCCTAATGAGGAGCCTCACCTCCTCCTATTGGTGGCAGGTCAACCTGGCAGCACTTCAGGGGATACTGACATGTATCAGGCAAGATAACCTTTCCTGGCAGAATCTTTACTCACCAGTGACTGGTTAATGCAGGTGAATTTCCATTTTCCCTGCTAACTACCTATGGCAGACCAAACTATTTTCTTCTGATAAGTTTTGATGTTTTTAAATAATCTGCCAACACTGTCTCAAATCACTCTGTTTTCATTGTTACTATAAGTTTCCAATACATATATATGGGGTTCCTAACCTAACCTAACAAAACCATACCAAACCTAACCAAACCAAACCTATTTTAACCTAACTAAACCATACCTAACTAAACCATACCTAACTAAACCAAACCTAACTAAATCTAGCCTAACCAAACCTAACCTAACATAACGTAACCAAACCTAATCTACCTTCCCCTTGTCCCTTGAGAGAACGAGACAGTTGTGACTCACCCTCAGTGGGACATGTCTCACTGTCCAGTTTTGACCAGTTGTTTGATAACATGTCCGAAAGAAAGCCAATAAATTTTCAAAAATCGCTGACAGTATTAGTATTAATTTACAACACATAAATATGAGGTTCAAAATACTCTACACAAGGAGCTCTAGCCAATGAGATATGTCATGAAAACAGAAGTGAATATGAAGTGATTCTGGAATAATACCCTAATGCATTCATAACACAGAATGCAATACAAACTCGTACTCGGGTAACAATGTGACTTATTTTCAATCAAACAATGTCATCCAACAGAAATAAAAGGTAAATTCTTGTACAATGAGACAGTGTAATGCATACATACTTCAATTTATGAAAACAAGTGGCAGCATAGCCAAGTATCCATGTGAATCAACCACTGCTGTCATGCTCTGCATCCTGAGGAAGTGGTAAAAGGATCTTTTACTTCATAGAAGCACTTTGAAATCAATAATTAGTCCTTACCAAAACTTCCTATATCGTAAGTAAATCGTGTGGCCTTTTTAACAACAACAAAAAAAAAAAATGAATACTGGATAGGAATCCTAACTCTTGAGACTTTTCACAAAATCCTACAGATGATTGAAGACACTTCTGCCTTCACCAGGACACATTTTAACAAGTTGGACCACCTCATACCAATTTATCAAAGACAGAACGGAGAACACAACATCAGTCCAGAGATCGATCGGCCGAAATCACAAGATCCAGCAAGCAAAGAGGCCCACAGCCATGGGGTCACGGCTGCCAGCAGTGACACGCCTTCATCACACTGCTACGTGACACTTCACTACAATATATGCAAATACACCCCACCTCACAAGTTCCTGATCTTAAATACCCAGCAGTCGCCACCAACACAAAACACGTCACAAAGCCTGTCAGTCCCCCAGACCACGCCGCCTTACAGATGGTGGTGACAGCCTGTATAATGCTCCCTATTGCCCTCTGGAGTAAGGACATGACGCCATGTATATCCTTGCATTACCTCTACCTGCAAACCGGTGGAAAAAACTGCCGCGGAACACTCACCATGCTGCTGAGTAGTGTGTGGCCCCCGGCGCGCCGCAGCTGGAGGTGGTCTAGCTGTGCTTGGTGCTGTGAGTGGCCGCCCGCACCAAGGGCCTACACGCTACTATTCACGCTAACCCGCTGTCGCGCTCGCTCCTTACCCATGATCTCCAGTCCACACTAATTTCACTATACAGTTTTCATATATTCTTACTCGGTAGATTTTCAGTAATCAGTTGAAATAAGCTTTATAGCCATATGTTATGAAATGAAGAGATGCCACTACCCCGCTCGCCCCTTGCCCTAATTTCCACACCCAATATTTTTTTTCTTTTAGGTATCTTTACTAAAAATATTTTAAATAATCATCTGAAATAACCTTTATAGCTTTGTGATTAAATAAAGACTTAACACTGTTGCCAAAGGACCACATCCTGACGACACCCGGCATCTCCCTAAAGCTGAACAGCGTGCAATGGTTGTTAAGGGGTGATTATACTGCTCAATGCTGCAAAATACCAATAAGGATTATAATGAAAGCAATAAAGGCTTTCCATAGCCAGAAAGAATGGGGACGTGGGGTGACAAAAGATACTGCTGTAAAATCACTGAGACCTTCATAGTCTCCAAAGGGAAAAATGGGGTAGTTTAGCAGGAGTAATTAATTTGAGGGATATTCGCGATGAACTGACATTAGTTATAATTCTATACCGCATCAAACACTATAAGTAGCTATCTCAATATCACCTCAATCTTATAATTTACTTATACAGTAGTTATAAATCAAACAGCCTTGTTAAGACCAAAAGATCCCCATTAAAAATCAACAAGACTTCTAGCATAATGTTCTTTTATTTTCTTACTTATGTCTGTACTTTAGGTTGGCTACTTGTTGTCTATAGACAAGCCATGTTGGCTTAGGGGCGATTCTTACTTACCTGCAGGTTCTTGATTAAGCATTTACTTTGGTTGTAATACTTACCTGCATCTTACTGATTGAACATGGCTTTGGTGAAGTTCCCCAGTCTCTTAATTTACAAGAGTGAACAAAATAATGTTACACTATAGTCACTACACACACACACAGAGAGAGAGAGAGAGAGAGAGAGAGAGAGAGAGAGAGAGAGAGAGAGAGAGAGAGAGAGAGAGAGAGAGAGAGAGAGAGAGAGAGAGAAATAATACTAGGAAGATGCCATCATGTGAAGTTCATCATTCTGAAAAATTATAATAGCAAACTTTGGCATGTTTCAGATTAATTATTCCATCTCTTCATCCTTACAAAAGATCATAAGGTTCAGCGTGAAGAAGCAGGATTTTAGTGTCATTTTATTTTTAGCTTTGAGATGCAACAACAACTGTACAAGGTAAATATACAGGATTTTACAAAACTCTGCAAACGTGATAGCACTTACGAGACACAACACAAAAAGTGTATTAGAGAAAAACTTGACTTAACGTCTTGATGCGAAGATACACAGATGTGATGCCTTGATTCTTGGGTTCAGAGATGGGCAGTGTGAGCCAAGAGGACGAGGGAAAGGCAGGCTACGGGGATGCTACACTCAGCCACCAATGTCTAACAATCAAGAATGTGACGCAGAGAGTTTGTTAAGTCAATTATTTCTCCACCGTTTACCCAACATTCAGTCTATCAGATACCTAGGAGAGGATACATAAGAAGCTTTTTCTGTAACATGTTACACACATACGAACACACACCCTTACCAACAAGATGACACCTATATAGTACGGAGTTATCATTGTTACACTGTTTAACAATCACTGTTATGAGGTTTTGTATGTGACAGCAAAAGGCAGTACTGTATACTTATCCTTGGTAGTATGTATCATTTAACACCGACTTGTGGGCACAGTACAGTGAAGTAGACGACTGACCTCTGGGCCAGTGGAAGCACAACTTTAGGAATTCTGTTTGTTCATAATTCAAGTTAAACAATTCTCCCTTGGCTGAAATGTTCACACAAATCTTAGGTTTGGTCTTGCATGGTTTGCTGAGAACAGGTGTCATGAATTTACTTACACAGTATTTATATTAGTACTTGCAAAAAAATACTTAAAAGAATAAAGGAATTTTACCACATATGAAATGCCAAATGATCCATGCAAGGACGTTGTTTGGGACACTTTGTTGTCTGGAGTCAAGGAGTTCTCAAAAGATACAAAATAGTGATATGTGAAATTTTACAGAGCTGAACAAGCCTTCAAATCATTAGAAATACAGTAAAGAATATTTGCTTCTTAAAGTGTCTCTGTCATTAATCAGGTCTCAGATTATCTGCACATCCTCCTCGCTGTAATAATACTAATGTGTGTGTGTGTGTGTGTGTGTGTGTGTGTGTGTGTGTGTGTGTGTGTGTGTGTGTGTGTGTGTGTGTGTGTGTGTGTGCTCAAATTAGCTTGGCAGACATGCACTGACTACCTCTACCAGCATTCACCATTCCACTGCCTTCTGCTCCTGACAGCCACTGATCACAACTATGGAAAGGGAAGTAAGGGATGGGTTGGCCTGTGAAGTGAAGGACTGAGGAGCATTGAAAGAGTGAAAAGGCAGAATTTTATCCGTGAAGTTAATCTGTGAAGTTAATCTGAATAGAATATAGTGGGAAGGATTACTGGGTCTGCCTTACTGGTCTTTGGTATAAAATACTAAAGTTTGGCACAATATCTTTCAGCAAAATATATATACTTATATCTTTGACAAGTCTGTATACTGTCTAAACATTACAAGTGCAATCCTACAGTGCTCAGTGCCCTAGAAGTGTCCTGCACAGCTATGATGGTTACAAAAATAACATTTGAGATAAATATTTATCTTTCTGAATTCAACTTTGAACTTGATATGATTTCACTAAATAAACTGTAGTACTTAAACTGTATTTAGTTTTCATTATACAGTAGAGTCCCATTTAAATGAATGGTTTGGCAGGCCAGACTACTTTTGATAATTTAAGAATTCAGAGAAGCTAGCTTTTCTCATAAATTTTCTCTTTTGCTTTTATCTGATGAAATTCCTGGCTGATAACACTAACAGTATAATTAATCTGTGGCAGTGAGAAAGAAAGGACTTTTAGTAAATTAGATAAGTATTTGCCAGGTGAGTTGTAGATTAGTAAGACTTGCTGAAGACAAACTGTCTACCTTGTGATGCATGCAAATTGTTTGGATTTCATTTATTTTTGGTATTTAAGTCCATATATCGAGTCCAGTCTGGAGAATTTTCCTGTGTGGAGCTTCAGATATATATACTTCAGTTAAATAGAATTCTGCTGTATATAACATATAGAATATTATGAGTAATATTGTCATTAGTATATGCACTTATTCATATCAAGTTAACATGTCTTTCTGCAAGGTAACAAGTTATGGACCTCAGTGGAGCAAGAGTAGCTTCATCATCATCAAGGTGTGCTGCTCCCTCTGTATCTCCTCCATCCTTGCTAACATGACTACTGACACCACCATTACCATCATTACAATCCCATTATATACGTCCAAAAAGGCAAGGGATTCAGATATACCAGAGGTTTCCAAACTGGGGGTACACCTTCTTTAGGGGGCAATGAAATCATTTGCTGCAAAACACTGTTTTAAAAATTATATAATGGAATAATTCCAAGAACAATGGGTGAAAATGAAACATGGAAATAGGCAACTATGTCTTATAGAGGGACTGTCATGTATAGGTCTGATGATTTCTTGCAGCTTTACTTATTTTCTTAAATTGTTATGTAACAAATATTTGTCCTTATGCTCATGCAAAGTATAATTCCATCAGTCAGCCTAATCTATTCTCTATCAATTCAGCTCTCCTTAGCTATGTGTCTTGCACATGTTACCAATAGCAACCACACTGATGCTGCTGAACCATCACAACACAACCACTGACAAAGTAAAGGAACGGGTGTGCAGGTGTGCTAGGAGCAGCAAGAGGGCATAATATTAGATAGTTTGGGAACCACTGAGATACATGGAACAGACACTATCAACCACAGATTCATTGGTACTCATGGATGCACCACAACTATTTTCATAACCATCAGCAACCAAATAACATGTTACTTGTCACTTACACATATATTACTGTGAAATTCAGCTTCCTTTTTATTCCAAGTTTCCATTGATACAATAAAATCAATGTAATGTAGCAAAAAAAATGTTGAACACTTCCAAAAAAGCAACACAATACTAAGATTTACTTTGCTATTATGTAGAATGAAATGTCCTTCCTGTGAAAGTGAAAGACTGCAAGTTCAAATTAATGACATTTGATAATAAAACCTATAGCAGTTAGACAGATAAATTATTCCTATTATAATTGATATGTTTTTTTTGAGAAAAAATATAAAGATTACCACACTGAAAATGAGAAACATAGGAGAGGATTACTACAAGTTATAAGTAGGGAGTTATCCTTCTGCTGGTCTGAGGTGTGACCACCACACTGCACACACACAGGCAGCCTGTCCTGCACCACTCACTGCACACAGTGACGGCTTCTGGAATGTATCTACACCCAGTTCAGGTGCATTAGTTAGTCACTCAGCCAGTCACTCAGTCAGTCACAACCACCATCTATTATTGTAGATACAAAACCAAGAAGAGAGAGTATAATTATGCAAAGTATCCATCACTATCAGATACTTGTTATATACAAGATAAATATACTAACTCTAAACCATGAAAAAGAAACAAAAGAAGCATAGTTTTTCCTAGCATTTGAATAGTATTCAAAATATATCACAGACTTCACTATTTATTACAATAACATGAACAATAAAAATAAATACAGTATTCATAAATACAATATATTCATGAATGGCTCACTAACTTATGAGGGAGCAAGACAGACAGCCACACAAAGTGGAGACAATCCTAAGAAAGCAGTGATGTAGTAATGTTATGACACTGTTGTGCAGGACAGGACAGACTGCAGACACACTATGAGGCCAACAACTAAACACTAAATTTTGTAATACTTCCTTACATGAGTGAACACTGAGGACAACCTTCCATCAGACTACAGGTGTGTGGTATTCACCTTCTGCAATCATGTCTGATGGAGGCACAAAGGCTTTCCATAGTAGCCAGGTGTGTGAGCCTTACACCTACACAGCATGTATGAAATCCCCTTACCAATGATGCATTTCAGGCATTAGAAAATACAGAAAAATTCCTCTCTTAAAATTGCATTGGTTCAGCATACAACAAAAATAAATCAACTCCTTATGTAAATACCTAGTTTTGGTCAAGAAATTTTGTTTTGACTACACATTGCTCATGTTTGTTGAAATATTGATGACAGGAGGAGTTTCTGCAAAGAAACTTCAGCAATAACTCAGGCACTTTAGGAGGTACACACTTATTTCAGTAAAGGAGTATGTATTGTCTTTTGCAGCCAGCACTTATTGTTATCCTGTCTTCATGCAGCAGGTATTTAATGTCAGTTCATTCTCATCCCATTCATCACTGACCAGGTAAGGTAGTCTGGTCTTACCCACCAACTTCATACAAATTAATATTTTAGGTTTCATAGTGTGTGTGTGTGTGTGTGTGTGTGTGTGTATTTACCTAGTGTGTGTGTGTGTGTGTGTGTGTGTGTGTGTGTGTGTGTGTGTGTGTGTGTGTGTGTGTGTGTGTGTGTGTGTGTGTGTGTGTGTGTGTGTGTGTGTGTGTAATTTATCCAATATGAAGGGAGTGACCAAATTTTAAGTAACTTCCTAGTCATACATTTGGCTTTCAGGTCACCACATCCACTACACATCCTGTCACTGCCTCTGCTGTAAGTAATGCTAATTGTTTCAATGCTCCAAGCTTGGCAGGTGAGGGCGAGGCACTGTGCTTTCGAGTTGGTGACAGGATGCTTTGTAGTGTGCACCTCATGTGGTATTCTTGTTCTATATGTATATATTTTTTTTTTGTTACATTTTGCCATGTGTTTCGTCCTTGCCCTAACAGAGTTGTAACATATAATTGAAATAAACTAAAATGGCCTTTATAAAATTTTGTGTTTGTTTGAAATTAATTGAAGACAAAAAATTACCTAAATATAAAGAGCACCTTCAATTAACTAAATGGTAGTTTGTATTATTTATAAAAGTGAAACTGAACAACACATGAATATATGACAACTTCTCTCGTTATAAAGGGGGAAAAATTATAATTTTTTCTTTTTTTTATCTGAATGTGTACTACAAAATAAGACAGGCATTGATCCCAAGTCAGCTGTTGTAGTTCACTTCTTTGGTCTCGTGATGACACCAATACATCACATTAGTGAACACTGATAACAAATACAATGCATGTGTCGATGACATTCTTGCAGATGATAACGTTTGTGTGAACACACTGGACATAACAATGTAGGGATTTAACTTTTGTCGGATTCACACACACACACATTTATGCACAAGATATACTCAAGAAATTTTTATTTATACATATACTAGTTTGTTTACATATCTCACAACACATGTGAACTGGAGATGTATTTTCATTCTTTATCAGTATTCTGAGTGAGTTCCTCCATACACAGCAGAAATAAGTAAGATACAGCATCCTATCTTGTGCAGAGAACTGAGAGTTGGATGAGAAAAGGCAAGATTCTAGAAACGTAAAATAAAAAAAATAAAAAATTCAAATCTGTAGGGATGATATTTACTACAAATATAAAACCAGCCGAGAAAGATAAAGCTAAATTAAGTTATTTTACATAAGATCTGCCAAGGTGCATCATGCATAATGCTGCACAAGGCATGTCAAACACTGAGATGCCTTTCACACATGCAACAGTGTACATGAATGATTACTTTTAACATATACTTTGAAATGATGTATTGTATTATGATCTTCACTAAATGTTCACATGACCAAAGGAGCACAAAAAATAGGTATGTACATAATTATATATATTTAGTATTTACACATGAACGTTTAGGGACTCACACATGTATTGTCAACACAACAATAATTTCAGCTTATGTTTGGGCGGAATTGGAGTCTGAACTTACCGATCAATTTTGCGTCTGTCATCCTAATGCGCATGATTAGTCATGTCACATATTTGTTCTCCTGGTGTTACAACCAAGCAATAAATAATATGCACATAATACTGATGTGTATGTTTTTACATTATCAAAAAATATAGTTACAAAATAGAGCATATATTAATACTTGAAATTAATTTAAACCTAAGGGTAATATAAAAAATATGTTTTCTAACTAATCTTCACCTACAAACACTGTTATTATTATTAACTACAGAACAGCTTGGCGTTTGACAAAAAGACACCTGGAATCACACTCTGTGGATAAAGCTTCTGGCCAGAGTGCACAACTGTCACACAGAAATTGTCTGACTTTTAAATAAGAAAAGGGGCTTTTAAAATTATGATACCAAATCCAACATTTTTCTTCCATGATTACAAAAGTTTTACCATGAACCTCATCTGTTAATTAAAGGGATAGTTTTCTGGCCTGTTAATGTATGAAACTCACAACAATTTGTTATTCCTAATCTTGAATTCCTGCAGGTGACAGATTCTCTCTAAGATCACGTGAATTCCCAGAGAACAGCACAAAAACTGTGGCACTCATGTGCAGCATTATAGCTGTGAAGTAGTGTTTCAGACTGCATGCAAATCACTGCAGGGGTTTCCTTTATACACACACCTCCACTTTCAACAGAGGCTGCACTGCTCACCTCGTGGCTAGTGACCTGAAGAAGTGAAGGCAGAGCAGTACAGTGTCTTCCTACAGAATAATATTTCCCACAAGGAGCAATACTAAACCTTACCTGAAAAATTCAGCAATGTTTGCTTTGAGTTCATTGACACTGACATTGATAATGGTCTGGATTAAGGCATGAATCTGGTGAAAGCAATCCTCTCCACAACACATGATGCTGTGGAAGGCTGTATTAGATGGCTGTCAGAAGCTATTGGCCATAGATTTAGTGTCCCCTGGTAGAGTGGAACTGCATTAAGCTTCCTGAAAATGCCCAGAGACTTAAAACTAATCCCCCAGAAATAATTACATCTGTATTTTGAGTTTGTGGTGGTGATATTTACATACTTCACTATGCAGAGAGTGTGCCGCGACAAATGTTAGTGACTTCGGGCATCCCACTGGAAAAGACCCTACCACACACACACACACAATCACACACACACACACACACACACACACACACACACACACACACACACACACACACACACACACACACACACACACATACATACATACACACACACACACACACACACACACACACACACACACACACACACACACACACACTATGAACAGAGTTATGTAAACAACCAATCTCTAGCTGCACTAAAACATCTGACAACCATAACAATGTGGTTCACAGGTAAAAATGATCTTGATAAATACAAGTATGACTTTTAGACAATATCTATTCCATTTGAATCCCAAGTAAGGAGCCAAATTTTCTCCCTTTGCTGTAATGGCATCAGGTCCACAAAGATGAATTCAAAGATAAGTCCACATCCTCCATGGCTTGGGAGGCCAAACTGACAGCAATGTTTTATAATTTGTCACCTGTGGAAAGCAACCTCTCCCTTGGCCAAATATTGTGTGCAGAGAAAGGCAATGCTGGGGAACAAGGCATTACAGATATTGATAGATGGGTAGACAGACACAGACAGATTAACAGACATGTGGGAACTGCAGCATCATGAACACACTGCATAATATTGGAGAGAAACTTTAAATGCATGAACATACTGCATAATATTGGAGAGAAACTTTAAATGCAATGTCATGTAATATTTTGCTTGAAAAATTGTACAGTTATTGTATGAACTTGTCTTTATTCATATCTTCCCATCACACTCACACTCACAACCACATCCATGAACACAAAAAAACACACAGACAAGCAGCACAAGATGTGTTGCAGTCCCTCTTTCTTCCTTCCACACATGCTACAGTCATGCACACTTCACTGCAAACACAACTTACGTATATCATATATTATATTCACAGTTAATAATATTTTTTTATTAATAACAAAGTATATTCACAGACAGACAGACATTTACAAACACTTTTACCTATTCTATCAGTCAAATCTCTCCTTGATGCTTCTTTCTTTCTCTTGCTGAATATTATGCCCACCCTGGTGCTGCACCCTCTGCCGCACCAGTGTCCCCTTGGTGGATGCAACCCTTCATGCCTGAATCCCATCCCCACATAGACTATACACTCTATACAACCAGCTGCTGCACCCGACACGCAGCACAGAGGAACACCACCACTTTGGTCTCTCATACACATTCTTTTGGGACCAGTTGAAGAAAATATGTTATATGTATTTATATTGAAGAAGAGATAAAGAGTAAAATAGAAGCATCTTAGATTCACAGTAGTACAAAAGGGCAAAAAACATCTGGAGTTGAGTAACTTTATAATGAAAGATGAGGCTAAGGAGCTTTCCTATGTAGCGTGAGGGAGGATTTTGATAACTTTTTTGTGTGATGTTGGGCTGATATAGATGGTGACTGCAGAAGTGAGGCTGTACCACTGTCAATAACTTTTAACTACACAGTCCAATTTGCTCTTTCTTCTAAGTCTTTAATGCTGGCTGAGCAAGATGACTGGTAGCCTCTGGAGATGGACAAGTGTTGAGGCGATGACTGAGGACACTGTAACTATCAAGACACTTGGTCAGGAAGGAGTGTGCTGCTGCCTGTCATGGCCACCAATGCAACTCTGAAACACTGTAACACTGTATTCACTCGGGTAATATAAAACCCTGGTGCTTTAGTGCTTTATTTAATATAAGCAGCCATAGAGCTCTAATCTGTGCCCTCTGAGTATAAAGCAGGAATATTTCATTGTCTAGATATTATCCACTAAGGAAAATGTGTCAAAATAGATTAAAAGAAAGGGCTTGTTAATTTTTTGAAATGAAAGGAAATTCTGAGAAGAGAATGAAGGTCTGCTATGTGATTTTTTTTCCCATTCTCTTAAGGTAAATTTTGCATAATATGAACATTCTGTACAGCCAAGTCCACAACAAGCAAGAGCAGCTGAATGAATATGCAATCCACTTTTCATAACAGGATGTTGGAGTATGGCATAAAGAATGGTAAAGGATATGGAGACAATATCGGAGTGGGTGTTTGAAAGCAGTCAATCCAGGGGTTAACAAAGAGAAAAATCAAGAGAGAGAGAGAGAGAGAGAGAGAGAGAGAGAGAGAGAGAGAGAGAGAGAGAGAGAGAGAGAGAGAGAGAGAGAGAGAGTAGTTTCTATTATTCTTTCACAAAAAAATTACCACTTGAACGGAATGCATGAGAGTAATAGGAAGGTGGACAACACAACTCACTTTATACAATCTTATAAGGTTAACCACACAGCAGAACAAGCACACAGTGAGCAGCACAGACACAGATGCCAAGCAGAATGTATTATTTTGCCCAGGATTGCCAGCACCCAAGGCAGGACAGAAGGGAGAGGGCCAGCAGGCTTACAATCCCTTATTATGGTAAGAATAAAAAGGCGAGGGAAAAAAGAATGAAGAAAATGACATACCTATTAAAATATCCCTCATTCACTTGGTGCAATTGGCAAGGACAACTCAATGCACTAAACTACAATGAATATTCTAAAATGTAATATGCAAAAAAAGTAATTTAATTATTTAAAATCTAACATTCTTGACACATTGCTGAAGAAATTAATTCATGTCTTTTCTCTTCTCCTGTTATCCAAAATGGAATGAGCCTTTCTATCCTCCTTCTTCCCCTGCTCTTTTCTGTTCTCTCTACATCAACAGTTGCACTCCCTCTCTCCTCACCTGTGTGCTGTAGACTGACCACAGAACTATGGCATTCAGCACCTCAGCATCCCATCTTCTTCCTCTTTTCAGCTTAAATCCCTATTCAAGGTTGCTGTTTCTAATGAGCCTTTTCCAACTGATATGTGGATATAGGAAGGTATGGTTCGTACAGGGACCGGCACATAGAGGCATGATGACTTCTTGCAGTTTCCCTTATTTTCTTATGTTATCAACTTTTTCAATCTTACACCATTTTTTCACTTATTCCTTTGTCTCTCAAGTCTTCTTTAATGCAGTCACTTAATTCCAGGTCTTCCTCTTCTCTGTATTCCTATCACCTCAATATTTCATCCTGACCCAAGAAATACTGAGGACATATCAAGGACAGACAAAACAATTCCAAATATGAAGATGTTAACCTGATCAATTTTCATTACCTGAGTCTTTGGATGAAATACAAGTTCTGATTTTGTAGAATATAATTTGATTCATCCAACTTAGGTGCAGAGAGTAGGTATGTATGGTTCCCAAGATTGTCATGGCAGCCAGACTTTGAAAATTTCTGATACTTTGAGTCCCCATTGCCTTGTGTAAGTGTTGCCTTCACCCTCATGCAGGAAAGGTACAAACTGTCTGCATGTAAGTATAGCTATTTTGTTGCCTTCACCCTCATGCAAGAAAGGTACAAACTGTCTGCAGTGGCCCACACATCACACTCCTATGACAAATGGTGTGTCATAAAGCATCCCTTTCACATTGACATTTCCGTTAAACAAGAAACTACCCAACATAATTAATTGTCACAGAAAAATAAATATATATTCTTTCTTTAATACATCGAGGCATGAACCTTGTGTCGTGACTGAGGTCCACCCTCTCTGTGGCTCCCGAAAAAAGTGGAGCAGAGCATTAATTCTTTTAAGTTTGCAACATTTCCACCACTCTGTTCCTTCTGAGAAACAGTTAAATGCAAGTGATAGGAAAATACATGAATTAGTACCTGTCTGCAACACCACACAACAGCAAAAATTTGTATTAGTACATCTCTTGGTTTTTAATTGAAATATGAAGTTTTGAAAAGCGTCAATCCTAGAGTAGCACTGGAAGAATTCAATATTTTCTCTAATACATCATTTGTCGAGTTTGAAAGAGAGCGAAAGAAAAAACAAGACAAGAGAAAGGGAGTGGGAGTGGGAGGCAAGGGGAGACCAGGACACAGGGAGGAGTGGTTGGCTACCTTAACCACTGCCCTGGCTGGTGGGGATGATGGGAGGCATCTGGGCGTGGACGGGGGTGGTGTCCTCCTCGGGGCTGGGTGAGTCCACCGGCCGGGAGACAACCTTCACACTCTGCCGGACTGGCTGGTCGTTGTGCTGTGGAAATTTAAGAACATAAGAACATAAGAAAATAAGGGAAGCTGCAAGAAGCCATCAGGCCTTCACGTGGCAGCTATGTAATTAATGTTTGTCTAATGACACAAGATTACCAAAGACCAAAGTGATATATCAGCAAAATACACAATATGAGAGAGAGAGAGAGAGAGAGAGTGAGAGAGGAAGAGAGAGAGAGAGAGAGAGGAGAGAGAGAGAGAGAGAGAGAGAGAGAGAGAGAGAGAGAGAGAGAGAGAGAGAGAGAGGCGGAGAGAGAGGAACATGACTTATTCATACAAAACTCATCTTCAGTAAAATGTAAATGAACCAGAATTCATTTGCCTATTATTTTAACCCTTTACCAAACTGTGTGTGGCAGAGCAGTTTGTCACATCTGGCCACAAATAAAGAGAGAGAGAGAGAGAGAGAGAGAGAGAGAGAGAGAGAGAGAGAGAGAGAGAGAGAGAGAGAGAGACTGTCATCAATATTTCCAGGTTCAACACTCTCTTTTAAAGTATCTGGATGATCGGCCAAGAACAAAAAAAAAAAAAAAAAAAAAAACACTCAAATGATGTTCCCGGAAATTAAATAAAAGAAAGAAGATTAAAATTCCCTGTATAATTCAATAATCATTAGATATGCAAGGGAAACTATTAAGAGAGGGGAAAAAGAAACTCTGAAACTATAAAACTTCAGCTTCAACTATTGCATTTGATATTGACTGAAAACTAAGGAATATTTCACGTTATCGTATTATCTACAATCAAATCAATGACAGGAGGTTCAAAACATCGAGTCGTTACACAAAAACACGACACAAGCACCATAAAGTCGACTGACACTGAAAGCAACCGCGAGTGAAGCTCCGATCGCAGAGTGAAGCTTCGATCGCATTTTCAAACGTTTCGGTGCTTCATCTCCACTAGTTTTAGAAGGTTATAATAATAATGCCGTTTCTAGGAGTATTTTAATGATTCTAATGCTGGTTTGATAAGTATTTTGCGTTACTAATGGGAAAAACACCCCTGACATTCCAATTAATCATCTCTATGGCATTTAAAAATAGTCGTAATTCTGAAACGCTTTGTTCTCTTATCACGACTATTTTCAAAGGCCAGAGATCATCAGCCGGGTTGTCAAGAGTGTTGCTCCTGTTAATAATGCAGAACTCTTATCAATCTGCCACTAAAACCGTAAAAAAACACCATTGAAAACCCGTGTAACATCAGCCTTTAAAAAGTGGTCGGTGTGCGGCGCAGAAGCGTTTAGTTTTCCGGAGTGTTCTGCATTGAAACGGGAACCTGACATGCGCTGTACAAGAGAGAGAGAGAAAGAGAGAGAGAGAGTTTCCATGGTACACAGTGCAGACCCATGCCTACGTAGATTGACAGGATTGTGAAATGTGTGATGCCTGCAGCGCAACAACGAGTGTGTGATTGATTAGGTTACGAATGGATACGTGTGTGTGTGTGTGTGTGTGTGTGTGTGTGTGTGTGTGTGTGTGTGTGTGTGTGCCAACACCATGTACGTATAAGTGACGATCTTATATATGTATGTGACTGTATGTATGTAACTGAAGGAGAGAGAGAGAGAGAGAGAGAGAGAGAGAGAGAGAGAGAGAGAGAGAGAGAGAGAGAGAGAGAGAGAGAGAGAGCACAAAGTTTGCCTCACCTGTGTGTATTTAGGAGCGACGCCCCCCGTGCCGCTGAGTCTCATTCCGCTCGGGATCGCCTGCAGCCACATCAGAACCGCGCAGCAGGAAGAGCCCAAGGTTGAGCTGCGGGATGTCATTGTAGAGGTGCAGCAGCAGCATCACGAAGGTCAGACCCAGCAGTAGGTACGCTGAAACCACGGCAACTTGTTATGTAAGTCTACTACAAGAACTACTACTACCATTAGTACTAATACTAATATCACTACTACTTCTTGGGGCTGTTTCGGTGTGGCCTTGTCTACGCTACACTACTACTACTACTACTACTACTACTACTACTACTGCTACTACTACTACTACTGCTGCTGTTGCTGCTGTTGCTGCTGCTGCTGCTGCTACTACTACTACTACTATCATAACAATTTATGAGGACTTTAGAAATAGCCTTTGTTTTCGTTACTACTACTACTACTACTACTACTTTAGCACATTTACGAATAACAACAACTAAGAACAAAAGGGAAAATACCTACAAAACATCTGGTAATAAACACGCTGCAAAATAACTTAAAAAAAAAAGTAAACAAGCAAGTTGGTACGTAAATATATAAACAAACATAAATAACAAGAAAATAACTAGTACAACAACTCTGAAATACGAGACTGCGAAAAAAACAAAACAAAATAAACACACACACACACACACACACACACACACACACACACACACACACACACACACACACACACACACACACACACACAAAAGAAACACTCAAACACGTACCAGTGATACAGATTTTATAGAGGGGCCTCATGGGTTGCCTGGGGGCGTCTCCAGGGATGTAGTCACCGAGGCCTATGGTGGTGAGGGAGATGAAGCAGTAATAGAGGGAGTCCAGGAAGTCCCAGCCCGGCTCTAGCTTGGCGAATATAAAGGCTGGCACCACCATGAACAGACCGAAGGTGATGGTGCCGATGATGGCCAGGTGGAACACTCGAATGTTGAACGGCTGTAGGGAGAGAACAGATGATAAGGAAGGAGAGAACGTAATGTAAGGAGGGAGGGAACGTAAAAAGGGGGAGAGCAGAACCTGAGGAGGGGGAGAGCAAAACGTGAGGAGGGAGAGAACAGGGCGTAAACAAAGAGAAAACAGAGCAGAAGGAAGAACGTAATTTAAGGAAGGAAGGAACGTAAGATGGGAGAGAACAGAGCGTGAAGAGAGAGAAAAGAACAGAACGTAACGAGAATAGAACGTAAGAAATGGACAACAGAACATAAGAAGAACAGAACGTGAGGAGAGAGAGAGAGAGAGAAGAGAACGTAAGGGAGCGCCAAGTCAATTCCCTAACACAAGGCAACTCCATAACACTTGAAACTTACCTCCACGTTGACCTCTTCCTAATAGTTTGGCTGCGAGAGTTAGTTCAAGGCTGCTCTCTCTCTCTCTCTCCTCTCTCTCTCTCCTCTCTCTCTCTCTCTCTCTCTCTCTCCTCTCTCTCTCTCTCTCTCTCTCTCTCTCTCTCTCTGTAATAGTCACCACTCCAGATATCCTTCCTTTAACACCTTCATCCCCTTCTTCACGTCTCGCAATCCTCTCAAGCACCCACTGATCTCTATACAAGTCCCCCAGCCAGCCCTGCAGATCCTAATACATCCCTATTCCCTGCCATGCGTCCTCCAGCACACCGCATACCACTCCTTCACGCCTTACAGATCCCAACACACTTCACTAAGCCCAGCAAATCGTCCCCGGCACATCCATACCACCTGCCGCACGGGAATAGAGACGAGCTAAACACTGGAGATGAAAACTGGAGGAAGGAACGCTTGGATAAAGCAGTGAAGAATGAAAAAAAGAATGAATTTGCACTCAAGAAGGAGGAAGAAATTATATTAGAGGTGGTATCTCTCATCTCACATGCTTCAATAACACCAGTATTATAAACTCGGGAACTCCCTGTCTGCCTCTGTGCTTCCCCCTACTTATGACTTGAATTCTTTGAAGTGGGAGGTCTCAAGGCACTTCTCCCCCAATTTTGGATGATCCTTTTAGTCCTCTCCTTTAGGGACCGGCACCTGAGTGGGGCTTATTATTTTTTCTTTTGTAGCCTTGACCATAGACCCTCTTACACACACACTTAAAGAAGAAGAAGAAGAAGAAACAGTACCTGGTAGAGATGCCCCAGCTTAGAGTTGAGCCAGTAGAGGAGCCACGTGGTCGGCAGCAGCAGTCTCTCCACCAGCGCCGTCAGGAGGATGAAGGTCATGGGGATCCCGATGATGGCGTAGATGATGCAGAAGATCTTGCCTCCTTCAGACAGCGGGTGCACGTGACCGTAACCTGAAGGAGGGAGGGAGACATGTACTCGTAAGTCACGTAAGGAGAAAGAAGGGGAGGTACACAACGGAACACAAAGGAAGAACAAACAGTAAGAGGCCTATTGGTCCTTATGTTTGCTTTAAGCAGCTAAATTAATATTATGAGAGAGAGAGAGAGAGAGAGAGAGAGAGAGAGAGAGAGAGAGAGAGAGAGAGAGAGAGAGAGAGAGAGAGAGAGAGAGAGAGAGAGAATAATTTCTTCTATAAACGACATATATCAACGAAATGAGGAATGGAGTAGAGGAAGAAAGAGGGAAAGAAGGAAGATTCAATACAGAATGAATGAATAAATGAATACATGAATACAAAAATAAATAAGTTCATTCTACGTTCCTGACCCGCATTCGCTTCTCGCTTCTCTTGTTTCCTCGCCTTGCCGCGGCCTGGTAACTGTCAGCATCTCCTCCCTCCCCCTCTCTCTCTCTCTCTCTCTCTCTCTCAAAACGAAAATAAAATTAACCTAAAACGTTTTCTTGACTTTCCTGAGATTTATAACTTTTACCTAACATATCTTTTATAATCTTTCAAGAGAAACACCGTATAATTTTTCACTACAACTACACACACACACACACACACACACACACACACACACACACACACACACACACACACACACACACACACACACACACACACACTCAAAATTCACGTAAGTTCTCTCAAAAGCTTGTGATATTTTCTCCTTTTTTTCCTTCCTTTAATATTCGCGATTATGAACTTAGCTGGATTAATTTTCTTTGATCTCTTTATGCTTACGGGGAAATCTTTCGCGCAACTCCTGTGGACATGATTTCTGAGAAGCTTTAAGGAGAAAATATGAGGAGAAGGACACTGTGGGGGGCTGACTGGGCAATGGCTGTGATGGCGGAAGGGGGAGGGGGAACTGCTGCTGGGACATGAAAGGGAGACGAGCTGTGGAAGGAGGAGGAGGAGGAGGAGGAGGAGGAGGAGGAGGAGGAGGAGGAGGAGGAGGAGGAGGAGGAGGAGGAGGAGGAGGACTTGTGAGATGGTCGTTTCTAGTTAGATGATGCTTTTCGGGATGTGAGTGAATGAATGAGTGCCTGAATGACTGACTAACTCTCTCTCTCTCTCTCTCTCTCTCTCTCTCTCTCTCTCTCTCTCAGGGTACGCAACAAGAAGTGGACTAAGGAATAACAATAATAATAAAAAAGGTAATTAAAGAAAAATCAAAATAATACAGAATGGTGTGTGTGTGTGTGTGTGTGTGTGTGTGTGTGTGTGTGTGTGTGTGTGTGTGTGTGTGTGTGTGTGTGTGTGTGTGTGTGTGTGTGTGTGGGCGTCGGGAGGTGAGGGGACAGGGGTGGGGAGAGAGCAAGTGTCTTCTCTTGGAATTTTCCAGTAAGAGAGAAAACATGAAACCAGAACCAACTATTGCAACTAAAAAAATAAGAAAAAAAAAGAAAGAAAAAAGAAAGAAAATAATGTCTCGTAAACGTATGTATGATTTCTTATATTTTACGCCTCCATGAAAATAAATCTTGCGGACGCTCTTGTGTGTGTGTGTGTGTGTGTGTGTGTGTGTGTGTGTGTGTGTGTGTGTGTGTGTGTGTGTGTGTGTGTGTGTGTGTGTGTGTGTGTGTGTGTGTGTGTAGTTCTAAGGGAATGTTTAGTGATGGCTGGTTTGATCTACTTGTGGTCGTGGGATCGCCTTTGTCTAGTGGTAGTGGTAGTGGTAGTAGTAATGGTGGTAGTCGTGGTGGTGGTGGTGGTGGAGGAACACACATTCCCTCATGAATAAGGTATAACTAATGGCCAGCTGACGTGACGAGTGTACCCCGAGCACCGCACTTGACCAGCCGGATATGAATAGTGAGTGAGTGACTGGCTGGCTGGCTGGTTGTTTGAATGGCTGACTAGTTAACTGGAGTGAATGACCGATCAATATTGCCTGACCGACTAACTGAGTGAAAGTGACTGACCGACTGAATGCCTGACTGACCGATCAACTGATTTACTAAATGACTGAAAATGATTGACTGAGTGAGTGAATGACTGACCGAATAAGTGAGTGAAAACTGATTGACAGACTGAGTGAATAAACTGACAAACTCAGTGACAATCAATAAAAAAAAAGAAAGAAAGAAAGAAAAACGGGAAAAAATCACGGAAAAAAATAGCAAACACAAAACACACATAACCCACTGAATTATTTTCCATTCCCGGGTACACGAGAGAAAAAAAAAAGTGGGGAAAAAAAAAAAGAGGAAAATATCACAGGCAAGTCCCAGGTAATGGAAACTGACTGGCTTCCATTGGGTCACTTTTTTCCTCGAGGTTCTTGCGGGGAAACTTTTTTCTTATTTTTTCCCCTCTTGTGACGTGTTTGGTGAAGTGAGGACGTAAAAATACCCAACAAAGGAGAGTGAAGAGAGAGTGGAGTTGCGATATTATAAAGCATCTCTCTCTCTCTCTCTCTCTCTCTCTCTCTCTCTCTCTCTCTCTCTCTCTCTCTCTCTCTCTCTCTCTCTCTCTCTCTCTCTCTCTTACCTTTCTTTTCTTTCGTATCTCAATTCCCCTTCCTGCCTCTCTTTGCAGTGTTCCTCCTTTTCTCTTACTCTATTTCTCTTTCCTCCTACCTCTATTTCCTCTCCATCTTACTTATATTCTCTCTTCATCTTACACTCCCATTCCTTACCAGTATCCCCTAACATTTAACCCCAAATCTCATCACCCTTCTTTCACCCACTCCTTCCTCACCTTGGACCCAAATTCCCAGTTACTGTCTTATCTATCTCCCTCCTCTTCCCCCCAACCTCTCCTTCTCACACACGTACTCTTTCTCCTCTTTATCCTTGAACTATCTTTCTACAGCTTTTTGTTATCTATTTAGGCATTTATTTATTTATTTTTTAAGACTAAGCACAAAGGAAAGAGTACAAAGAAAACGGGAAAAAAACAATAGGAAGGAACTCTCGAAAGGTAAAGAAATATTAGAATAAAAACTCTCAATGTACAAATGAAGAGATAAAAAAGATAAGGAAATCAACTGTCCCTCACCTGTGCATCGTCCCCTCATTATTTCACCCCTGTAACACACTCACCTGCACCACGTCCCCTTACATAATTCCCCCCACCCACACTCTCTTGAAAACTCCCCAACACAACTCCCACTATAGCCATTTGAACGTTACCTGAGATAAAACGCCGACTTTTGAAAATATGAAGCAGATCTCGTACTTCACTCTATCTACTGACCGCAATCTAAATAAATAAACTAAATAAATAAATAAAATAAAATAAAAAGACCGCTATACAAGGCCTGAGTTCCCAGCATGCCGCGCGTCAACACGTACCTATGGTGGTGACGATGGTGCTGGAGAAGAAGAAGCTCTGCCCGAAGGACCAGTTGTGTTCCCCCCGTGCTCTTCGCCGCTGACACCCCACGGTTGTTGGCGGTGATGATCTCCACTATGAGGTCCTCCAGCGCCGAGTCTGTGGGAGAAGCAGCGCGTCAGGCAGAAGATCAATTAGGATAACACGGGATTGCACTGGGATCGCACGTAGAGCCACACTTACCGGGGCTTGTGCGAGTGTTTGGGGGTGTTCAGGATCCCATTGACATCACACACATACACACACACTCAGAGACGCTTTGCTCTCTCACCACGACTTTTCAAACGCCACAGAGGTGATTAGCCAGATTCCCATGACTATTTATCTCGCTATTGATGTAGAAATCTTGTTAAACTGTCACTGAAATCGTAAAAAAAACATCCACATAGAGCCCTTTGAAGTAGTGGAGGTGCGGGGCAAAGGTGTTTCAGAATACGGGGCTCACTAGAGGATTAGGATTACACAGGATTGCGCATTTCCCGGGACTTGTGCGGCCGTTTAGGTGTTTTACGATCATTTAGGATTACACTACCATTCCCTCGTAACAAATATAAATATACTAATTCTAACGAGGCTGTTTAAGAGACACACTCTAAATCATACCTTAGTAAAAAAAGATAGGATAGTGAAGTAAAAGACTCCTCCACATCCACCCACCCATCCACCATTCCCTCCTGTCTGCAGTGCCATGGAAAACAGGTGGGGAAAAATATAGATGGGAAAAATAAATGACGTGGAATATTGAATAGTAAATGATGAAAGGGAAACTTATCTGAGGTAAAATCTACTCCTATCGAGCGATCTGGCAAAAAAAAAAAAAAACTTTATATGCAACTGAAAGCGAGAGAGAGAGAGAGAGAGAGAGAGAGAGAGAGAGAGAGAGAGAGAGAGAGAGAGAGAGAGAGAGAGAGAGAGAGAGAGAGAGAGAGAGAGACCGCAGTTGAGTGAGTAAGCAAATCAAGATAACAAGGAGACAGAGAGAGACAGAGAGAGACAGAGATGAGATGCCTTGTATTGAAGTGGAGATCAATGACATAATGATGATGGAAGGAGATTAGAATTACACTGAAGGCCGAGAGGTGAGGGGAGGGGGAGGGGGAAGGGAAAGTTCGGGAGGTGTTGCTGTGATCCAGTGACGGGCGGGAGGTGAGCATGACGAGAAGGGTCTTTGGGATGCCATGCAGAGATTACAGAATACAATGAAACTGGAGTGAAAGGGAGAAAGCACAGTTGTCAGCCAGTCTCTCTCTCTCTCTCTCTCTCTCTCTCTCTCTCTCTCTCTCTCTCTCTCTCTCTCTCTCTCTCTCTCTCTCTCTCTCTCTCTCACACACACACACACACACATACACACACCTGACACACACGGGTACTGCCTCAGAAACGCCTCCCTGCTCTCCTTCAGTTTCAAGGCCATCATCTCTTGCAGGGGCCCCTCGATCTGGGAGAAGAACGCCGCTCCGAGGAACAGGTAGCCCCAGTACGCCACCAGGTAAACAGCTAGCACCACGTCAGGTAGCCTCGGACGCCGCCACCGCCGCTCGCCCCCACGCCCACCCCTCGCGCCCTTCACGTCCTCCTCGCAGTCTGATTCCCCGGGGTTCTCCTCATCGTAGCCCTCTGTGTCCCCCTCCAAGGGATAGTAGTCCTCCCCGGAGCAGCAGCCTTGGCACGCGAGGAGCATTATTAAGGTGTTATTAAGGTTCAAGCGCCCGTTACTCTCTCATACAGCTCTTCCCGTCCTCGTTTCGTCACATGGCTGCCGGCGTCACATGTCTTCCCGCTCTCTCATTGTCTCTCCTCGTCACATGTCCAATTGCATCTCAAAAGTTCCTCGTTTTCTGACTCTCTTTCCACTTCTTACGTGAAAGTTTCTGAGTGCAAACCTTCAGTGATTTTCTTTACTAAACAGTCTCGCTGTCTCTTAAGTTTCCCACTCTTGCTTTCAGTTTTAACATAAGGCGCCAATCAGAGGCTTCTTGTTAACGCGATTATGGTACAGATGCGCTACTCTTTCCTTGGGCAGGCAGGCGCGGGCGGGACAGAGCAGGAGGAGGAGGAGAGGCAGCAGTACCACTAACACGGAGAGAACCACGAAAGGGACCGAACACCTGACGGAGGCACTGGTTGTAACCCATAGAAGGAGCAGAAGGTAACGAAACTGACTGTAATTCCGAAAACGAGGCATCAGAAGACGCGGTAGATGGAATTCACTTTATACAGTCACCGCCACCACCACTGACACCACCACCACCGCCACTGTGAGTTTACAAGAGTAAGTAACGCGATCTGCCGGACTGACCCCCTTTCTGACCTCGCCGCTGGCCAGAGATAACAGACAGATTATGGTGGCTCTTAGGTAGTGGTGGTGGTGGTGGTGGTAATGGTGTACTATAGTAGCAGCGGCAGGGAGGGACAGGAGTGAAATGCAATGGTATATAGGAGAGTTAAGATCCTAAAGATGTAGGACTTAATTCTGAACTGAATTAAATGTTTGTTTGTTTTTTATTCTATTTTATTCATTTATTTATTTATCTACTTATTCTATTCTATTTTTTGTGACTACCCTTAACATTTTTTGGGAAACGACAAGTTAAGCGTTTGTTTACAAATTTTTACTTCCTTTTTCTTTTCTTTTCCCTTGGGTAATCTCCTTGACACGTAAAAAAAAAATCAATAAAACGAAAAAATGAATGAATGAATAAATAAACGAGAAGACAATGTAATAAATAAACAAGAAGAAAATGTAATACTCAAACTGATAAAGGAAAAGTACTTGGTAACAGCCGGAAGAGATCACCAAATACTGGGGGAGTGCAGGAGGAGACTAAATAAACCAGGTGTGCAAATATTAAACCACACAGTCTGCTCATACCGAAGAGATTTCATAAAGTTCCTTACTAAACCCCCTTGATCCATCCACGCCTCTCTCTTTCCGACATAACTCCCACGCTCTTCTTCTCTTCCACCCACACTCGAACCCCTCCTGGTCCTACACACTCTTTCCTCCCTTCCTCCTTTCCTCCCTTTCCTCCTTCCTTTTCCTTCCAGACACTCCTAGCCTTCTTACCCATATTCTTTTACCCGTCCTTCCCCTAAGACTTTTCTACACTTCCCAATCCCCACACTCTTCTTCCCCTCCTTCCCCAACCCTCTCTACACTTTACAACCTCCCAATCTTCCATCTCTCCTAACCTCACACACTTTCTCTACACTACTCAACCACCCACTCTCTTCTATTCCTGTCCTCCCATGTCCCGTTCTTCCCTCTCTCTGTCTTCCACTCCCCTCGAGACAGGTGGACCCCCCACTGTCTCCCAGAGGTGGTGTTGATAATACGACTGATAAGCAAAACGTAACACCGAAAATCTCACGTAGCGAAGGTGGATAACCGTGTGTGTGTGTGTGTGTGTGTGTGTGTGTGTGTGTGTGTGTGTGTGTGTGTGTGAAGGTGGGACTAAAGATAAAAAATACAGCAACATTGATAGATCATTGTAGTAGACTTCTTAAGAGGGTCACACACACACACACACACACACACACACACACACACACACACACACACACACACACACAACGTACGCGCAAAGTTACTTATCCTCCACCACCCATTCTCTCTCTCTCTCTCTCTCTCTCTCTCTCTCTCTCTCTCTCTCTCTCTCTCTCTCTCTCTCTCTCTCTCTCTCTCTCTCTCGTCATTCCGTCTAGTAGTAGCGGCGGGAGGGATCCACTTGAGGCGGGAGGAGGGGGTGGTGAGGGTCCTCCCGCAGCGCCCACAAGAGATAACGAGAAGAGGTTGATAGGAGGAGGAGAAGGAGGAGGAGGGAGAGTATCTTATCAAGAGGAAAGACACTCAAGCTTTTACAGGCACGTCCTCATGAAGTGTTTGCGTTGCTAGGGTCTGGTTACGCACGCTGGGATGAGACTGTGAGGGAAATGAGGCAGAGACAGAGGTGTGGACAGACTGGCACAAGACATATACGTAGAGGCTGACAGGCTGGGACAGAATTGAGACAGAAAGACTGAGGCGTGGACAGACTGGGACAAGACGTATGTAGAGAGATTGACAGGTTGGGACAGGACACAGACAGTAAGACAGAGAGATGGACGTACTGAGAGACCGGACAGACAGAAAAACAGACAGAAAGACAGATAGCTTGACAGAGAGGAAGACATTTAGAAGGCAGACAGACATATTTAAAGACAGTCTTACAGGCAAAGAGACAGAGGTAGACAGATAACAAGACAGAAAAAAACTGACAGGCAGATAAGCAGAATGACAGAAAGACAAAGAGCCAAGCAGACAGACAGATATGTCAATGGAGGAAGACAGACACAGACTAACAGACAAAAGGGCGGAAAGACAGGATAGTCGATAGAGGTACATAGACAAGGAGACAGAAAAAAATAAACAGACAGACAGAAAAAGACAGGATGACAAAAAGACAGAGTTAGAGATACTGATACAATTTTTTTATTTATTCTCTCATACAAGTTAACAAAGACCAATTAAATTAATATATCAAAGCCACGATCCAGGAAACAAACCTCTTCTGTGACACCATGGAAACACATACATACATACATACATACATACATGAGTCCACCACTGACGTAAAATCAAGGCAGAAGTCTTATTATTGTGGCAAATATTGACACCGTATTTACAACCTGAAATTATCTACAGCGAAGATACCGGCGATAAGATGAATATGAATACATAATTAGTAATGAGCAAGATGGTAACGTAGCCATTATTAGTGATGGAATTATTGATGATTAAGATGATGATGATGATGATGATGATGATGATGATGATGATGATGATGATGATGATAAAAATAATAATAATAATAATAATAATAATAATAATAATAATAATAATGATAATAATAATAATAATAATAATAATAATAATAATAATAATAATAATAGTAGTAGTAGTAGTAGTAGTAGTAGTAGTAGTAGTAGTAGTAGTAGTAGTAGTAGTAGTAGTAGTAGTAGTAGTAGTAGTAGTAACAAAAATAATGATAACTACTACTACTACTACTAATACAATAATAATAATAATAATAATAATAATAATAATAATAATAATAATAATAATAATAATAATAATAACAACAACAATAACAACACCACCATTACCACTACCACCACCACCACCACCACCACCACCACCAACAACAACAACAACAACAATAATAACAATGGAAACAGCCAAAAAAAGAATCAGACAGACAGATTTAGTTTCCCCTCAATTATTTTCCCTCCTCACAGACTGAATCCGCCTCAGCTCTCAAGAAAAGTTACGAGAGAAAGGTGTCTGTTGGTTGTAGTATTATGCTTTTGTTCGACACTCACGCCTCTGATGTACGATGTCGCCTTGACCATGAGAAAGGGAGAGAAGGAGGGAGAAAGAGTGGAAGAGAAGGGATAGAGGGTGGTGGTGGTGGTGGAAGAGGAGGAGGATGGGTGGGAGGAAGGAACAAAATTCAACTTTATGAGGAAAAGGTGAGGACACAGGGTACGAACATATCAAAGAAGAAGAAGAAGAAGAAGAAGAAGAAGAAGAAGAAGAAGAAGAAGAAGAAGAAGAAGAAGAAGAAGAAGATGATGATGATGATGATGATGATGATGATGATGATGATGATGATGATGATGATGATGATGATGATGAAGACGGAAAAGAAGATGAAGAAAGAGAAAGAAAATAAGAAAACGAAGAAGAACGAGAACAAGAACAAGAAGAACAAGAAGAACAAACAACAACAACAAAAACAAACAAACAAAACAAAACGAAACAAAAACATGAACAAAAACAAGAAAAAATAAAATAAAAAAAGAAAAGAAAAACATCAACAGGACCACCACCACCACCATCACCACCACATAACCCTTACCACATTATCCTCACTAACCAGAGACGTTCCTCCCCACTCCTCACCTCCCCCATACCAATCCCTCCCCCCATTAACACTCAACGCTCGAGAAAACGATGCAACTTCATGTTTATTGCCCCACTGTTGCAGATTCCAGGACAGGAGAGGAGGGGAGGGGAGGGGAGGGAGTAGAGGTGGTTCAGGTGGTAAACAGGTAAGAGGAAAGCTGTTGGCAGGTAAACAAGTAGTAGTAGTAGTAGTAGTAGTAGTAGTAGTAGTAGTAGTAGTAGTAGTAGTAGTAGTAGTAGTAGTAGTAGTAGTAGTAGTGAGGAGAACAGAAAGGGAGATTAAAATTGCCTCTCTATTTCATACCTTAAATCTTTCTTATTACACCTGTCACGTGATTTACACCTGAACGACACCCTTTACGGCATAATCCCTTAAACACTGTCTCTCTCTCTCTCTCTCTCTCTCTCTCTCTCTCTCTCTCTCTCTCTCTCTCTCTCTGGGCACTAAAACATTAAACTCGGTTCGTAAAGCGCACTTCCTCGATAATCACAAAGGCAATTTCAACCCAACGAGTTTATCTGCTAATTGTGAGGCTGAGAGGGTAAGGAGGGGAGGGGCGGATTGGGAGGGATGCAGGAGGGGCAAGGAGAGGGTGACGGGTGGTGAGGGGGTAAGGGGAGAGGTGAGGGGTGTTACTTTTGGTGGTGATGAGAGGAATGTATGGGAGAGAGAAGGAGAGAAGTAGAGGTAGATGAGAAGACAGGAGAAGGAAAAACTGGAGAGAGAGAGAGAGAGAGAGAGAGAGAGAGAGAGAGAGAGAGAGAGAGAGAGAGAGAGAGAGAGAGAGAGAGAGAGAGAGAGAGAGAAACAGAAAAAACAAGGGAAGGAGAGAACTGAAAGGAGAAGAGGAAGAGGAGAACGAAAAGGGGAGAAGGAAAGGAGAGGAAGCGAGGGAGAGGAAGGGAAGAGAGAGAGAGAGAGAGAGAGAGAGAGAGAGAGAGAGAGAGAGAGAGAGAGAGAGAGAGAGAGAAGGAGGGGGAGGGAGGGGAAGGTAACACCAAAGCTGCCTCGCCAACTCGTGGAATCCAGTTTCAGTTTCAACTTAAATTGAAGTTGGTAGTATTTCAGATTCCATTTCACATTTTTCCTTCACTGAGAGACAGGCGCCCTCCCATCCCCCTCTCCCCCTCTCGTCCGCCCTTCCATCCCCCTCTCCCCCTCTCGTCTCTTAACATTCAGACCGTGACTCGCTGGTAAAGGAACAAGGGTTAAGGGATTCAGGGCCCATTACTTTATTCCGTCTCCTCAAGCCATACATATCAACTGGTGCAGCTCGCCAGGGTGAGGACACGGTGAAGCTTCTGCAGATCTTAGCCAGGGTGAAAGGGACGGGATTAATACGCGCCATCACCGTTTCATCACCATCGCTATGTCGTCACCAAGTCATCACCAGCGAGCCACTATCAATTTGTCATCATCACTTCACCACTACTATGGCATCGTTATTTTTTTCATCACCTCGTCATAATCAACCATATCATCATTAATTTGTCATCACTATGTCACCAATACGTTATGACCAATGTTTCATCACCACTATTGCATCATCACCAAGTCATCGCTACCATATCACCACCACGTCACCACCGAATCATCACAAAGCCACGGAACAACACAAAGTAACTCAACACAAGTAGAGGCAAGTGAATTTCAAACATCAAGGTAATTTTAAACTTACGTAGATTGTGGTCAGGGTGTGAGGGACGGGACACACACTAACTGGCCACCACGGAGGAACACGATGGAAGTCAACACAAGTGGAGGCAAGTGAATTTCAAACAGCAACGTAACTTTAAGGTCCCGTATTCTTTAAAAGTTCCCTCACCGTGACTGTTTTCAAAGGATCCAGGGATGATTAGTGAGGTCTTCGTGGGTGTTGTTCTTACTGATGCTGCAAATTTCGTGTTGAACTGTCACTAGAATCATGACAACAACCTTGAAAACTATTATTATTTCAATTGCATGATGGGAAATCTTTCTTCTCCTTTTCTTCTTCTTCTCATTATTATTATTATTATTATTATTATTATTATTATTATTATTATCATTATTATCACCATCATCATCATCATCATCATCATCATCATTATTATTATCATCAAGTAAGAAGGTTCATGGCCAACAACAACAACAACAACAACAACAACAACAACTACAACAACAACAACAACAACAACAACAACAACAACAACAACAACCATAACAACAACAACAACAACAACAGCAACACCACCAAATTGATGGCGCCAGGTCCAAAAGAGAGTTGTCAAAATAAATATCCACATTTACGAGAAGTGACTTGAGTAAGAGAAAACACCAAAACTTTTAAGAATACAAACTTTAGTTCAGGCAAGGCTGTATCAGAGAGAGAGAGAGAGAGAGAGAGAGAGAGAGAGAGAGAGAGAGAGAGAGAGAGAGAGAGAGAGAGAGAGAGAGAGAGAGAGAGACTAGGAGCATTGTGAGGAAGAATACGAGTAATCTACGGGTACTATTGTTTGTGGAGAATGTAACTGCTTGTTGGTATAGTAAAACATTGTCCTAATTGCTATGCTAATTATTTTTCTCTTTTTTCTTATTTTTTATACATATATATTTTTTACATCCACGACTGGCTCAGTACAGAAACTCTACTTCAATCCATATCAATGCCAATGACGCTCTTTCGTAGCAGCTCTTTTCGTAATAGCAATGGTGATAGTAATGTGTGTATACGTAGTGAAGAAACAGCGCCTTTAGTGTCAAACGTTTCACCGTCTTGAGTCTTATTTTTTTAACAAGCTGTGGTGTGGTACTGGATTTTTCAAGGGTATTTGTATGATCATCCGCGTACCCTTTGAAAATAGTCCTCATAAAAGAATGAAATGTTTAATTAAGAATACGGGATTTGAAATTACGAAAAAAATGCGAAGAATAGAAAAGAATGTCGTATGTTGCTCTACATTTTTGTCCGTGACTGCACCAAGTGTCACCTGCTCCGAGGCACCGCAGATAGACTTAATTATGAACATCAGGTGACAAACAGGTACTGAGGTAAACTTGCTATATTGATTTCTGGAATGTGTTGACATTTTTAGGTTTTAGAATATATAAAGAATAAAAAATAAGTGGTATTATCATGTAACCCAAGGACCAGAGAGAGAGAGAGAGAGAGAGAGAGAGAGAGAGAGAGAGAGAGAGAGAGAGAGAGAGAGAGAGAGAGAGAGAGAGATTCCGAAGAGATTTGTTCACAGATCGCTTAAATTCGGGTCAGGGCCTCCATTCAGTGGCCATAACGGAGTCATCTAGCGACAAAAAATTACGTAACAGCTTTTTTTACTAACTTTTGTTGTCGCCCGTAAAGTGAGACGAAAACTCATGAAAACGCATAACAAATAAGAAATACAATAAAAAGGAATATAATAGCACGATAAAATACGACAGATATGCGATGAAAGTAAGACAAAATACGTGAATATAAACAAAAAAAAAAAATCTATATATAAATTAACAGAAACGAAAACTAAATACGAGATGAATATTAAAAAAAAATTTTGAAGATACTGAAATATAACAATTTGGGGAAAGAAAAAAATAAATAAATTGTAGAGATAAACAAACGAAAAAAAACAAAAAACAATGAACACGTGCGAAAATAAAATACGAGATGGAAGTAAAAAGATACCGTAAATAAAAACATCGTATTATGCGGAGAGAAAAAAATAAAGAATAAAAACAAACGAAACAAAAAAAAACAATAAACAAGAGCGAGAATGAAAATGGAAGACGAAAATAAAAACAGATACAAAAAACAATAGACAGAGGAAAATGAAATACGAGATGAAAATAAAAAAATAGAAAAAATGAAAAAAGTATGGCAATATGTGGAAAGAGAAAAATAAAGAATAAAGAATAAAGATAAACAAAACAATAAACAGAGGAGAAAATGAAATACGAGACGAAAACAAAAGGAATAAATAAGAATGTGACAATATGTGGAGAGAGAGAGAGAGAGAGAGAGAGAGAGAGAGAGAGAGAGAGAGAGAGAGAGAGAGAGAGAGAGAGAGAGAGAGAGAGACGAGACAGAAATAAAATATGATAATCCGAGAGAGGGAAAGAAAACTAAATCTTAAGAGAGAAAAATTAAATATCTCGTGAGTGAGTGACAGAGATTTACACATAAGCCGACCGCATCACCGCCCACCCTTAATCCCTCCGCCATGAAACTAGGTCACGCGAGGCCACTGCTACCTGGTCATCTGCTAAATGGTCGGTCGGTCAGTCAGTCAGTCAGTCACTTGTAGTCTTTAATTAAACGTTTTGGGCGTCTCAGTTTTTATTATAGTATTGGTTAATTCGGTTTTCAATATGTTTTGTTTGAATTTTTATTTTATTTTATTCATTATCAACGGGTGAAACATCCATGAGAAAGCAGTTTATCATCTCTCTGGTGTTAGAAGACAGTTATAATGAGAAAGAGAAACGTCTAACAATGCGAAACCTTGTTAAACTATCAATGGAAGCATGAAAACGCCCTTAAAACTTCTCAGGTAACTTCCACTACAGCCTATTAAAAGTTGTTAAGATAAGAAGCCGAAACGTTTAAGAATATTAACCAGTGGCTTATATTCCTGAAAGTTTCGGCGTCTTGTCTCGACTCAATGGCCTCTAGCAAAGTCATTAAGGTTTTCAAGGTTTCGTTCATGGTTCTGGCGATCGTTCAACAAGACTTCTGCAGGATTAATGGGAAAAACACGCTTGATTGCCTGACTAATAATCTCTGTGGCCTTTAAAAATAGTCCTGATGAGAAATGAAAGCTTTTACGGGGCAGTGAGTCAACAACAAATTCCTGGTCTTGTTGAGTTTTTTTAGTCATTTACCAGTCAGCCCAGTGCTCAAGCTTAGTCAGTCAATACCAGGTCACTAAACAGACTGCATCACCGATAATGAGTCCTTGTATTAGTAACTGGTTTCTTTTAAGTCACCAGCGATCAACACCAGTAATTGCTCCTACTATGTCTCTTCTCAGAATGAATCACAGTAACTGGTTTCTGTTTCATTGGTCACCACCAGTCAACACCAGCCATTGTTCCACGAATCATTTCTTAGAATAGATCAACAGTGAAAATTCGCTCCGTCAGTAACTTGTTATTGACCCACTAGTCATCACCAGTCACCACCATTCTCCAGTCTCCAGTCACCACCGCCCCGCCTCGGTCACCTCAACACCATTACGACCTCCATCCGCAAGAAAATCGGCCTTCAGCGCTGACAATATCCGGTGAGATGCAGGGAAGTCACCACTGCATCACCACCACTTTTTCATCACCACCACTACGTCATCATCAAGTCATCACCACCGAGAGACTGTCAGCTTGTCATTATCACGTCGTAGCCACCACCATCGCTGTCATCACCAAGTCACCACCAGCAGCCATTATCAATTTGTCATCATCACGTCACCATTACTATGCCGTCGTTATTTTTTCATCACCTCTTCGTCATAATCAATTTGACGTCATCACCATATCATCATCAATTTGTCATCACTTTGTCACCAACGCAATGTCATCACTAGTGTTTCATCACCACCATGGCATTATCACTATGTCATTATCACCAAGCCATCACTAGCATATCACCACCACGTCACCGAATCATCACCACTAAGAAAGACTAACACTTACATCACCACCAACAGCAAGTTTTCATCACCAATAACGTATCACCACTAACATAAACAATTATCATCACTAATATACGTAACACCATCATCACCACCATCATCGACACATCATCATCACCAATGCTGTCATAACCACTCAGCCAGATCTAGTTTTCACCATCAGTCATCACCAACACTACAAATCAACGTCAATCCCCCTTCTCTCTCTCTCTCTCTCTCTCTCTCTCTCTCTCTCTCTCTCTCTCTCTCTCTCTCTCTCTCTCTCTCTTTCTCTGGTATTTAAAATTTCCTTTAGTATAGACTGTCAGGGCCAATATTTCACAAACAAAACAGTTTTACATTCAAACAAAAGCGCGGCCAGTATTTAATTAAACAAATACAATTAAAAACTATCGATCTACAACACACTAACAACACCGTTTCATAACCCATAACAAACAACACGACCAGTTTCATTTTATCTTCCACACATTGGTAACTTTAACTTTTTTCTTTATTTTATTTTCTATCTCCTTTTATCTTTTCATTTATCTTCATCCACACATCAGTGACTTCAATATCTTTTTTTTTTCTTTAAGTATTGACGAGCACACAAACCCACAACCTTTCATCAGTGAAGTTAGATTGTTTTTATTGTTTTTTTTTCTTAACAGGGGTATTTTTCCTATATCTCTTTCCATAGTTTTGAAAAAAGTTATATATTTCTAACTTTTCCAGACAAAAATCGTAAAAAGTCTCTCTCTCTCTCTCTCTCTCTCTCTCTCTCTCTCTCTCTCTCTCTCTCTCTCTCTCTCTCTCTCTCTCTCTCTCTCTTTTTCTCTCTGTCAGGCACTTCCCCTTCAAAACCAATCTCAATCAAAACAAAGGTATTCCAATCATTAAATTCCCCACTACACCAATCTCTCCCAAATCCAGGAACAGATTAACACTTTTATCAGCAAATCTGGCCAAACATTTTTCCCCAGCCACGAGAGAGAGATCAACAAATTTTACACTCCAATCCATCAACAATTTTTCCCACTAAACACCAACAGATTAGCATTTTTTATCATTCAATCCCGTATTTTTTCTCCCCAGCGCTCACCAACGTCACCTCACTGGGTCTTGTATCACCAGCTTGCCAATACAACACAGTACACGAGCTGGGCTGAGTTTGTGTCGCTCCATCAGGTTCTTTCACACGCAACGACAGCCGGTATTGATGTGTGTGTGTGTGTGTGTGTGTGTGTGTGTGTGTGTGTGTGTGTGTGTGTGTGTGTGTGTGTGTGTGTGTGTGTGTGTGTGTGTGTGTGTGTGTGTGTGTGTGTGTGTGTGTGTTTCCTGATCGTCCTTCTCTCTTTCCTCCTTCTTCCACACTCTTTTTCGTTTTTCTACGCCCTCGATCCTACTACTACTACTACTACTACTACTACTACTACTATTACTACTACTACTACTAGGCAAAGGCAACATAGACCAGAGTAAAAGGCGAATTTCCCCAGATATTTAACGCACCCTAGAGAGAGCGAGGAAAACAAAAATGGACTCACAAAAAATTCAAACAAAATAAATGTATAGATAAATGAATATTCAAAACAAAAAAGGCAATTTCACACAAACTGCACCTACTTAGTAAAGCATTTCTGGAATATCTTTACTACTACTACAACTACTACTACTACTACAGCTACACTCCTCGTACTGATTTCTTCCCAAGTCTACCTACCCACAATGTTAACAATACCAAACCACCACTACCTACTCCCTCTCTCCCTCACTCCCTCACTCCTTTCCTCTTTCACTCACTCCCTCCTCACCAGCACTCAGAAAAAGAAGAGCCAATCCTCGCCCTGCCTTAATGGACCATCAACACACGCACAGCACGCTAAGTAATAACAACTTCCTCAGCGCCACGTCCTCTTCAGTGTTATCACCACCGGGCGGCAGAGAAACGTATGCATTACTGTTTCACTTTACTGTTGTCTTTGCTCGTGTCTTTGCCTTGTGGGTGATAGTGGTTAGTGGTTCCTATACAGCCTTGCAGGAGTGTAATGGTTTCCTCCTGTTTGGTTATCTTTTGTAGTCTATTGCCGTCTGGTGTTCCTTTGTAATCCTTTTTATAATTCTACCAGTATCAATAACTTGCACTTTCTTTCACCCATAAAAAATAACTGGGATATAATAATTTATGAAATAGCCTTACGAGGGACTAACATTCCGCCGTTGTTTGGTTGTATATTAAATTCCTTTGTAATTGTAAAAAAAAAAAAAATACACCTAATTTCATCCATAAGAAAACACGATTTATGGATAATTCATGAAATGGTAGTAGTTTCAAACAGCCTTGCAAGAGCCAAAAGGTCTGTTGCTGTTTGATTATCCTCTCGAATCTTTTGTGATGATACTT
>NC_087174.1:6922500-6932500 GCF_035594125.1 Scylla paramamosain
CACATCATATACCAGATCAGGGCCTCCTCCTCCTCCTCCTCCTCTTTCTCCTCCTCCTCTTCCTTCTCCTTCCGCGCCCCTCGCCCCCTCCACTGCAGCCTCCGCAGCAAGGGGGGAGGGGAGGAGGGAGATGGAAAGAGGAGAGGCGGACTGAAATTGGTTCTGAACTTTGACATAATCTTAGGCTCAACGGATGCATGTGTGTGGAGAGAGAGAGAGAGAGAGAGAGAGAGAGAGAGAGAGAGAGAGAGAGAGAGAGAGAGAGAGAGAGAGAGAGAGAGAGAGAGAGAGAGAGAGAGAGAGAGAGAGAGAGAGAGAGAGAGAGAGAGAGATGCAGCACTACACATACTATCTTTGGATGAGAGGAAAGCAAAATCTTGGTGGTGTTACTGGCAACTCATCATTTACCTGCTTGTATTCACCTATTTGTATTTCTACCGGAGTGAGTCAGGCTTGTAGTGTCCGGTGTTTCATACTTATAATGGCAACATGCTCGCAACACGTTCCGTCCTGCGTCCCTCGTGTCACCCTCTCCTTCCTCCTCCTCTGTAAACTGTTCCTCCCTCCTGGATTTTCCCTCGAATTTGCGGGTTAACTGTCCGAGTGATTATGACAATATGACCTGAATTAGTTAATTTACTGCAAGATTTTACACAATATTAATAAAACTTTTGGAATGATCCTTATTTTTTTTATCATATTTTATTAAGTGGTACCTTCATTGGACCTTTTTCTAATCAGTTTTTGTTGTCGTATGCCAAAATCCCTCTTAGCCGAAAAAATATATATATAGGCAAGGAAATATTCACACTACATCACTCACTCATTTAGGTGTCAGTGGTGCCTTTCACAATCATACCCTAAGCTTACCCACCACAGTTTGTCAGGAAGGGATCGATGTCAGAGGGTGAGGGAGATCAAAGAGTCGCTGAGGATAACACGACGCTGCTTCCAGACTTTGTGCTCTTCCCTTCATTACTGATTCATCCATTCACCCTCTCCTCCCTCTGGCTCCTCTCCTGCCCCCTTCAGGATGAGAGGCAATGATAAAGCAACGTTCCTCACTTAATCACTACATCTCCTCCTCCAAGTAGCTCTCCTTGTATTCCATCACGCCCACAGCACCAAACGTACTCGTGACCCACAACCCTCCTCCTCTCCTTCAGGTAACGCAAGTCGAGAATTAAGTGTTATTACCACCTCCTTCAGTTACTTCTACGCCATCACTCCTGCAGCATCAGACACCCAATCAAGACCCACATCACTCGCCTTTCTCTCCTTCAAGTAACCGATTCTCAAGTCCTTTACAGAGATAACGAGCTACAAGGTGTTCTGTCTGTATCAAGCTTCCAGTACCAAACATTTAAACATGACTGGTAACCCTCATCTTTCTCTCCGCCAGGTAACGTACCCTCAGGCGCCATGGACTAATGAGGTACAGAGGTATAAGGTGTTCAAGGTGTTGTGTCGGTGATCCCTCGTCATCCTCTGTGTCTCTCTAATTCGATAACAGACTGGTAATTTGCTCTCGATCCTCTTCCTCCTTGTCCTTCTCTCCTCCTCCTCATCTTCCTCTTCCTCCTTCAGAAGTCTGGGAAGCTAAGTACGGATTCACGACTTGAGCCCTCCACCACCTTCTCTTCCTCTTCCTCCTTGTCTTTCTCCTATTCCTCCTCCTCTTCCTCCTCTTCCAAACATCTAAAGAAGTAACGTGACTCAGGATCATGTACAGCACTTCCTCCTTCTCTCCCTCCTCCTCCTCCTCCTCTTCCTCCTCCTCCTCCTCCTCCTCCTCCTCCTCCTCCTCCACACGCTTGTAGAGGAAAAGATCATGCACACTACCACCACTTCCGCCTCTTCCTGCTCCTCCTCCAGCTCCTCCTTCCTCCTCCAGCAGGGGCTTGCGTGCTGGTGTCCTCATTCACCCAGGGGCGGGGGGATCAGGAGAGCGCCGTACTCCAGAAGCCGCTGTTTGCTGTGTCCACAAGCCACCGACCCATCGCCAACCATTACGTCTCAGTTATTATGCAACTTGAGAGGTCGTGCGTGGCTTGTTTAGGTTTGTGAGTGTTGTGTTGACTGTGTCTCTCTTCCACCAAAAACACACACAGGTAGATGCAGAAAACCCATTACGTTTGTGTTATTAGGTAGTTTGAGAAGTACTGCTTGGCTCGTTGTGGTCTGAGTGAGTGTTGTGTTACCTGTGTCTTCCTTTCCACCAAACACACAAACAGGGAGATTTAAGTTTGTGTGAGTGCTGTGTTACTTGTGTTTTCCTTCCCACTAGACACACACACACACACACACACACACACACACACACACACAGAGAGAGAGAGAGAGAGAGAGAGAGAGAGAGAGAGAGAGAGAGAGAGAGAGAGAGAGAGAGAGAGAGAGAGAGAGAGAGAGAGAGAGAGAGAGAGAGAGAGAGAGAGAGAGAGAGAGAGAGAGAGAGACAGGTAGATTTAAGTTTGTGTGAGTGCTATGTTGCTTGTTCTCCTTTCCCTCAAAATTCCCTCTACACTCACACACACACTCACACACACACACACACACACACACACACACACACACACACACACACACACACACACACACACACACACACACACAGGTAGATGTAAATTTGTATGAGTGCTTTGTTATTTGTTCCTTTCCTTTCTCCCAAACGCACACAAAAGTGATGTACATTTGTCAGACGGGAACCCAACAAGAGGACAGAGCGAAAGGCGACGAGGATGTGGAGAAATACACGTTTTTTTTTTTTCCTGGTGGAGTAATGGATGAGTGGATGAAGTGTTGTGTGCGTAAAGACTATGCATAAATTAAGAGCATATAAATGATGATTACGTTTTTAAATTACAGGACATAACGAGCTTGACGCAATCCTGTAAAAATACGAACACACACACACACACACACACACACACACACACACACACACACACACACACACACACACACACACACACACACACACACACATCTGTCAGCAAAATGAGTTCATCCATCAACTCTACCTTGTTTCTGGAAATGAGTGATAGAGTGCAGAGTACAGTGAGTGTGATGGGGGCGGGGAAAAAAAAAAAAAAAAACGATGAAAATAAGTCAGGCTGGAGGGGAGATGGGGAGATGGGGAGGAGACGGGGAGGTAGGGTTGAGATTTACGGTCCAAGAAACAGCCATCCATCCTCTCCCAGCGCAGCCCATCCGCAGCTGACAGGTGAGAGCCCGTCACGGAACACTGAATACGGTGAGAGAAGTGCAGGTGAGAGGAGGTGAGAGGAGAGAGAGAGAGAGGGACATACCTGGACACTATTATCCTCACCTACATACACTACATACGGTGAGAGAGACGCAGGTGAGAGGGGAGAGAATGAGAGGAATATACCTGACCATACCTGAGCACTATATTACACTCACGCCTTCCTCCACCTGCCACTTTAACTCTCAGAAGTGGCAATCAAAGTCAGGGTGAAAAGGTGAGTCGCGACAGGTAACTTTGATCACGTGAATAAAAAAACAGGTAAGGCGTGGCAAGGAACTGAAAGTGGGTGTCTGGACCGCAGCTCCACCAAACGTCCACTGAGCTAAGGCGGTGTTGTTCTATGAATACTAAGTGGATCATACATATTGTTCGAGAGAGAGAGAGAGAGAGAGAGAGAGAGAGAGAGAGAGAGAGAGAGAGAGAGAGAGAGAGAGAGAGAGAGAGAGAGAGAGAGAGAGAGAGAGAGAGAGAGAGAGAGAGAGAGAGAGAGAGAGAGAGAGAGAGAGAGAGAGAGAGAGAGAGAGAGAGAGAGAGAGAGAGAGAGAGTTGTTAATTAAGGGTAAAACATGATTAATGATTGTTGAGAAACACCTTAATGGAGAAATTATAGCTTATTCTCCTCCTCCTCCTTTATTTTTTATTTTCCTCCTCCTCCTCCTCCTTCTCCTCCTTCCTTTTTCTCATTCTCCTTCTCTTTCACTTTTTTTCTTTCTCCTCCTACTCCTCCTTCACTTCTTTATTATCTTTCTTTTCCTCCTCCTCCTCTTCCACCTCCTGATATTCGATTTAGTTACCTTGATGGCTAAGCTTCTGCCTCTTATCCTCGATCCTTTTTCCCATCTTCCTCTCCTCCTCTTCATTCCTTTACTTATTTTCAAGCAAGTGATTAGTTTACCTTGATAAGAAACACACTCTCTCTCTCTCTCTCTCTCTCTCTCTCTCTCTCTCTCTCTCTCTCTCTCTCTCTCTCTCTCTCTCTCTCTCTCTCTCTCTCTCTCTCTCTCTCACAATCAATCCCCTTTTCTGTTCTACTCTATTCGATTCATACATCTTTTTTCTTGTCATATACCATTCAGACCTTCTTCCTCCTCCTCCTCTTCCTCCTCATATATCCTATTCACATAACATAGGTAAGCTCTAAGAAGCCAGTAGCCCTACACGTGGTAGTCCCTGTAAGAAACATACCTACGTAAGGATATACACATCTATCATCCCTACACATGTTTACCTAATCTTCTAAAGCCTTCCCTTCTCTCGTATTTCATTCATACCTTTCCCCTACCTTACATTCTCTCCTCTTTTCTTACTTTATGTGTTTTTTTTTCTTATTTTTTTTCTATGTTTTTTATTTTATTTTATTTTATCCCCTCTCTCATCTCCCTTCTCTTTACTTACCACTATGTCAAAATTCCCTTTTGTCTCCACCCATCGCTTCTTCTTTCCTCATCCACACTTTAAGATTCGCAATATTTCTTCTTTCCTTACCCATTCCCCTCCTCTTTACTCACCCCCATCATTTCAGAATCCCCAATGTTCCTTCTCTCCCCACCCATTCCCCTCCACTTTCCTACCTTACCCTCTTGAAGACCCCCAATATTCCTTCTGTTCCCACTTATCTCCTTCCTCCTTCCTGCCCCTCCCCCACCTTGAAGATCCCCAATATTCCTTCTGTTCCCTCCCCGTTCCGCCCTGTCACGCCCAAACCTCATTACTAGTCCTCACCTCACACTGACGGCTCCCCCGCAGATTTCTACCCCCCCACAGGTCTTCACTCTATCCCCTCTACATCCTATCCCCCTCTCTACCACCACCACCACCACCACCACCACCACGAGATGATAAAATAATTTTCTTCACGTCTTTTCATCTTCAACGCGTCGAGTCACCACCACCTCCTCCTCTTCCTCCTCTTCCTCCTTCGTAGCCTCCTCTGGATTTCTAACCAATCCACCCTTCTCCTCTCCTTCCTCTCGACTCTTTTTCACCAATCCATCCTCCCCCACTTCTTCTCTTCTTCATATTGACTCCTCCACTTTACCAATCCCTTCTCCTTCTGCTCCTCCTCCTCCTCCTCTCTCTCCTCCTACCACTGACTGATGACACTTTCTCTCCAGGTATTTCTTTTCAGTGGAAGAAGAGGAGGAGGAGGAGGAGGAGGAGGAGGAGGAGGAGGAGGAGGAGGAGGAGGAGGAGGAGGAGGAGCTGTGTTTTACTACTAATGTTTTCAGGTAACTTTGTGTGTGTGTGTGTGTGTGTGTGTGTGTGTGTGTGTGTGTGTGTGTGTGTGTGTGTGTGTGTGTGTGTGTGTGTGTGTGTGTGTGTGTGTGTTACAAAACCATTACTAGTGACAGATGGAACCCACACACACACAGACACACACACACGAGAGAGAGAGAGAGAGAGAGAGAGAGAGAGAGAGAGAGAGAGAGAGAGAGAGAGAGAGAGAGAGAGAGAGAGAGAGAGAGAGAGAGAGAGAGAGAGAGAGAGAGAGAGAGAGAGAGAGAGAGAGAGAGAGAATGTCAGAAGGCTTCAAGAAAAGAAAAAGAGGGGAAAAATAACAACCTGCTTTTCTTTCCTCCCCAGACAATACTTCCCTCCCCTCCCCTCCCCTCCCCTCCTTCCTTTCTCTTCTCAATCCCCACCACAATAATACTCTCCCCTCTCCCTCTCTCCATTCCTCCTCTCTCAGATGCACTCTCCCTCCTACTACTCAGTGCCTTCCCTTCCCTCCTCCCCTCCCCTTTCCCCTCCCCATTCCTCTTTCTTTGGTCTGTGTTTCTCTTACTTCCTTTTTTTTTCTCTCTCCTCTAAAACCTGTGACCTTCCCTCCCCTCCCTCCTCCCCTTCCTTCCATTCCCCTCCCTTCCCCTCCCCTCACACACGGATGCTTTTCAGAAATGTAAGGTCGACATTTCTTAAGATTCTGAGGAACACACCGACACACGACACTCACACACACACACACACACACACACACACACACACACACACACACACACACGGAGGCAGACCGGAGTTGGGCTGAAAAAAATAAATAAAAAAAGAGTTGGGGAGGAAAAAAAGTTCAAGGAAAGTTATAATTCTCTTTTTCCAGCTTTCTATTTTGACGATATTATGACTTTTCTATTGTGTGGTGTCGTATTTTTAGTGGAAGAGGAAGAGGAAGAGGAAGGGAGAAGAGGAAAAAAGGGGCTGCTGGGATGGAAAAAAATGAAAAGGGAAAATAGATGGTATAAGAGATTCAAGAGAGGGGGAAAAGTTTGAATGAAGGGAAGGGAGAAAGAAAGAGGATGGGAAGTGGAAAGGAGGAGGGAGAGAGGAAGGAAGAATGGAGGAACAAGAGAGAGAGAGAGAGAGAGAGAGAGAGAGAGAGAGAGAGAGAGAGAGAGAGAGAGAGAGAGAGAGAGAGAGAGAGAGAGAGAGGAAGTGCTCTGTCTTAGGTGAAGAGAATGGAAGAGATGATTGACTGTCTCCTCCTCCTCCTCCTCCTCCTCCTCCTCCTCCTCCTCCTCCTCCTCCTCCTCCTCCTCCTCTGACTGATGAAAAAGTGATGAGAAAAGTTGTCAAGCAGGATTGCAGAATGGATGGATGGATGGAGGAGGGAGAGAGGAATGGAGGGAAGGAAGGAGGGAAGAGTTATTGAAGGAAAGACACTGGTGAAATGGGAGGAGGAGGAGGAGGAGGAGGAGGAGGAGGAGGAGGAGGAGGAGGAGGAGGAGGAGGAGGAGGAGGAGAAAAATAAGTACTACTAGAAGAAGACAAAAAAAAGACAACAACAAAATAGACGCTACTTCTCTTCCCTTCTCTCCACTCGACTCCTCCCTTCCTTCCTCCCCCCGTCACCCTTCTCCCTGCACAAACGTAATCTACCTCCTCATCTTCACCTTCCCTTCCTTTCACTTCCCAAACCTTATCCATCAAAGCATAAAACCTTCTACCTTTCTCCCCTCCTTTATTCCCTCTTACCCTCCCCTCTCAGTTTCCCCTCCCCTCTGCCCCTCGTCTTTCAATCAGCATGTGGAGAGGGGAGATAAAAGAAATACTCTCACCTGTTATTCATCATACATTATTTTGATCTTAACAAGGACAAAGAGAGAAAGAAAGAACAGGTAATGAAGTGATATCAGTTTAGTCTCTCTCTCTCTCTCTCTCTCTCTCTCTCTCTCTCTCTCTCTCTCTCTCTCTCTCTCTCTCTCTCTATCTATCTATCTCTCTCTCTCTGTAGATAATAAAGAGAGAGAGAGAGAGAGAGAGAGAGAGAGAGAGAGAGAGAGAGAGAGAGAGAGAGAGAGAGAGAGAGAGAGAGAGAGAATGATGGACTGAGTTAATAAAATATGATTAAAAGGAGGAAGGAAAGAAGGAAGGAAGGAAGGAAGGTAAGAAAATGAAGAAAGCAAGAAAAAAAGAAAAGTAACAAAGAAAAAAAACGATAAAGTAAAAAAAGAAAAACAGAGAGAAAAAGAAAACAACGGAGAAGACTTTGCACAACATTCATTAGCAACACGCACAGAATTTAAACTTGAACAAAACAAAAACAAAAAAAAACAAAAAAAAAAAAAGAGACACGAAAGAAAAATGAAACAAGAAAACAAAACAAAACGAGGAAAACTTGCAATCCATTCACTAACACTTTCAACACATAATGAACTTAAAAAAAAATAAATAAATAAACGAAACAAAGGAGAGGAACACAAAACGCATCCATTTCCACACACACACACACAAAAAAAAAAAAAGCTGAACGATAATCAACGAGACGCACAAAGACTACGAACGAAAACAAGAGAGAAAAACGGACGAAACATTTAGAATAACAATAAATTCATCTACTCATCAATCCAGAAAGAAGGAAGGAAATACTGAGGCCTACAGGCTTTACCCGGAGGCCTAGGGGAGAGAGAGAGAGAGAGAGAGAGAGAGAGAGAGAGAGAGAGAGAGAGAGAGAGAGAGAGAGAGAGAGAGAGAGAGAGAGAGAGAGAGAGAGAGAGAGAGAGAGAGAGAGAGAGAGAGGGCGGGAGGGAGAGAAGAGAGGGATGGAGAGGAAGGAAGAGGAAAAGTGGGAGGGAGGGAAGGAAGATTCAAATAAGGAGAGAAGCTTTACCTCTTAGCCTGGAGGATGGATAGGAGGAAGGGAGGGAAGGAGGGAAGGAGGAAGGGAGGGAAGGATAGGGGGGTTCCTAATAAGGAAATCATGCCCTGGAGATCCTTAAGTCCTGCAGGAAGGTAGGAAGAAAAGGAGGTTGTGGTGATAATAATAATAATAATAATAATAATAATAATAATAATAATAATAATAATAATAATAATAATAATAATAATAATAATAATAATAATGTGTGTTTCAGAGAGAGAGAGAGAGAGAGAGAGAGAGAGAGAGAGAGAGAGAGAGAGAGAGAGAGAGAGAGAGAGAGAGAGAGAGAGAGAGAATATCGTTTGAAGCTATGGGAGAAGTGGAGTGGAGAGAAAAGACGAGGGGGGAGGTGAGGGAGGAGAGATAGGAAAGTTCAGTGAGGGAGAGAGAAAGGAGGGAGATAAGGGGGTACAAAAAGGAGAGTGAGAAGCACAGAGAAGGATAAAGATGAAAGAAAAACGAGACATAAAAAGGAAGAAGGATAAGAGAGGAAGCGGAGAAAGAGGAGAGAGGAAAGGACGGAAGAGATAAAGAAAGGAAGAAAAATAAAGGAAGGAAAAAAGGAAGGAAGGAGATGGATACAAAAAGGATAAAAAGAAAGAAAAGAAGAGGAAGAGGAGAGTGATGAAGGCATGAAAGAGAGAAGATGAGAAGGAGAAAAGGAGAAAAGGGCAGAAAAGAAAGGAGGGGTTATGAAAATGAGGAAAGAAATGAAAAAAGGGAGAAGAGAGAAGAAGAGAAAGGGAGGGGAAGAGAAGAGAGGAGGGTGAAGAGAAAAATAAATATATAGAGGACGTCAGCGAAAAAAGTTGTTTCATTGATCAGTGGTGTAGAGACTCGTCAGGGTAAACTCTCTCTCTCTCTCTCTCTCTCTCTCTCTCTCTCTCTCTCTCTCTCTCTCTCTCTCTCTCTCTCTCTCTCTCTCTCTCTCTCTCTCTCAAATCCCGCCCATCAGAGCAGCGTCTGGAAAGAAATTGAGATCGGACCGGAACCAATGAAGGCACTAAATTTTGAATCCAAGGCGCCAACACACACGAGAGAGGGGAGGAGGGAAGGGAAGAGAAAATGGAGGCAGATTGAAAAAAAAAATAGTAAAGGGAAAAGAAGTGTGATAAATGAGAGCAACGATCCTCTGACAAAAAAAATAATAAAAATGGTAGGGAAAAGGATAAAAAGTCGCCTGGAAAACAGCAGGGGATAAAAAATGAGAATTAATGACAAACTGAGAACGATTAAGGAGTTTTTTTTTTTTTTTCATTTCTTCACATTTTTTTCACACTGCGTTTTTTTCTTTTCGCCTCATTCATTACTATGTTTATTTATGAGGACAGTTATTCACCCAACTTAAGCTAACCTAACCTAAACTAACCCAACCTAACCTAACCTAACCTAACCTAACATAACCTAAACTAACCCAACCTAACCTAACCTAACCTAACATAACCTAACATAACCTAACCTAACCTAACTTAACCTAACCTAACCTACACTGAACTAATCTAACCTAGCCAAAACTAACCTAACCTAACCTAACCTAACCTAACCTAACCTAACATAACCTAACCCAACCTTCGGCACTTCACATCTTTAAATCTTTACAT
>NC_087174.1:6945000-6947500 GCF_035594125.1 Scylla paramamosain
GAAGATGAACTGCAGTCAAATGAAGGGGAAGAGAAGATTTAGGAGGAAGGAGGATGAAGGAAGGTGAAAGGAGGAGGAGGAGAGGGAGGAGGAAGTAGGTGAGGGAGGAGGAAGGAGGTGAGGGGAAGAGAAGGAAGGTAAGAGGAGGAGCAAGAGAAAATGTATTCAGAAAGTAGTGATGGTAATATGAAGAGGAGGAAGAGGAGGAGGAGAAGAAGAAGAAGAAGAAGAAGAAGAAGAAGAAGAAGAAGAAGAAGAAGAAGAAGAAGAAGAAGAAGAAGAAGAAGAAGAAGAAGAAGAAGAAGGCAAGGAAAAAATCTTATTGCAACATAAAAGCGAAGAAGAAGAAGAAGAAGAAGAAGAATAAGAATAAGAAGAAGAAGAAGAAGAAGAAAGGAAAAAGAAAAAGAAGAAAAACGATCTTATTACAACATAAAAGCGAGAAACAGGAGGAGGAGGAGGAGGAGGAGGAGGAGGAGGAGGAGGAGGAGGAGGAGGAGGAGGAGGAGGAGAAGGAAGACGCTAAGATCAGGAGAATAACGTAAACTCTTTCTCTATCTGGTTTATAAACTTCTCCTCTTCTTCTTCCTCTTCCTCTTCCTCCTCCTCCTAATCCTCCTTCTCCTCCACCTCCTCCTCCTTATCTTCCTTTTCCAAACATAAAACAAGGAAATAGGAAAGATAAATCAAGAGAAAGGTAAAAAACTGAAACAAAGGGAAAAAAATGGAATAAATGATGAGAGAGAGAGAGAGAGAGAGAGAGAGAGAGAGAGAGAGAGAGAGAGAGAGAGAGAGAGAGAGAGAGAGAGAGAGAGAAGGATGCGTAGGAGGCAGATAAGAGGCAGGAAGGAAAGAGGAAAAGGGGAGGAGGAGAGGGAAGAAGACGAGAAGGAGGAGGAGGAGGAGGAGGAGGAGGAGGAGGAGGAGGAGGAGGAGGAGGAGGAGGAGGAGGAGGAGGAGGATGAGAGATAAAAATGAAGAGAAAAGGGAGAAAGTAGAAATTGATGACATGAAAAGAAACATTGAATAAACTAAGACCAAACGAGAGAGAGAGAGAGAGAGAGAGAGAGAGAGAGAGAGAGAGAGAGAGAGAGAGAGAGAGAGAGAGAGAGAGAGAGAGAGAGAGAGAGAGAGAGAGAGAGAGAGAGAGAGAGAGAGAGAGAGAGAGAGAGAGAGAGATATATATGGATGTCAAGAGTTTTCTTTCAGCGAGAGGAAAGTGAGAGGGAGGAAGTAGAGTGGAAGTGAGTGAGAGAGAAGAATGAGGGGAGAAGAGGGGAGGAGAGGGGATGGGGAGAGAGGAGGGGCTGCCATTCTAGAACCCATCTTCCCCTTATCTTCCCCTCGCACTCTTCAACACTGATTCTTCTCTTTCCATTCTTCCTCCTCCTCCTCCTCCTCCTCCTCCTCCTCCTCCTCCTCCTCCGCTTACTCATCTCGCCATCAACCTTTCATTCACTCTATCTTCCGTAATGCAACTTCCGTCTCTCTCTCTCTCTCTCTCTCTCTCTCTCTCTCTCTCTCTCTCTCTCTCTCTCTCTCTCTCTCTCTCTCTCTCTCTCTCTCTCTCTCTTGGCATCATTTATTCAGTCTTTCCTATTTCCACGCCAATGGCTCTTTCTCCTCCTCCTCTTCTCCTGTACCTTCTTTTCTTCCTCCTTTCTGATTCCCTTCCTCCTCCTCCTCCTCCTCCTCCTCCTCCTCCTCCTCCTCCTCCTCCTCATGCGCTTCTTCAACTCCTTAACTCCTTCTTCGTAGAAAATCGTATCTAGGAAAGGAATGAGAGAGAGAGAGAGAGAGAGAGAGAGAGAGAGAGAGAGAGAGAGAGAGAGAGAGAGAGAGAGAGAGAGAGAGAGAGAGAGAGAGAGAGAGAGAGATGAGGGGAAATAAGAAGGGTAATGGATAGAGGAATGAAGGGAGAATAGGAGAGGATAGGAGGGGTCAGCAGTGGGGAGATAAAGTGAGCGGGGAGAGAGGGGATGGAAGAGGGGAAAAAGGGGGAGAGTGGAGTGAGGGGAGGTCATGTGAGGGGAAAACTGATCCCAAAATAACAGGTGGAAGGTGACCGGGCTCTCTCCCTAATGAGAGAGAGAGAGAGAGAGAGAGAGAGAGAGAGAGAGAGAGAGAGAGAGAGAGAGAGAGAGAGAGAGAGAGAGAGAGAGAGAGAGAGAAGCAATCATGGAGAGAAACGATTAAAGAGGAAACTATTTCAAAGTGTGTATGTGTGTGTGTTTCCAGTCGTCTCTCTCTCTCTCTCTCTCTCTCTCTCTCTCTCTCTCTCTCTCTCTCTCTCTCTCTCTCTCTCTCTCTGAGCAGAAGGAAGGATGTAAAGGAAGAAAAGGAAAAAAACGAAGACGGAAGGAGGGAGGAAAAATATAGGAGGAGGAGGAGGAGGAGGAGGAGGAGGAGGAGGAGGAGGAGGAGGAGGAGGAGGAGGAGGAGACCCTAAGTAATTCTAAGTATTTTATAGGAATTCCTTAAGTGGGGAGGTTAATATAGG
>NC_087174.1:6957500-6962500 GCF_035594125.1 Scylla paramamosain
AGAGAGAGAGAGAGAGAGAGAGAGAGAGAGAGAGAGAGAGAGAGAGAGAGAGAGAGAGAGAAGTTTCTGAGACCATTCCTCTCCCGAAGGCGTGCGAGCTGTTGGAAGGTAGAAGCGAATAAAAGGAATAAGAGACAATAAAAGAAAAAGAAAGGAGGAGGAGGAGGAGGAGGAGGAGGAGGAGGAGGAGGAGGAGGAGGAGGAGGAGGAGAAGGAGGAAGGAGGAGGAGGAGGAAAAAAAGACGATGAAGGGAATATGGAGGAATGGATGAATGAAAAACGAGAATAAGAACAAGGAAAATAAGGCGAGGAAAATAAAGAAGAGAAGAGAAGAAAGGAAGGAAGGCAGGAAGGAAGAATGGAGATGAAGGTGAAGATAAAGATGAAGAAGAAAAAAAGAAAGGAAAAGAAAATAAAAGAAAAAAGAGAAGAAAAAGAAAATGAAAGAGAAGACGGAAAAAACGAAGAAAAAGAGAGAGAAAAAAAAAAAGAAGGAAAGAAGAAGACTAGTAAGACAGACAGTTCAAGTATACCTATTAAAATCACAAAGATAAGCTGACTGGTATCTCCTGCAGGCGAAGAAGCCACGGCAAGTCAAGAAGAATAGGATAATTTTCAGGAAGCATGGAGAGACACCGACACAGCAGCTGACGTGGAGGTTATGCCTGTTTTTATTTATTTATTTATTATTTTTTGTAGCCATGTTGCATTTTAACTGAAGAGGATGCGAGATAGCTAAATCCAATGACCAAGTAGTGAATGTTTGTAATTTTTGGAAGCTACAAAGATATAAGATAAAGATTACATATAAATAAAATAAATAAAGAAAAGGCAGCTAAATCCATGTAACAGGTAAGAACGTTTGTATTCTGGAGACTACAAGGGTAGAAAATAAAAGTAATAAATAATAAGGTAGATGAAATAAGCATAAAATCGGGTAGTACGGTGAAGATTGTTAGTCTGACGAAGGGCAATAAATAAATAAATAAATAAATAAATAAATAAATGAATAAATAAATAAATAGGTAAATAAATAAATAAAAGAAATAAAAGAAAATAAGGGAAGCACAGTAAAAATTGTTAGTCTAAATAACTACAATAAGTAAATGAATAAACAAACATACAAACAGATAAATAAACGAATAAATTAACAAATAACAGAAAAAAGAAGCTTGACAAATAAATGAACTGTACCTTTAAAAATCACGAAGATAAACTAAGGCAGAATTGTAAAAATTGAAAGAAAATACAAACAGACGGAGAAACAGAAATACGGCCGATGGATGGCGCTTATCCTTGAAAGCTACAACGATATACCGTGACTGCGCTGCCAAGAGGGTGAAGACACGTCACAAGACACAAGGAAGCAGGAGTGTGGCGGATGGATGAAGTTTATCCTTGAAAGCTACAAGGATAAAGTTGAACTCCATTAGGAAGATTTTTTCTTTGCAAGTTTCCGTTGGCAAGGAAAGTTTAGATAAGCCAAGAGTTGTGTTACATTTAATCGTTTGCTACATGTGGCAATTCACAAACTTATGTGCTCACTGGTTGGTATTCAGAGTAAGAGATAAGAAAGTTTGTATTTTGGAGACTACAAAGACAGAAAATAAAAGTAAATGATAAAATAGATGAAATAATTATAAAAGAGAGGTACTGGATGAGTAACGATTTCTAACGCACTTCATTACGAAAACATATCATTGTGAACTTGATAAATACAACAGCCATATAGCAAATGTACTAGATGGCTAACTAATAACTTCTAACCAACTTTATTACGGAAAACATGTCATTATAAACTTAATATAATACAACAGTGATATAAAAAATAAATGTACTAGATGGCTAACTAAAGATATCTAACACACTTTATTACGAAAACATGTCATTGTAAACTTAATATAATACTACAGCGATATAATAAATGTACTAGACGAGTAACTAAAGATTTCTAAGCCCATTCCATTACAAAATATATCGTAGTGAACTTAATATAAAACTAGTCATAAAAAATCTTCTATAGATAACTAATAATTTCTAATATAATTCTGTAGTGAGACCAAGAATGTACAGGAAGAGTAACTAACAATTTATAAACCCACTGCATTACGGAACACAATGTAAACTTAATACTATAGTGATATAAAAAAAAAATATATATATATATATATACTCGTATATACTGTTTGAGTGACTTACAATTTCTAACTCACTTCAATACAAAACTGTAAACCTAATACTACAAGGATACGCAGAATAACACTACCTGACGCCGTGGTACTGGAGAAAGCAAGGAGTGAAAGAATTAACACTACAAGGATACCCAGAATAACGTTACCCTGACGCCGCGGTACTGAAGGAGGCAAGGAGTGAAAAGGTTAATATTGCAGTGATACCAAGAATGATATTACCTGACGCCGCGGTACTGTACGAGGCAAGGATCATCATGTATCACTGAGACGCGGAGGAGACAGCCAGACGAGACAGGAAAGCTTACGAGTCCCAGAACAGCCATTAAATTTCCACCAAGAGTATCTGGCAGTGAGAGAAAGAGTGAAAAAGAGAGACTGCAAAAAAGAAAAGAGAGAGAGAGAGAGAGAGGAAAAGGAAAAATACCATAACGTGTGTTTATTTTTCCTCTCAGTTCCAGTCAGGTTAGCACAGAGTTGGCTGCTACTGTCTGGCCGATAAGAAATAAAAGACGTGTGTGGGCTTATCTTTGGGGTTTATGAAGAGGAAGTACCTACGTGGTTGTTATGGAAGGTTGGTTACGCCACGTCTTTAATAGCGTAGTGGTGGACTTTATCTCCGGGTCTTAGGGCGAGAAAGTACGTGATTGTTATGAAAGGCTGGTTACGTCACGGCTTATGTAGAATTTAACCAAGACTTCTATGGGGTTTCTATACTACTACCACCACCACCACCACTATTCCTACTACTACTAATACTACCTTGTTTCCTCTTGTTTATCTGTCCCATGGGAAACTGTTGGATAATAAAGTGTAATTTATTTTAATGTGTTTGGCTGTTATAAAGTGAACATAATTTTACTTTCTGGTCCATGTCCCTCGTTACTGCTTCCGCCTGTATTGAGTTTATGTTGGGGATCCCGTGTGTGTGTGTGTGTGTGTGTGTGTGTGTGTGTGTGTGTGTGTGTGTGTGTGTGTGTGTGTGTGTGTGTGTGTGTGTGTGTGTGTGTTATCCCTAGCATGGTTCTGTTGGTTCAGTCTGTCTCTATCAATTTGGAAAGGGAATAGAATAAGTGAAACGGAAAATGAAATAGCGTAAGTGAGAGAGAGAGAGAGAGAGAGAGAGAGAGAGAGAGAGAGAGAGAGAGAGAGAGAGAGAGAGAGAGAGAGAGAGAGAGAGAGAGAGAGAGAGAGAGAGAGCACTACGGACCACAAAGGACTTAATGTAGCTTATGTAGTTTCTTAATCTGTAGGGCGTCTCCACCACAGCCCATCCAATCCACCCCATCCACACTGCTCATCCATTACCACACCCATCAGCCTTCCCACACACCCATTTCCAGCTTCACATCCCCACAGCATCCACTCCCACGTCACCCATTGCAACCACTCCCATACAAACATACGTACGTACTGCATCCCATATCCTTCCTAAAACAACCATTTCTATCTTTCAGCCCATTCCACCCACACCATACAGCCATGCACATCCTAGCCTCCTCACACCCATCTCTACCCATCACCTACCATTTCCACCCTCACTCCCATACCCCAATGACATTCCCATTTCCAGCTTCACTCCCTTAATGTTTTCCTTCCCGCTTCCTACTCGCATCTTCCCGCCTCTTCCCGCATATCACGCCCGTATCAAAGCCACGTTCCAAGCCTGTCTAGGGGCGGCGTGGAACTCAATTAAGGATGAATCTCCCACCTTCAAGATGTCTGTCTGTCTCTCTGTCTGTCCATCTGTCTGTCGTGAGGGAGATGTGTGAGGGAGGACCAATCAGCGCTGGGCAATAAGATCTGTTACTGTAATCAAGGAGGAGGAGGAGGAGGAGGAGGAGGAGGAGGAGGAGGAAAAGACGATGAAGACGATGAAAAAAAATATGAGGAAATGAATGAAAATGAAGCCAAGAACGAGAGAAATAAGAAAAGGAAAAGAAAAGAGGAAAGAGAGGGAAAGAGAAGGAAGGAAGGAAGGAAGGAAGGAAGGAAGGAAGGAAGGAAGGAAGGAAGGAAGGAAGAAGAAGAAGAAGAAGAAGAAGAAGAAGAAGAAGAAGAAGAAGAAGAAGAAGAAGAAGAAGAAGAAGAAAGAATACGGAGATCAACAACAACAACAACTACTACTACTACTACTACTACTACTACTACTACTACTACTACTACTACTTTTACATTGACACAAACATACCGACGACGACAACAATAGTAGCAACGACAAAAGGAGGAGGAGGAGGAGGAGGAGGAGGAGGAGGAGGAGGCGGAGGAGGAAAGGCAAACAAAATTCTCCCCTCTAACCCCATATATGGAAATCAATACTCTAAACTGCCTATTATACACCATTACTCTCTCTCTCTCTCTCTCTCTCTCTCTCTCTCTCTCTCTCTCTCTCTCTCTCTCTCTCTCTCTCTCTCTACAAAAATGAGGAAAGACAAAAAATCACGTCAAAGGAATGAATAATGGAGTTATAAGAGAAAAGAATAAAATAGTAAAATAAGAAACGTGGAAAAATAAATATTGGAAGACATAAATTACTGCGCTGGAGGAGGAGGAGGAGGAGGAGGAGGAGGAGGAGGAGGAGGAGGAGGAGGAGGAGGAGGAGGAGGAGGAGGAGGAGAAGGAGGAGGAGGAGGAGGAGAAGATGAGAGGAAAAGAGGCATGGATCGTTCGTGAAAAATGAGAGAGAGAGAGAGAGAGAGAGAGAGAGAGAGAGAGAGAGAGAGAGAGAGAGAGAGAGAGAGAGAGAGAGAGAGAGAGAGAGAGAGAGAGAGAGAGAGAACAAGAACACCACATCATCTTCAACGCCTTCTT
>NC_087174.1:6977500-6980000 GCF_035594125.1 Scylla paramamosain
AGAAGAAAAGAAAAAACGAGTAGAATGCCAAAATGAATGAAGGAAGAAAAAAGAAGGAAGGAAGATGAGAAGGAAGGAAGAAAGGAAGGAAGCGAACAAAAGAACGAAAGAATGAGCGAACATACGAAGGGATGAAGAAAGGAAGGAAAGACAGAATGATTGATGAATAAATATCTAGATGGAAAAAAAAAAAAACACGAAAGAAAGGAGGGAGGTTAGGAAAGTAAAAAGATGAAGGAAAATAGGAAAAGCTAAGAATGTCACTGATTATCAAAACCAAAGATAGATTTCACACTCACTACTAAATGAAACCCAAACACATTACAAGAACACACAGGATAACCCATCACACAAACACACACACACACAAACTAGAACCATATTCTCAAGCTCTTCTGTCCATCGCCCTGATTATTTTCAAGAGTCTCGTTGAAGTTACACTAGATCTTAAGGGTGCATTTAAGGTTCTAGGGACAGATTAACAAGATTTTTACATTACTAACAAGGGAAACACTATTGAGAATCCAGCTACTCATCTATGTGGCCTTAAAAAATAGTCGTGGTGAAAGAGCAGAGCATTTTAGAGTACCGATCTTAATCTCACCATTTTTCCTCCTCACTCCCACGCCAATTAATTTTAACAACAGACGCTGCAGACAAACACTAATGCGACAATTACACATACACAAACACACAAACACACACACATACACACACACACACACACACGTTCAGATATACACACGTACACATCAATATCTAAAGATTAAATTTACATCATTGGCAATTAATTAAAGTGTTATTGACCGGATTTGTGTGTGTGTGTGTGTGTGTGTGTGTGTGTGTGTGTGTGTGTGTGTGTGTGTGTGTGTGTGTGTGTGTGTGTGTGTGTGTGTGTGTGTGTGTGTGTGTGTGTGTGTGTGTGTGTGTGTGTCCCTTTAATGTTTCTAAATATAACACTACATGTTTCCTTCTCATCTCCATCCTTCCACAACTGTTATCTCCACTTCATCTCCAATGTCACAATCACCACCACTCCATCTGGACCCTCACTATCATCACCACTGGCCTCCCATACATGTCAGCATCACTACTCTCGCCACCTCTACCATCACCATCACCTTCACATCACTCATTACCATTATCATGACCTTGCAAATACATGTATTGTCTTTCTCAATCCTTCTCCTCCTCTTCCTTATTGTTTTTCTCCTCCATTACAAATTTTCCCCATAACTTCCCTTACAATTCAACCTCAACACAAACAAATAGATAAATATACAAATAGACAGACAAAAAGGGAGATAGATAGATAGATAGATAGAAAAATAGATAGACAGATAGATAAATAGACAGATAGACATTAAATAGATTGATTAACTAACATACACACACACACACACACACACACACACATAAAACACAAAAATTAACCAACATTATCAACTCTTCTCCTCCTCCTCCTCCTCCTCCTCCTCCTCCTCCTCCTCCTCCTCCTCCTCCTCCTCCTCCTCCCCATTCTACTCCACCTATTCTTCTAGATCCCCTTCCCATCCACTTTCACATCAGCATCTTCACTCGTACCATCTTCATTAATACACGCCCCTGCTGACAACCATCCGCCCACACGCCCTAAACTCAGGAGGAGGAGGAGGAGGAGGAGGAGGAGGAGGAGGAGGAGGAGGAGGAGGAGGAGGAGGAGGAATACAAAGGAATACAAAGGAAAGCCAAACAGCAACAAACCTTTCGGTCCTTGCAAGGCTGTTTGGTAACTACTTCTAACTAGCTACAGTGAAGAGAGACAGGACAGCATAGCAGAAGGCTCCTCCCCACCCACCACTCCCTCCAGCTTGCGCTGGCATGGAAATAGTTGGGAAAAGTACCATGCAGTATGGAAAAACTGACATGGAAATTTTCATAGGAAAGGATGAAAGGAAGTTCTACTATTCACCCTACGGTGAACTCTATACGCCTATCTGAAAGTTAATACAAGTTATATTAAAACTGTTGAATAAGAGTTTAAATAGTGAATTTAGTAATTATTCGGACAAGAAGAGAGCTTGTTGGGGATTTGCTTTTAAATATTTGTCTATTTTATTTTTGAATGATTCAATAGTACTGCTGTTTACAATTTCGGCAGGAAGTTTATTCCATATATTTACTATACGATTAAAGAAGAAATGTTTGGCCTCGTGGGATTTAAAACGTTTGGGTATAATCTTGAATCCATTATTTCTTGTTAGGTTAGAATGATCAATGGTAAAATAATTATGTGCATCAATGTTACTATATCCTTTGAAAATTTTGAACACTTCAATTAGGTCTCCTCTTATCCTGCGCTTTGTTAAACTAAATAGGTTTAGTTCTTCCAGTCGTTCCTCATACGGCTTATTGCGCAATCTTGGAATCATCTTTGTGACTCTGCGCTGTATCTTTTCTAGTTTTTCAATGTCTTTTTTTTGGAGGAGGAGGAGGAGGAGGAGGAGTAACGCAACAGGTC
>NC_087174.1:6985000-6990000 GCF_035594125.1 Scylla paramamosain
GGAGGAGGAGGAGGAGGAGGGGGAGGCTACATTAGAGAGAAGGAAGCCACATTAATTAAAAGTTAAAAAAAAATAAACGGGCTCTAATTTTTCACACGGAAGAAATTTGAAAGGGGAGGAAGAATGGGGGAGAGGAAGGGGAGGTGAGGAAGAGGGAGGAATGGGAAGGGGGGATGGGAAGATGAATGAAAGGTTACCGTGTAGAAGGAAGAAGAAGAAGAGAAGTAACATACAGGTGAGGGAAGAGAAGAGGATGATTGTAGAAGAGGAGAAAGAGGAGGAAGAAAAGAGGAAGAGGCGTAGAAGGGAAGAGAAGTGAAAGATTGATATGTTGAAGGAAGAAGAGGAAGATGATGGTTATAGAAGAGGAAGAGGAAAAGGAGGTAGAAAAGAGAAAGGGAAGGAGTAGAAAGAAGAGAAGAGAGAAATGAAAGTGGACACAGAAATGAAGGATAAAAATAGGAAGAGACAAAAAAGGAAAGAAATTAGAGAGAAGAAAAAAGAAAAGACAGACTGAAATGGAGACGAGAAAAGAGGAGGAAGAAGAAAAAGAATTGGAGGCAAAGGAGGATAATAAAGGAGAGGAAGAAGGTGGAGGTAAGAAAGAAAATGTTGCTGCAGGGAGGAAGGCAAAAGTGAACAAGAGAAGAAGAAGAGGAGGTGAGGCAGGAGAGTGGAGGGAGGAGAGGAAAGTGGAGAAAGGTGGAGGGAGACACGTTAAGCCTCACAGCAGGTTGTCCTCCTCCTCCTCCTCCTCCTCCTCCTCCTCCTCCCTGTCATTTGCACGAACATACAAACACTTCACTTTACTAATGTTGTTTACCTGGTACATTCTCTCTCTCTCTCTCTCTCTCTCTCTCTCTCTCTCTCTCTCTCTCTCTCTCTCTCTCTCTCTCTCTCTCTCTCTCTCTCTCTCTCTCTCTCTCTCTCTCTCTCCTTCCATCTTCCTCCAGTTTCTCCACTTATCCCTCCATTTCTATACCTACTTCCACATTTTTTTCCTCCATCTCTCTCTCTCTCTCTAAATCTCTCCCTTTCCCTTTTCTCTCCTTTCCTTCACTTCCTTTTCCTCTTCCTTCCTTCTCTTCCTCTTCCATTTTTCCCTCTTCCACACTATTTAACTTCTACTTTACTTGCCATCCTCCATAATCTCCCTTCCCTTCCTTCTTCTCTCCCTTTTTCCCTCCCTCCCTTCCTCCCTACGATTATGTCCACTAAGATGAGTTTCTGCGCTATAAACTTGCATTTACAGCCTTATAGAGAAGGAAGGGAGGGAAGGAAGGAAGGAAGGAAGAAAGGAAGGAAGGAAGGAAGGAAGGAAGGAAGGAAGGAAGGATGGAAGGAAGGAAGGGAGGGAGGGAAGGAGGATGGGAGAGAGGGAGAGGAAGGAATGAGGAAAGAAAGGAAGGAAGGAAGGAAGGAAGGAAGGAAGGAAGGAAGGAAGGAAGGAAGGAAGGAAGGAAGGAAGGAAGGAAAGAAGGAAGGCAAGCAAGGATAAAAAAAAACAACAGGAGGGAAGGAGGGAAAGGGGGAAGGAAAGGAAGAATGAAGGAAGAGGGAAAGAAGGAAGGAAAGGAAGAATGAAGGAAGAAGGAAAGATGAAAAGAAAAAGGAAAAGCAAGAAGAGATGAAAAAGAAGAGAAAAAATAGAAGGATTCATTCGTGTGTGTGTGTGTGTGTGTGTGTGTGTGTGTGTGTGTGTGTGTGTGTGTGTGTGTGTGTGTGTGTGTGTGTGTGTGTGTGTGTGTGTGTGTGTGTGTGTGTGTGTGTGTGTGTGTGTGTGTGTGTGTGTGTGTGTGTGTGTGTCGGTGCGCGCGCTCATGCATAAAAGAGAAGGAAAAGATGTGGGTTGCAAATGAAAGAGAAAATGAGCGGTCAAGGAGGAGGAGGAGGAGGAGGAGGAGGAGGAGGAGGAGGAGGAGGAGGAGGAGGAGGAGGAGGAGGAGGAGGAGGAGGAGGTGGTGGTGGTGGTGGTGGTGGTGGTGTGGGGGGCTATCTAAAAGAACAATGAAGCGAAACACAGAGAGAGAGAGAGAGAGAGAGAGAGAGAGAGAGAGAGAGAGAGAGAGAGAGAGAGAGAGAGAGAGAGAGAGCGAGCGAGAGAAAATGTGTGTGTGGGTGGATGGGTGGAGGGAGTGCTTCGCTTTAATGCCAAGGAGGGAGGGAGGGAGGGAGGGAAGGAGGGAGGGAAGGAGGGAGGGAGGGAAGGAGGGAGGGAAGGGAGGGAAGGGAGAAAAGAATGAGAATAGGGAGAAGAAGATAAAAAAAAAGGAAGAGGGAGGAAGTAGGAAAGAAAACAAGGATGAACTGAGAGAAGAAGAAAATTATGAAAGAAATAAAAGAGAAAGAAGGGATAATGATTATGACGAGGAAGGAAAGAAGAGAAGCAGGAAAGGATGAAAGAAAACAGATTGAAGAAAAGGAAGAAAAGAATAAAGAAAATGAAGAATAAAAAAGATGATAAGAAGGAAAGAAGGAAAAGGGAAAGGAAGGAGAGGGGAAGTGAAAAGGAGGAGAACAGGGTAAAAAGTGAAGGATGGAAGAGATGGAGGAGAAGGAAGGAGAGAAAAGAATGAAGGATAAAGAAGGCAGCCATGAAAGGGTGATGAAGGACATTTGAAGGATATCTCTCTCTCTCTCTCTCTCTCTCTCTCTCTCTCTCTCTCTCTCTCTCTCTCTCTCTCTCTCTCTCTCTCTCTCTCTCTCTCTCTCTCTCTCTCTCAGCTTTTATCCCCACAATTTCTTCCTCCATTTCTTTCTCCTGTTTCTTCATTTGTGTTTATTTTCTTCCTCCTCCTTCTTCTCTTCTCTTTCTTTCCTCTTCCCTGTTTCTTTATTTTATTTTTTTCTCTTATTTTAGCTTGTCTTCGTCGCCTTTCATCCAACTTCTCCATTTCTCCTTCATTTTTTCCTAGCTCTCTCTCTCTCTCTCTCTCTCTCTCTCTCTCTCTCTCTCTCTCTCTCTCTCTCTCTCTCTCTCTCTCTCTCTCTCTTGTATTCTCCACATGTTCATTTTTTCCATCTTCCTCCTTTGATATTTTCTCCTCCTCCTCCTCCTCCTCCTCCTCCTCCTCCTCCTCCTCCTCCTCCTCCTCCTCCTCCTTCTCCTCCTCTTCAACTATCCTTTATCCAAGTTTCCCTTCCTTCCCATCCCTTCCTTCATTCCTTCCTCTTCAGCTTCTCTCTTCTACTCTCCCTTCCTCCCTTCCTCTCATCTCCTTAATCTCCCTCATCTCCACAGTATCCTAAGAAAACAAAACGTCTGATCCAAGGATATTTTGAGGAGGAGGAGGAGGAGGAGGAGGAGGAGGAGGAGGAGGAGGAGGATGTGAAATAAGGTAAGGAAGGAGTGTACAAGAGAGAGAGAGAGAGAGAGAGAGAGAGAGAGAGAGAGAGAGAGAGAGAGAGAGAGAGAGAGAGAGAGAGAGAGAGAGAGAGAGAGAGAGAGAGAGAGAGAGAGAAACGATTAACCAACGAAATATGAGAGGATAAAATAAAGAAAAAGAAAAGAAAATGGAAAAGAAAGAAAGAAAAAGAAATTAAGACAGAAAGAAAAAGCGTAAATTAAAAGTGACTAACAAAGCAGCAAAAAACATTAAAAGGGGAGAGAGAGAGAGAGAGAGAGAGAGAGAGAGAGAGAGAGAGAGAGAGAGAGAGAGAGAGAGAGAGAGAGAGAGAGAGAGAGAGAGAGACAGAGAAAGAAAGAGAGAAAGAAGAAGAAACACCAATGAAGAGATAGGAAGTAAATTGCTCGAGGGACAAATGAGCCGCGACAGGAGGAAGAAGAGGAGGAGGAGGAGGAAAAGAAAGAGAAGTTAAAAGGCGAAGGAGGAAGAGTGAGGAAGAAGATATGAGGTAGGTGGATGGAGGAGGAGGAGGAGGAGGAGGAGGAGGAGGAGGAGGAGGAGGAGGAGGAGGAGGAGGAGGAGGAGGAGGAGGAGGAGGAGGAGGCAACCTTTGACCTCCAACTCACTAGATCAATGGTCCTCATGAATCTTGAAAGAGAGAGAGAGAGAGAGAGAGAGAGAGAGAGAGAGAGAGAGAGAGAGAGAGAGAGAGAGAGAGAGAGAGAGAGAGAGAGAGAGAGAGAGAGAGAGAGAGATTTTAAAATAGGACCTCACAAGTACACGTAATATTCTCTCTCTCTCTCTCTCTCTCTCTCTCTCTCTCTCTCTCTCTCTCTCTCTCTCTCTCTCTCTCTTGTACACTTTTTGTACACGGTAATTTTATTTTTTACGACTTCATTATATCAGTCTTTCATCATTTTGCTCTAGTTTCTCTGTGACCCGATTTCTCTCTCTCTCTCTCTCTCTCTCTCTCTCTCTCTCTCTCTCTCTCTCTCTCTCTCTCTCTCTCTCTCTCTTACTATCATTCCCTCACAAACCCTCCCATCTTTTTTATCCTCCTCTATCCTTCAATTTTTCCTTTCTCCTTTTTCGCACTTGTACCATGAACTAAAGACACTCCCCCTCACTTTTTTCCCTCAGTGTAGTTTGTAAGAGGGGAAACACATCTCTTACGCATCCCTAACTCTCCCCATCTCTTCCCACCTCCCCTCTTTACTCTCTACTCTCCCCTTACTTATCCTTGCTCCTTCCCATCTCTTCCCCTTATCTCCCCTCTTACTCTCTATTATCCTCACCCACCCCTAACTCTTCCCCTTATCTCCCCTCATCCCCATTCTCCACCTTCCCCTCACTTCATGTCTACTCTCCCTTTCCCCTCAAACCCTCAGAATTCCCCATCACCTCCTCTTCTTCCCCTCACACGTTACATAATTCTCCTCTTCCTTCCCCTCTTCACCCCATCCAACCTAACCTAACCTAACATTACTATGAATCTCTGACTTTCATAGGGGGAGTTAGAGGGGAGAATAAGAGGAAAGGAGGGGAGTAAGGGGAAAAGAAGACAGGTTTCAGGTCTGGTAAGGGAGGGGGGTTGAAAGATGGGGAGGAAAGAGTTAGGAATGGAGAGACAGGTGGAGGGAGGAGAAAAAGGGA
>NC_087174.1:7005000-7010000 GCF_035594125.1 Scylla paramamosain
TAGCTTAGGTTAGCTTAGGTTAGTCCAGGTTAGGTTAGGTTAGGTTAGGTTAGGTTCGGTTAGGTTAGGTTAAGTTAGTTAGGTTAGCTTAGGTTAGGTTAGGTTAGGTTAGGTTAGGTTAGGTTCGGTTAGGTTAGGTTAAGTTAGTTAGGTTAGCTTAGGTTAGTCCAGGTTAGGTTAGGTTAGGTTAGGTTCGGTTAGGTTAGGTTAGGTTAAGTTAGTTAGGTTAGGTTAGGTTAGGTTAAGTTAGGTTAGGTTAGGTTAGCTTAGGTTCGGTTAGGTTAGGTTAGCTTAGGTTCGGTTAGGTTAGGCCAAGTTAGGTTAGGTTCGGTTAGGTTAGGCTAGGTTAGGTTAGGTTAAGTTAGGTTAAGTTAGGTTAGGTTAGGTTAGCTTAGGTTCGGTTAGGTTAGGTTAGGTTAGGTTAGGTTAGGTTAAGTTAAGTTAGATTAGATTATGTTAGGGTTTAATGCAAACTCCATATTAGACTATCATTAGAATCATGCAAACAATCTTTAAAACTTTAATAACTTCCATTAGAATCAGTTAAAAAGTAAAGATGAAGCACTGAACCGTCTCTCTCTCTCTCTCTCTCTCTCTCTCTCTCTCTCTCTCTCTCTCTCTCTCTCTCTCTCTCTCTCTCTCTCTCTCACCCTCGCCCTTTACAACACACCACGGCCCTTTAAGTCTCTATTGCCACACGACACATTCCCTGCAGATCCTGACAAGTGCAAAAGTGTGGCACTTATTCACAAACATGCAAGGGTGACTATTCCTTGCCTCGTGACTGGAAAGGGAAAGGTTTACTAGTTAATCTGATCTTTAAAGTCTCCTCACATTTTTCTCTCGATCCCTTCCTACCACCATCCACAGACTCAGTTCATTCCCCTTAGTGTTTTAAGCATTCATTTCCCCTTTCTCTAAATCTCTAGTAGTTATTTCTTTCCTTTCTTTACTTTTTTTTTAACCCAATTTGCTCTGCCTATCCTTTCTTCTGTCTCCATTTCTTTCCCTTTCTTTCGCTAGTGTTTTCTTATTCCTTCCCAGTTCTCATTCCTTCCCTTCTGTATCTTTCGTATTCTGCTTCCTCTCCCCATTCTTTCTTCTCCCATTTCCTTTTCTTTCTTTCTCTAGCGTTATCCCATTTCTTCCCAGTACTCTCTCCTGTCCCCTACCTTTTCTATCCTAATTTCTCTCCCCATTCCTTCCTCTATCTTCATTTCTTTCCCCAGTTTTATCTCATTCCTTTCTCTTACCTCTTTATTCTTCTTTTTCCCCTTCCTATTTCTTCCTGTCTCTACTTCATTCAATGTTTACCTTTTTTTTTCTGCCTCTTCATCCTCCCTTCCTCTATCTTCTCTTTTCCTAGTATTCACTCTTCCCTTCCCCTAACTCTCTATTTACTCCTTCCCTCCATGACTTTTTTTTCCCCTTTCCTTTAAAATATTCTTCACCCACTTTCGTTTCATTCCATTCTTGATCCATCTGTTCCATCTCACCCTCTCTCTCTCCTTTCATTCCGTTCTTTACCTACCTCTTTCTTCCCACCCACTTTTCTTTCATTCCATTCTTTATCCGTCTGCTTCTTCTCACCCACTTTCCTTTCACTTCATTCTTTTTCCGTCTCTTCTCTTCCTCTTTCTCTGCCTTCTCTTTCCTCTTTCAACGTTATCTCGTGTTGACAATGTTCCTTTCAGACTAAATTCACGTTTTCTTTTTCTTCCACACTTTTCCCCGCTTCACCTCTTTCCCTAAAAAAAACACGAGGACTGCACGCGACGGGAAAATTCACTGAGATACCCGAGAGATCCCAGGTATTCAAGGTCAACGGGGATCGAACCCTGGTCACAAAATCTTCTAGTCATGATAACCCGTTTAAATACATTTTCTTCACCAAACAGAATAGCAAGGAACTCAAGAGATGTGTTGCTGTTTGTTTGTTTGTTTTTTTCTATTTTCGTATATTCCTGTGTATTCCCTATTGTTCTTACTGTCTTCCCTATGCCAAATAACCCTATATTCTCTAGTGGTCCCTTTTAATCAGTCCTATTTTTCCCTATTCCAAATGATCTAAAAGACCTATTGCTGTTTGTTTTTCTTTTGCATATTCCCTGGTATTCCTAAATATTTATCCTGTCTTCCCTATACCAAGCAACCCTATACTCCCTAACACCCCCTATGACTCAACCCAATCTTCCCTATCCCAAAAAGACCCGTTGCTATTTATTTATCTGCGTGAATTCCTAAATATCCCCCTATTCTTCGTTCCTATTTTCCTTAACCCATAAAATCCCTTGCTATTTATTTTTCCTTCGTATATTTTCATATTTATCTCCCTTTCCCTATCCCAGTCTGGCAGGGACCAAAAAATCTGCTGCTGCCTGTTCTTTTTTTTTTTTTTCTTTGTGTATTCTCTTATCATTCACTCCCTATCTTTTTATCATCTGTTATTATTCATCCCTATGTTCTTACCATCTGTTCCTATTTGTTTCCCTTTCTATATTGCTTAGTATTCGTTATCATTCACCCCTTTCTTCTTATCATCTCCACCCAGCCCTCTTCTCCCAGGTAACCTCTATTTTTCACCCTATCTTTCCTATCCTGTTCTCCCCTTCTCACCCCAAGGCCCACAATTCTGTCCCCAAATAAAGCTTTAAATATCTAGGGCCACGCCATTGCCTAAGTGAGGGAGAGGGAGCAAATATTCCCTTACACGCTCTCTCTCTCTCTCTCTCTCTCTCTCTCTCTCTCTCTCTCTCTCTCTCTCTCTCTCTCTCTCTCTCTCTCTCTCTCTCTCTCTCTCTCTCTCTCTCTTTTCATTTCCGCTCCCTTTGTTCCTGATTTTTCTTCTCTCTCTCTCTCTCTCTCTCTCTCTCTCTCTCTCTCTCTCTCTCTCTCTCTCTCTCTCTCTCGTACTATCTTTCAATCTTGTATTTTTTTCCTCCTGTTCCTTCTCTCTCTCTCTCTCTCTCTCTCTCTCTCTCTCTCTCTCTCTCTCTCTCTCTCTCTCTCTCTCTCTCTCTCTCTCTCTCTCTCTCTCCCACACATTCTCCATTACTGATCCTACCTCCTCTTCATTCATCTCTTGTTTTCTTCTCATTTTTCTTCTTTTGTGTCTATTTCTCTATTTTCTCTCCTCTTTATCTTCTTCCTCCTCCTCCCAAAAACATAACCTACACATATCCTCCCTATTATCCCCACAAAAGTAATTCTAATAAACAAAAGAAGAGGAGAAAGGAGGAAAAAGAAGGAAAAAGTAAATATAGAAGAAGAGGAAATGGAGGAAGAGATGGAAAGGGGAGAAGGAAAATGATACGACGAGACGAGAGCAGACAGAGAGAGAGAGAGAGAGAGAGAGAGAGAGAGAGAGAGAGAGAGAGAGAGAGAGAGAGAGAGAGAGAGAGAGAGAGAGAGAGAGAGTTATCAAAGGAGGTCATTTGGATCTGTGTGTGCTTGCGTGTGTGTGTGGGAGAGAGGAAAAAAAGACATTGAAAGTGAGGAAAAATACTGAGTGAGGGTGAAAAAGAGTGAGTGAGCGAAAAAAAAGTGGAAGTGAGAGGAAAAAACGGGAAAAAAGGGAGGAAAAAAATTTAGTAACGGGAAAATAGGAGTTCGGGGAAGAGGAAGAGTGAGGAAAGTATAGTGAGAGGAAAATATAAGAGAGAGGAAAAAGTGAAGGAATGAGAGGAAAGGCAAGTGATCAAAGAGTGAATTTGAGGGGAAAATAAGGCAAAAAAAAACAAGGGAAAATGAGGCAGAGGAAAAAAATTGAGGAAAAAATGAAGAACAGGGAAAAACAGACAAGAAAAAAGATGGTATGAGGAAAAAGAGAAGAAAAAGCGAGGGAAGGAGAATGAAAGAAATGAGAAAAATGAGAATGAGGAAAAGTGAGGGAGAGGAAAAGGAGAAGGAAAAAGGTAAGGACGAGGAAAATAGAAACGAGAAAATTGAAAGTCAGAGGAAAAAGAGAAGGGAAAATGATGATGAAGACGTCAAGAAAGAGGAAAAAAGTGATAAGGAAAATTAAAAATAAGCGTAAGGAGCACGAGAGAGAGAGAGAGAGAGAGAGAGAGAGAGAGAGAGAGAGAGAGAGAGAGAGAGAGAGAGAGAGAGAGAGAGAGAGAGAGAAAGAGTGAGAGGGATGGGAAAACAGCGAGTGAGGGGAAAAGTGAGGGAAGGTCAAAGAAATAAATTTGCTCCATAGCACACGAGGGGAAAAATATATATGAAGTTTCCCCATAAATATTGAAAGGGGGAAGGTGAGTGATGGAGATGATAAGAGTGAGGCGTGGGTGGTCGTTATATGTACTAGTAGTGGTGGTGGTAGTAGTAGTAGTAGTAGTAGTAGTAGTAGTAGTAGTAGTAGTAGTAGTAGTAGTAGTAGTAGTAGTAGTAGTAGTAGTAGTAGTAATAATAATAATAATAATAGCATAATAATAATAATAATAATAATAATAATAATAAGAAGAAGAAGAAGAAGAAGAAGAAGAAGAAGAAGAAGAAGAAGAAGAAGAAGAATATAGTAGTAGTAGTAGTAGTAGTAGTAGTAGTAGTAGTAGTAGTAGTAGTAATGTAGTTGTTATTGTTGTTGTTGTTATTGTTATCGTTATTCTTGATAATGATGATGAGGTTGCTTTTGAAGAACAAGAACAAGAACAAGTAGTAGTAGTAGTAGTAGTAGTAGTAGTAGTAGTAGTAGTAGTAGTAGTAGTAGTAGTAGTAGTAGTAGTAGTAGTAGTAGTAGTAGTAGTAGTAGTAGTAGTAGTGGTGGTGATGGTGGTGGTGGTGGTGGTGGTGGTGGTGGTAGTAATAGTATTAGTGTCATGATTATTGGAACGATAATAGAATAGATATTGGAATAGCAATCTCTCCCTCTCTCTCTCTCTCTCTCTCTCTCTCTCTCTCTCTCTCTCTCTCTCTCTCTCTCTCTCTCTCTCTCTCTCTCTCTCTCTCTCTCTCCCTACAATCCCCAATCTCATCTGGCCCACAAAAGGGAAGTCACC
>NC_087174.1:7017500-7020000 GCF_035594125.1 Scylla paramamosain
AGGCGACAAATAACACAGAGAGAGAGAGAGAGAGAGAGAGAGAGAGAGAGAGAGAGAGAGAGAGAGAGAGAGAGAGAGAGAGAGAGAGAGAGAGAGAGAGAGAGAGAGAGAGAGAGAGAGAGAGAAATATACAGGTGTTTGAAGATAGCACGTTCCTTCCAAATTAGAGAACTCCAGTGTTGCATTCTTTTCACGTTTGCTTGCACTTTCATCCTCCTTTTTTTTTCTTTTTTTTGGCAAATTTTAAGTCAATGGTGTGTGTGTGTGTGTGTGTGTGTGTGTGTGTGTGTGTGTGTGTGTGTGTGTGTGTGTGTGTGTGTGTGTGTGTGTGTGTGTGTGTGTGTGTGTGTGTGTGTGTGTGTATGTTGAGGTGAGGAGGAGGAGGAGGAGGAGGAGGAGGAGGAGGAGGAGGAGGAGGAGGAGGAGGAGGAGGAGGAGGAGGAGGAGGAGGAGGAGGAGGAGGAGGAGGAGGAGGAGGAGGAGGAGGAGCAACTAGTGTGGAAAAGCTGACCTAGTATGAGAGAGAGAGAGAGAGAGAGAGAGAGAGAGAGAGAGAGAGAGAGAGAGAGAGAGAGAGAGAGAGAGAGAGAGAGAGAGAGAGAGAGAGAGAGAGAGAGAAAAAAAGAAAAAATCGGGTCACAGAGAAACTAGAGCAAAATGATGAAAGACTGATATAATGAAGTCGTAAAAAATAAAATTACCGGCAGAGGGAGAAAGAGGAAGGAAGGAAACAAGGAAAGAAGGAAGGAAGGAAGGAAGGAAAGAAGGAAGGAAGGAAGGAAGGAAGGAAGGAAGGAAGGAAGGAAGGAAGGAAGCAAGCAAACAAGAAGGCAGGAAAGGAAGCAGGAAAAGAAAACAGGAAAGGCGGAAGGAATATAAGAGTGAGAAGGAAAGAGAGAAAGAAAAAGAAAAATACATACACAAAACAGAAATAATTCCAAGATATCAAAGAATCAGAAACAACGAGAGAGAGAGAGAGAGAGAGAGAGAGAGAGAGAGAGAGAGAGAGAGAGAGAGAGAGAGAGAGAGAGAGAGAGAGAGCACAGAGGTCACAAAGGCTAAGAAAAGGAGGAGGAGGAGGAGGAGGAGGAGGAGGAGGAGGAGGAGGAGGAGGAGGAGAGATTATTACGGAAAGACTTGAAACTGTGAGGAGATGGGATGGAGAAAAGGAGGGAAAAAAAGGAAAGGAAGAAAGGAAGAGAGAGAAGAAGGGAGAAAGGGTAGGAGTGATGAAGGGAAGGAAGGAAGGAAGGAGGAAGGGAGGAAAGGGAAACAGAGGGAGGAAAAGCAAAGGTTACCTAAGATCTACAGCTTCTGGTTTCGCTAAGACGTGACGAGAGAGTGAAGGAGAGAGGGAAGATGGGGAGGAGGGAGGGAAAGAGAAGGGGAAGGGAGGAGGTCAGATTAGCCAGACCCAGACCAGGAGGAGAGAGGAAAGAATGGAGATTGGTTAGAAGAATGTAAGATGAAGGAAACAGGAGAGGAAAAGAAATGGGTGAGGATGGGAGGAAAGAGTTGAGATGAGTGAAGAATAATAAGCATGAGAAAAACTGACCATTGAAAGGAACAGAATAATAAAAGAGGCAGATGATAAGAATGTGAGAAAAAGGTAACAGGAAAGAAAAGGGAATATCTGTAAATGGAAAGATAGGATATAGAGAGATGGAAGATGACGAGTGTGAGAGAAAACGAATCTTAAAGGGAATAGGGGAGGGGGGAAGGGGTATGGAGGTGAGAGAAGGGTACGGGGAGGTAGTTAAGATTAGGTAAGTGGAGTAAAGTGACCGTGAAAGGAGAATAAGTGGATGTGAAAGGAATTAGGAGGGCACGAAAGAAGAGATACAGAAACCTTGGGAAACGAAGATGAAGAAAGAGAAAAAGAAGAAAATGTAACAAGGAAAGAGACAAGAAAATGTAGAAACTAAATAAAAACAAGAGACATAACAAAACAAGCTTAGAGTGACCGAGGTCTTGCAAAAAGAAATAAAGAAACGAACCGAAAATGAAAAGAAAATGGAGGAGGAAAAGGAGAAGGAGGAGGAGGAGAAGGAGGAGAAGGAGAAGGAATACAAAGGAATACAAAGGAAAGCCAAACAGCAACAGACCTTTTGGTCCTTGCAAGGCTGTTTGGTAACTACTTCTAACTAGCTACAGTGAAGAGAGACAGGACAGCATAGCAGAAGGCTAAAGGAGAAGGAGGAAGAGGAAGAGGAAGAGGAAGAGAAAGAGGAAGAGGAGGGGGAGGAGGAGGAGAACCAAGAAGCCGTTGAAAAAAATAAGAGCAATAAATACAAAAAATATAACAACGATCAATAACAAAAAAATAAATAAATAAATAAACAAGTTACCCACAAAATAACAAGGAAGCACCAGCCACTCACCTCTGCCAGGTAACCTAATTGCCCGGGTTACACAGGTGAAGGAGGCATTATTTACGGGGCAACCTCCACTAAAACGAGATTAAATTTTAATTCTCCTCACCAAAGGAAAGAGAGAGAAA
>NC_087174.1:7032500-7042500 GCF_035594125.1 Scylla paramamosain
ATCAATTCACTTTAATTAGACCGAAATAGGATCCAACTCTCCGTGTCTATGCCGCGTTAAAGAACAAAAATATGTGGCTTTGAACACTCTATTTTGGGACTGAGTGAGTTAGTGAGTGCGTTTTGTGGAGCTTTAAGAGGAAGAGAGAGAGAATATGGAGAGAGAGAGAGAGAGAGAGAGAGAGAGAGAGAGAGAGAGAGAGAGAGAGAGAGAGAGAGAGAGAGAGAGAGAGAGAGAGAGAGAGAGAGAGAGAGAGAGAGAGAGAGAGAGAGAGAGAGAGAGAGAGAGAGAGAGAGAGAGAGAGAGAGAGAGAGAGAGAGAGAGAGAGAGAGAGAGAGAGAGAGGGGAGAGGGGAACGAGTTGTAGAGAGCGACAGAGAAAGAGATAGGTTCTGAAAGTAGGGAGAGGAAGTGAGAAAAGGAAGAGTGACGGGAGGAAATGGAGGAGGAGGAGGAGGAGGAGGAGGAGGAGGAGGAGGAGGAAGGTTGTTCAGTACTTTTCACCACTTTTAATTCTTTCTTTTCCTTCTGCATACCCTTTTTACTTTCTCCTCTTCTTTTCTTCTTTTCCCACATTCATTTATTTTGTCTCTTTTTTCCCTATTCATTAATTTTCCTAATTCATCTTTTATTACTGCTTTATTTTCTTTTCCTCCTTCTGCTCCTCGTTTTCTAGTTCTTTTCATAATTATTTCCTTGATCTTCTTTAAGTCACTTCTCCTTCTTTCTTGCATTTCTCCCTTTCGTCTCTCATCCTCCCTTTTCTCCTTTCCTTCCTCCCTGAATCTTTATATACATCTTTTATCATTTCTGTCTCATTTGTGCTTCCTTTCCTCCTTCCCTTCTTCGCATCTCTCTCTCCCTTTCATCCTTCGTCCTCCCTTGCCTCCTTCCCTTCCTCCCTTTCTTCCCTCTTTTTTTTTTTTTTCAATCCAGTACCTTCCTGAGAAAGTCCCAGTTAGTGATAAAGTTAGCTTACCTGTCAGTGCCTCCAACGTAATTAGCTGTTACACGTTACCTGTACAGAACTCCTTCCTTCATTTCACCTGTCCCCTTTACTTCTCCTCCTCCTCCTCCTCCTACTCCTTCAGTGTCTCTAACCCTCCCATATTTGTCAGTGTTGTTTTTCTTCTGCCTCCCTTAATTCCTTTCCTTCATTCTCCCCTTCCTTCATTCTCATATTCCCTCTCTCTTCTTCCTTGTCTCCTCACCTTGCTTCATTCTTATCTTCTTTCTCTCTTTTCTCTTCCCTCCCTCCCCTTCTTCCATTCTTACCTTCCTTCCCTCTTCTCCCTTCCCTCCCTCTCTCCCTCGTTTTTCTTTATTCTTTCCATCCCTCCCTCCCTCCTTTTCCTTCATTTTTATATTATCTCTCTCTTCTCTTGCCTCCTCCCCCTCCTCTACTCTTACCTTTCTTCTCTCTTCTCTCTTCCTTCCCTCACTCACTTTCCTTAATTCTTTTCTCTCCCTCTTCGTTCTTGCTTCCTCCTCTTCTTTCAAACTAATCTGCCCTCCCTATTCTGTCTTCCTTTCGTTCCTCGCTTCGTCACGTTTCTTCCTCATGCATTAGACATGGAATAGTTGTTACGATAATGTGTTTACTTAATTAAATGAAATCAATTTAAACTATGCCCGAAAGTTGCTGACACTTAATTAAATTCAAATGTTGTGTTTTCATTAATTCAATAATACTAAATTGGAGCTAAATGACCGTGATTTGAATTAAACCCACTTTTTTTATATATATATATATATATATATATATATATATATATATATATATATATATATATATATATATATATATATATATATATATATATATAAACCATTGTTATTCAATCCAACTTATTTTATGATACAAATGAATTAAAATTTGCCTAGTTTTTTTTTTTCGATACTGGGATTTGAAATTGATCAAAATGGAATTGACAGAAATTGTTGCCAGATCACCAGGTAATAATTTTGACTCCTATCTCCGGGCGGTTCGGTGACAGCGACAGCACGCGGGCACCTGTATGGCGGGTTAATGAGGTTCTTATTCTGATACGTGTCCATGTCCTGTCTCAAAATTAACGGGCTCCAGTAGAAGCCATTGTGTGTTTTCAAGCGTGTTTTCAATTAAAGAAGCTGCAAGAAGCCAACAGACCAACACGTGGCAGTCTCCGTATAAAACATGCTTACCTATTTTCATTTACAAATTTACCTAATCTTCTTTTAAGGCTCTCCCTTGACTCGGCAATAAAAACCTGATTACTGAGTCTATTCCATTCCTCTACCATTCTATTTGAGAACTAGTTTCTTCGTATTTCTTTTCAAATTAACTTTATCAAACTTGAATCCGTTATTTCTTGTCCTATCCAATTACTGACCCTAGGAATTTTGTCACCCTTAAGAGGTTATGAAAAAATCAAGGAAGAAGGGGATGTAACAGAGCTGGCGAGGGTAGATGGGAAGGCTTCGAGGGAGACAGGCAGGAAGAGAGGAAGTAGAGATGGCTGGGTGATGGTACCGTGATTCTAGTGACCGGCAACAAGGATTCTACATCACAAATGAGAAAAACTATTTGTTCCTATCTCTTAAATCTTACTTCTTAAAGCTTAAACCCATTATTTATTGTCCTGTCTTGATGACTGACCCTGAGGATTTTGCTTACCATCCTTCTTATGAGGTTATACACAAAATTAAGGAGGGGAGGTATATGGGAGAGCTCACAATGGTACATGGGAGGGCTTGGAGGGAAACAGACAAGGAGAGAGGAAGTAGAGGTGGCTGGATTCAACCTCGCCATTGAGAAAAAACAGTTTCCTCCTCTCTTTTATAGCTTGAACCCATTATTTTTTGTCCTATCTTGATGACTGACCTCGAGAATTTTGTGTCACCCTTGTTATGAGGCTACACAATGATCCTGGTGACAGTTCAACACGGATTCTACACCACCAATGAGAAAATCACCCTTGAGAACCCAACTAGTTATCTCTGTGGCTTTTGAAAAACAGTCCTGATGCAAACCTAGAAGACGAAGTTGAGTCTCACGCACCGAACACTCACCAAGACCAAGACCCAGACCAAGACCAAGACCAAGATCAAGACCAGGAACGCCTCCACAGTCCACACACCTGTTCCTTCCCTTCCCACTCCCTGCTTCCTTCTCCTTCTTCCCTTCCTTCCTTCTCCTTCCTCCCTTCCTTCCTTGTCTGTCGTGTTCGTTCATCGCTGTCGTCTGCTTCCTTCCTTCTCCCTTCCTCCTTTCACTCTCTCCTGTTCCTCCGTCTCCTTTTTTTGTTAGACCCATCACACCTAGTTATTCTCTCTCTCTCTCTCTCTCTCTCTCTCTCTCTCTCTCTCTCTCTCTCTCTCTCTCTCTCTCTCTCTCTCTCTCTCTCTCTCTCTCTCTCTCTCTCTCTCATCTTTTTTACCCTCTAATCTCTTTATCCTCTATTCATCCTTCTCCCTTCTTCCCCTACTCATCTAACCCCTTCCTCCTCCAATCATTTCCCCCTCCCCCCATCCCCCTTCCTCCTTCCCCCTCCCTTTCCATTCCGTTCTGCATTTCACATCCCTTCCCTTCAATAACCTCCCATGCCTCGCTCGACCTCTGCCTTTATCCTCCCCACCCCTCACCCCCTCCCTCATCTGTGTCACCCCCTCCTCCCCACCTGTATCTGATTAACTCATCAAATCAATGACACCTAGATATTGAGTGGCGAAAAGGGGAAATGTTTAAAAATATTTGAATTTTCGCCTTTATGAGTGCCTGTCACGAAAGGAGAATATATTAAAAGGAAAGAGACAAGAAGGAATTAATAGAAAGCGGTAAAAAAAATATAGAAAAAAAAAAGTTGTGCGGAAAAAAGAAAAGTGAATTAATAAAAGTACACACAAAAAAAAAAATGCAACATTAACACACTTCCGTCCGTTGTCCCACACCTGCTCCTACTTTACCCCCTTCACATAATCGCCCTCCCCTGTAATGCCGCACTCTTCCCCCCCCCGCTCCCCCTTAAATGGCGTGTCTTTCCTATACAAATTTTTGCTACATTCTGTATCAGTGTATCGAAACGTGAGGCAGGAAATTAAAGAAGAAACACTGTATATAGTTAAAATATTATTTAGAGTTCTCAGGAGTGCACCCTAGATAATAATCATATTTCACTTTTTTTTTTAATTATGACATTCAAAAAACACTTTTCATATTAATACGTAATGTTTATGTCAGTATTCTTCTACTATTCCTGATTTAATTATCTGTAACCTTGGAGGAAAATTTTAAATCGCAATTTTTTTCTTTTTTTTTTTTTTTTTTTTTTACAGCTCCGGAGTTGTGCTAAAAAATTATCAATTCAAAAACTTTTATCTGATAATTGGGATAAGCCCCTTACTTAAAGAAGAACCATTGTACATAGCTAAAATATTATTTTGATTTCGCAACGAGTGCAGGGGAGATAATAATCATTTTCCTTCAAAATAAAAATAAAACGCTTAAAAAAAAAAAAAAACAGTTCTTCGATTGATGTATAATTTTTACATCAATATTCTTCTTCTACTATTCCTGATTTAATTATCAGTAACCTTAGAGAAAAACATTTGATAACAAAAGATTTTTACTTTTGTGCGGACCTGTGTTAAAAAAGAAATATATATACAACAAATTTGAACAGATAATAGGGATACGTCCTTTACTTAAAGAAGAGCTACTGTATATAGTTAAAATATTATTTAGAGTTTTTAGGAACGCAGTGTAGATAATAATTATATTTAACTTTAAAACAAAATTAAGACACTTAAAAAAAAAAACTTTTTCGAGTGATATATAATTTTTGTATCAATATTCTTCTACTATTTCTGCTTTAATTATCTGTAATTTTTGTATCAATATTTTTCTACTATTTCTGCTTTAATTATCTGTAACCTTAGAGGAAAGTTTTTAATCCCAAATATTTTCAGTTTTATGTACAGGTCCGAAGCTGTGTTAATAAGTGAAAAAAATTCACTTCAGAAGTTTTATCTCATAACTGAGATATATTCTTTATCTAATTTCCTCTCTCTCTCTCTCTCTCTCTCTCTCTCTCTCTCTCTCTCTCTCTCTCTCTCTCTCTCTCTCTCTCTCTCTCTCTCTCTGGAGCGGAAGGAGTGATAATAGCAATAAAAGTTAAGGCGATTTTCCTCCTTTGTTTTCGCCTTTATTTTCTTAAGTATAAGACAGGAAATAGCTTGCTTGGAAAGGAATGAGGCGGTGGTCATGGTGGTGGTGGTGGTGGTGGTGGTGGTGGTGGTGGTGGTGGAGAATGGCAGTAATAGAGGCGGTGATGAAGTGAGGCAATAATAGTGGTGGTGGTGGTGGTGGTGGTTGTGATGAAGGTGGTGGTGAATCATCTGATTAAGTGGTGCTGGTAATGGTGGTGGTGGTGGAATGTGACAGGAATGGTGATGATGATGGTGTTCGAGACAGTGTTAGAAAATCAAACTGGTGGTGGTGGTGGTGATAGTAATAATAGTGGAGTGTGACAGAAATAGTAGTGATGATGGTGGTGGCATTAACGATATTAGTAAATCAACCACTGAAGCAGCTGTGGCGATGGTGGTGGTGGCAGCGGCGGTGATGGTGGTGGCGGCGGTGGTGAATCAACTAGTGGTGATGACAATGAAAGCAGAGACAATTAAACACCAAAGACAGACAGTGATGAGTGGAAACCGACAGTAACAGTGATAGCAATGATGATAATGACGAGATGACACACGAGCAAGTTACAGTAATGGGCGACCTTAGCTAGTGGTGGTGGTGGTGGTGGTGGCGGGGGATAGTGGTGGCAACAAATACAAACACACTGTCAATAAGGGTCATCTCCCAGCAGTGCACACAGGTAGGTTGGTCTCTCGGTGCCACTAATTACTCCGTGACACTTTAATTAGGTCAGGTAGACAGACAGCATTGGCGGCTCTTAATTAAGTTGTACGTGCCATCCATCTTTCCCTTAATGATTGATGTATGTGATGTACTCCCCTTTATAATTCAGCAGTAGTAGTAGTAGTAGTAGTAGTAGTAGTAGTAGTAGTAGTAGTAGTAGTAGTAGTAGTAGTAGTAGTAGTAGTAGTAGTAGTAGTTGGAGTGATGGTGGTGTTAGTGGTGCAAGAGAAAGAACAGGAAAAGACTCAGCAGAAAAAAAAAAAGGAAAAGGAAAATGTGTAGGAGAGAAAAAGAAGAGGAAAAACTGAGCAGGAAAAAGGAAAGAAAGATCAGGAAATATGTCGAAGTAGAGGAGGACGATGAAAAGGATGAGGAGGAGGAGGAGGAGGAGGAGGAGGAGGAGGAGGAGGAGGAGGAGGAGGAGGAGGAGGAGGAGGAGGATGAGGAAGACTAGGAAAACGACATCTTTTCATACCTCCTTCTTATTGCCTTCACTCACACACACACACACACACACACACACACACACACACACACACACACACACACACACACACACACACACACACACACACACACGGTGCAACATTTCAGCTTTAAGGCAAATTTGAAAGCTTGGAGCAGACAAGGACGCCCACACTCACCCACCCAACCCAGCCCGCCCACTCACCCACCCACCCACTCACTTGCCCAACTGTTCACTCCCACGCTCTATATACTGTTCTCGTTCCCCACGTACTCTCTCTCTCTCTCTCTCTCTCTCTCTCTCTCTCTCTCTCTCTCTCTCTCTCTCTCTCTCTCTCTCTCTCTCTCTCTCCAGTAACAGACGACCCTTGATTAGGTGGCAAACAGGTGATTAAGTTAATGAGCTTTTTTTTTCTTCACATGACTGATGCTCGTTAAGGTGAGGTGATGACAGACAGACAAGGAGGAGGAGGAGGAGGAGGAGGAGGAGGAGGAGGAGGAGGAGGAGGAGGAGGTGGTGGTGGAATGGGAGGAAGAAGCTAACCATTGTTTTTATCCCGTAGATTTATTTTTTCGTAATGTAATTCTCTCTCTCTCTCTCTCTCTCTCTCTCTCTCTCTCTCTCTCTCTCTCTCTCTCTCTCTCTCTCTCTCTCTCTCTCTCTCTCTCTCTCTCTCTCTCTCTATCTCTATCTCAAGAAAACAAAAAAAATTAGAATAACAACAAAGAACAATTTCAATTAATCCTTAACAAAGTCTTCTTCTCCTCCTCTTCTTCATCCTCCACCACCACTTTCTCCTCCTCCTCCTCCTCCTCCTCCTCCTCCTCCTCCTCCTCCTCCTCCTCCTCCTCTTCCTCCTCCTCTTCCTCCTTCTCCTCCTCCTCCTCCTCTTCAAGGGAAAAGCAGCAAACATATCTAACTTATAATCTTTACTTTCTAATCTTTCATATTTTTCTTCTTTTTAAATACCTCCTTTTAATTCCACCTTCTCATGCATGCAAGGCAAACAGGTGTGGCTTAATGAACGTGTTTTGAAGTGGCAAAGGTGAGAGAGAGAGAGAGAGAGAGAGAGAGAGAGAGAGAGAGAGAGAGAGAGAGAGAGAGAGAGAGAGAGAGAGAGAGAGAAGGCTGGGGAGGGGACAGGGTAGGTCTGCAAGAAGGAGGAGGAGGAGGAGGAGGAGGAGGAGGAGGAGGAGGAGGAGGAGGAGGAGGAGGAGGAGGAGGAGGAGGAGGAGGAGGAGGAGGAAGGGATTAAGAAAGGATATGAAAGAAGAGAAGACATAAAGGAAAGGAATGGAGGAAATTAAAGGGAGAAGGAGGAAGAAGCAAGAATAATGAAACCAGAAAAGGAGGGAAGGTGCAAAGAAAAGAACAGAAATGAGAAGGAAGAAAGGAAGGAGGGAAGAGGAAGAAAAGAAGGAGAGATAGCGAAGAAAGAGTAAAGAAGGAAAGAAAGGAATGGAGGGATAAAGAAGAGAAAGAAACAGGTGAGTAGAAGAGAGGTGAGAAAAGGGAAAGGAAAGGAGAATGAAGGTAGAGAATGTATGGAGGAAAAGAGGAGAGATGGGAGGGAGGGAAAAGGGAGAAGAAAGTGATGAAGGAAGAGGGAGAATAGGAACACTGTAAAAGAAAGAGAATGGGAGCGAGAATTAAATATAGGGAAAGAAATAGGAAAACAGAGTATCGAGAGAGAGAAAAGGAAAAGGAGCAGAAGAGGGGAGGAGAAGGGAAATGGAATGGAAGGAAGAAGGAAAGGAAGGGATGGAAGGAGAGGGAAGGGAACTGTTAGGGCAAGAATTGGAAAAGATAGGAAATGAGGTGAAGGGAGAAAGGGTGAAGAAAATTTGAAGAGAAAGGGAGAAGATACAGAAAAAGAAGGGAAATGGGAGAATAAGAAGATAAAAAAGAGACAGAGAGAAAGAAGGAAGGGAGGTTAGGAATTGGAAGGGAAGGGGAATGAAGTGAAGGGAGAGAGTGTGAAGAAAATTAGTAGGTAAACAGGTAAGAGGGACACAGGTGTAAGGAGAGAAGGTACTGACAAGTGTGTTGGCTAAATATGGAGAGAGAATTAACAGGTGGCTTAACTCTCTCTCTCTCTCTCTCTCTCTCTCTCTCTCTCTCTCTCTCTCTCTCTCTCTCTCTCTCTCTCTCTCTCTGTAAGAATAATAATAATACAGTAAAAAGCAAAGAAAGGAATTTTTACCCTACTTTTCTCTTCTTCTTCCTCTTCTTCCTCTTCTTCATCGTCCTTCTATTTTCATCATCCTCCCTTCTTCCTCCCCCCAATCACATACACACACGAACGCACGCACGCACGCACGCAAGCACACACACGACCGCAACTCAAACGGATAAAAATGTTTGCTTCGAGTCCAATAAATCTCTTTTGTTTCGAAAGAAGGAAGAGAGGGAGAAAGGGAGAGGTGGAGGGAAGGGAGGAAGAGAGGGAGAGGTGGAGGGAAGGGAGGGAGAGAGGGAGAGTACCTGTCATGAGTGAGTACGTGGAATAGTAGGAAAGGAAGGAAGAAAGGAAAGAAGGGCGGGAAGGAGCGACGGAGAGAGGCAGGTGGAGAGACGGAGGAAAATTAGGAGACTGTGGATAAAAGTGGAGCAGAGATAGAAGGAAAGAAGGAAGGTAAACTGAAGGAGGATGAAGGAAGGAGGGAAGGTACTGAGGGAGAAGAGAAATGAGGGAAGGAAAGTGGAGAAAAAAAGGAAAAGACGGAATGAGGAAGAAAAAAAGCAGAAAAGAAAATGAGATCAAACAAACAAACACACACACACACACACACACACACACACACACACACACACACACACACACACACACACACACAATTTAATTTCTTATCAGTTACGTCACTTATTTTCTTTTCCTTCCTCTCTTCTCCTTCTTCCTCTCCTCTCTTCTTTCCTTCCATCCTTCATTTCACTCCACCTCGTCTTCTTTCACATCTGAACCTTCCTTCTCTCCCTCATTCCATTCCTCCTTCCTTCCCCTCACTTTAAAAACTTTTGAAGAGGGAAAGCGATGAAGTGGAGGAGAAAAGAGGGAAATGGAGGGAAGGTCTGACACACACACACACACACACACACACACACACACACACACACACACACACACACACACACACACACACACACACACACACGGGATGAACTATTGGCAATTTTACAAGCAATGAAGCGAGGGAGAGGGAAAGGAAATAAAAAAAAGTAAGAGAAAAAAGAACGACGATACCATATACACAAAATAGACAATCCGAAAACAGGAAAAAAAAAAAACGAGAGAAAGAATTAAAGGAAGAAAAGCAGTTAGAATACGAATTGAAGGAAGGGGAGGAGGAAAAAACAGTAACACGAGGAAAGACGCTACAATATAGAAGGAAGGGAAGAAATTCATCCACCTAGAAGTGCAAGCAGCTTCCAAACATCCATTCATTTATTTATCAGTCACTTAAGAGTAAATAACATGATTCATAACTAATCAACATTGAAAAGTATCTTAAACAATTTCACTTTGATACGAGACACTTAGCAGCACTAAAAAGTAATGCGTGAATCATTTATAAGCATTTACAAGGAAGGAGAGGATGAAAAAGAATAGATTTTGCAATTTCTGCCCAG
>NC_087174.1:7055000-7150000 GCF_035594125.1 Scylla paramamosain
AATTTCTACACGCTTCATTATCTTTTTTTCCACCCTCCCAATTATAAACTTTTCTGGTTCTGCTTCTCTCAAACCCCATTAGCAAAGCAAACTATTATTGATAATCAGTAAACATGCGAGAGGAGAGAGAGAGAGAGAGAGAGAGGAGAGAGAGAGAGAGAGGAGAGAGAGAGAGAGAGAGAGAGAGAGAGAGAGAGAGAGAGAGAGGAGAGAGAGAGAGAGAGAGAGTTTGAAAATCACACGTAGCTAATTGTATAAAAAAAAAGTTCTCATCCTTATTAATTTTGTTACCAACACTACTACTACTACTACTACTACTACTACTACTTACTATCATATTAATCATTATTACTATTATAGCAGCAACAGAAACATCTATACCGTAAAGGAACAGTGTGTGTGTGTGTGTGTGTGTGTGTGTGTGTGTGTGTGTGTGTGTGTGTGTGTGTGTGTGTGTATCTTTTTTTCCTCACTCATTATTCAACTTTCAAACAAATATTCAATAATTTTAGCATAGCAAGACTCGAAGAATAAACAAAGAACGTAAACAATGAAAGGAGGAGGAGGAGGAATACAAAGGAAGACCAAACAGCAACAAACCCTGAGGTCCTTACTTGGCTGTTTGGGTAACGATTCTACCCTATTAGTGGGAGACAGGATAGCAAAGAAGTAGGTTCCTCCCCCAACCCCCCCATCCCTCCAGCCGAAGCTAGCCGGAAAAAGGAAATTATACCATGTTGTATGAAAAAAAAAAAATATGGAGGAGGAGGAAGAGGAGGTCTATGAAGGTCAGTGGGTCTCTACAGCGTATGGAATTGAAAGGGAAGAGGAGGAGGAGGAGGAGGGGTGCAATACTTGGAGAAGGTCGATGGAGAAAAGGAGGAGGGAGAGGAAGGAGAGAAGGGACGGGACGAGAAGAGGGTAAAGATGGAGGGAAATGAGACATGGAGGAGATGAAGAGGAGGTCAGGGCAGGGGTGGCACCAGCTGCTATGGAGGAGGAGGAGGAGGAGGAGGAGGATAGGGAAGATACCAGAGGTGAGGTAGCAGAATATACTAAATGCACTACATTCAGAATGATAAAAAAAAAATAAAATAAAACGAAGGGAGGGAGACAACAAGAGAGTAGAGAGGAGAGAAAAGGAGAGAGGTGAGGTGAGAAGAGAGTAGAGGAGTGGATGAGACCAAGAAGGAGATGTAGTAATTTGAATTTAGATTGTCCGACAACGAAACAGCAGCAGCAGCAGCAGCAGCAGCAGCAGCAGTAGTAGTAGTAGTAGTAGTAGTAGTAGTAGTAGTAGTAGTAGTTTTTTTTTGTCGTTGTTGTTGTTGTTGTTGTTGTTGTTGTTGTTGTTGTTGTTGTTGGCTGCGGCGGTGGTGGTAGTGGGTGGTGTATGGAGGTATAGTAGTTATGTAACAACAGCAACAACAACAACAACAACACAACAACAACAACAACAACTACTACTACTACTACAACACTCGGTACGGAATTAACTTACTAATTTTCTTGCGCGAATCTCTTATCGATAAACCAAATAACTAATTACATATCTCTCTCTCTCTCTCTCTCTCCTCTCTCTCTCTCTCTCCTCTCTCTCTCTCTCTCTCTCTCTCTCTCTCTCTCTCTCCACACACACACACACACACACACACACACACACACACACACACACACAGATGCGGTAAATACATAATGGCTAAAATGTGAAGAGGAGAGGAGAGGAGAGGAGAGGGAGAGGAGGAGGAGGAGGAGGAGGAGGAGGAGGAGGAGGAGGAGGAGGAGGAGGAGGAAGAAGAAGAAGAAGAAGAAGAAGAAGAAGAAGAAGAAGAAGAAGAAGAAGAAGAAAAGGCATTGAATTTTGGAAGGAAATGAAGGGGAAGGATATGGAAATAGGAACTGGAATATGAGAAGAGAAGAAAATCGAAATCCAAAAAAAGGAGGAGGAGGAGGAGGAGGGAAGGGTGAGGCTCCAATCTTACCCACGGGACGGTCACTAACCCAATAACTTCATCTCAGGACGGTTCCCTCGACACAGAAGAGAAGAGGAAAAGGAAGAGGAGGGGAAGGGGGGGGAAGGGAGAGAAGAGGGGAAGGGGGAGGGGAGAGATGAGGGAGGAAGTGAGGGGAGACGTGAAGGAAAGAGGACTGGCGGCGGTATTAATCTCCCTAACTGGTAGACAAATCTCTCTCTCTCTCTCTCCTCTCTCTCTCTCTCTCTCTCCTCTCTCTCTCTCTCTCTCTCTCGTCTCTCTCCTCTCTCTCTCCTCTCTCTAAGAACTACCATAATTACATGATAAAACATTACATTGTTATTTCACGTGTGTGTGTGTGTGGGTGTGTGTTTAATGAACTGAAGGAAGGCAAAGCTCGGGCGGATTATGGGATTAAACCACACACACACACACACACACACACACCACACACACACACACACACACACACATAGTAATATATTTCGAATATTAGTCAATGCATATTCACTAATTCACATTTGCAAACTAGTCCAAACTACGAGTTATACATACATACATACAGACAGACAGACAGACGGAGATATACATACAAATATATATGCCTATATTAGAAGAGAATTAGAGGCTTATGCCCCAGTTAGACAAGAAGAGAGAGAGAGAGAGAGAGAGAGAGAGAGAGAGAGAGAGAGAGAGAGAGAGAGAGAGAGAGAGAGAGAGAGAGAGAGAGAGAGAGAGAGAGAGAAACACCCTGAGACACACACACACACACACACACACACACACTGCCTACCTGTGATACATGTGAAGTTGGAGAGGAACTGCTCCTTGCGTCGCCTGATGTAGCGAATCATTTCTGTCTCCTCGGGGGCCTCAATGGCAGAGAATATGGCCGCCCCGAGCACTAGGAAGACCAGATAGAGCACGGAGTAGCCCAGCAGGCGCACGTTGCTCTTGGCCATCTTCAGCGTGGGCAGCTGCGACGGGTACATGTTTTTAAGCGTCTCTGAGACCATCTTCCCATCCGCCATTTGGCTTCGTAACCCCTCCACCTTGGCGGTTTTCTTTCCTCAGCTAATTCAAAGTGGTGTTTAACTTTGTGATTCACGCGTTAAGCGCTCCTGGATTTATTCCTAATTTTCTGATATGTATTTTTTTTCCTTGATTTTGCTTTATTTATTTATTTATCTATTTTTCGTCACTATTTCCTTAACTGCTCTATTTATTGTATGGACGCGAGTTGCTTTCCTCCTCGCTCCACGCTACTCTATCCACAACAAGCAAGGGTGAGTGAGGGGAGTCGAGGGTTTACTAAGTTCAAGAGAGCGCGCGTGCTGGTGACCCGCTGACTCGCTTCGAGGAGCGCCACAGAACCCCTCACTACTCACCGCCACAGGCCACTTGTTACTGATGGTATTGAGCCGCCGCGCGCCGGCCGCCGACCCCCGCGCTTCCCGCCAAAAGACCTTCCGCCGCCCTTGGAAAGTAGTTCCCAGGCAAAGGAGATAGTTGCAATGAGTAACACTGCAAGGCTGTCATCCGTTTACTCCATCACGGTTCCAGGTATCACTGATGGAGTCCCGAAATGTCTACAGTGGCTAGACAGCTCCCAGGCACCGGTGTGAGGGGAAATGTATCCACCTCAGCGAGTTCATAGTGCGTCGCCGCACGAAAGGGACTGTTGCTCCTGCACTCTCCTGAATCACTTCTCCCGCAGGAGGTGACAGGTATCGCCGCACTCATCATGATGCTTTACCCTCGCCATGAGCTCTGGAGCGCCCCCAACCCCTGCAGGAGGGATGCTAACCAGAGATCTCAGGAACCGGTCATGTGTGCGTTTGGTATTATATTGAATCCACACAATACACAGAAGCCAGTCTCCTTCAGTGCCTGACCACGCTCTCAGGTGACACAGTAGCTCCGTATCCTTCCTGTGTCTGAGACAAGATAAACATGAACGAGATGATAACTGCGTGACGGTCTTTTTAACTCAGGCGACCTCGTTATAGCGATGTGCCACGCTCTCTCTTCCTTATCCTTAGTAGCAGAGATAATTGGTGGACTTTTATAGCCAATATTTACCCTCGAAACAGATGTGAGGTACTGAATACCAGTGTTGATGGGTGTGGCTAACAAGGCCACTGCCATTATTACCACGCCACCACCTCATCACTATCATCACCACTAGACATGTCACACCGTTCATGTCATTGTCATCATCTCCGCCAGCTCATTGTGCTTATTCAGCTCATGTTCTGTTTATTCGTCATTCTATCTGCATATTTTATTTAGTTTTGTACTTTTATTTTTTTTTTTTCATCTGTTATCCTGTATATCCTTTTATTCGAAAGTAAATGGTGCGTGTGTGTCCTTCAGTAAAGAGGTGAACTTGCTTGGAGGAAAAAACATGGATTTCCCGATGTCGATAGTACACACGCACACACAACTTTTCAACCAGAGTTGAAAAGTTAACAGATGATAGACGACTAGGAGGTACTAAAAAAAAAAAAAAAAAAAAAAAAGCAAGAAGAAATGGAAAGAAAGACAAGAAAAAGATGATAAAAATATACGAAAGCAACTACAGAAAGGATTACATCAGCAGAGATAGGTGTGTGTGTGTGTGTGTGTGTTATCTGCATCAGGAAGGTCCTGGAGAAATGTCTAGTTAATGAGATAATTTTATTCAGGTAGAAAGGCGCTCGAAGTAAATGGTAGTAGTAGTAGTAGTAGTAGTAGTAGTAGTAGTAGTAGTAGTAGTAGTAGTTAAATGGCCAGAATATGAGGTATAATAACTTTTGCCCATGAATAAGAAAAGTGACGATAATTTGAATTCAAGATAACAGAAGAGGAAGAAGAAAAAAAAAAAAGCTAGAACGAAAGAAAGGACAATGAGACGACAAAAGTGGAGGTAGAAAAGGGAAGAGGAAGAGACATTATTCTCACATTCCTTTCCCCTTACCAATCAAGGATTTCAACACACGCGCACTCACCTCATACACACATTATAACCAGCTGTGTCTGACTCAGTGTATCATTTTCCTGTGTGCTGTAATGTGTTGCTTGGATGTTGCAGTTTTTATTTTTTTGGTTCCAGCATACTGACGTTACGCTTGCTTATTTGCCAGTGTATGATGGTAACAACTGGAGGATAACTGAAATGTCTATTATGAAGCTTAATGTTAACGGTAGATGCAAGAGTGATGTGTTGTAGTAGTAGTAGTAGTAGTAGTAGTAGTAGTAGTAGTAGTAGTAGTAGTAGTAGTAGTAGTAGTAGTAGTACTAGTACAACAACAACAACAACAAGAGAACTGACAAAAAAATTCTTGATAGTCAACGTAAGCGTCTTCCTCCTGCACCACTGATTCAGTAGTTTAATAAGCTTAACATCGTTTGGTATACTATAATCGAGAGGATGCGTCAAGTTGGTGACTGAGCGATATCACGGTTTCCCATACTATGCATTGTACAGTAATTAGAGGTATAATTACTGTCTTGCATTTCATTATCTATTCACCATTGCTATGAACACACACAAAAAAATCTCTAAACTAAATAATTTTAAATCATGAAACTTAAGCGAAAAGCATTGATAAAGACAATTTGTATCAAAAAGTTGTTTTCACTTCCTAAACTTTAAAACTTAAATATGTTAAGTTAAATATAATTAACTATGCACCATTCCTATGAACACAAAAGAATATTTAACAAATGCACAATGTGTCTCCTTTAAGTAAGGAACATATCTCTTACCACAAGAATTTTGTGATTAAAAATTTCATAACATCCTCACAACATAAAAATTCTCAGTGATCTATGGTCTGTTCACTAATCAATGTTATATAATACCACCTATGTACTCTCACAGAATACAATGCAGCACAACAAAGACAAGGAGGGGGAGCAAAGGGGAAACTTGAGCTGAAGGGAATTTAATGATTTGCAAACCCCAAGGGATGCTGGGGTAAGGAGAAGGAAGATGAGTAGTTGGGTGGCTCTTATCTGTGTCCTACCAGTTAACTTCCTGCCCAAGAGATGCAGGCACTCAGCAACTGACTGAATATGAGAGAGAGAGAGAGAGAGAGAGAGAGAGAGAGAGAGAGAGAGAGAGAGAGAGAGAGAGAGAGAGAGAGAGAGAGAGAGAGAGAGAGAGAAATTATTCATCTTACACTTAATATTGCAACTCTATGTCGAGAATATTATCAATTACACCTAACTACCATTATAAAGTATAAAGCCATTTACAGTGTATTCATTTATTCAACTTATTATGTAACATATTAATCCCAGGAAATTGCCTGGTAATTCCACAAATTGTATGATAATTTCCTTCAAGGCAAATTCAATAATTGCAGGTTTGTCTAAGCACTAAATAATCAAAGTGAATTATCAACATATCAGTGCTTGGCAACAAACAGCTTACAGCACTAGATCACAATTGAAAAAAAGAGGGAAACAGGGTAGGAAATAGAGCAGTAATACATATCAGCTTAAGATGAAGGAATGGTTGGGGTTGTGAGTCAGAGGCGTGAGGGCAAACCTATCGACTGGAGGAATGGCACGATGTTGTTAATTGGTGATTTGCAGATCTTTATGATAATGGGAACAGTAAAACATTTTTTCTATTTACTTTTAAGCTTTCATTGGTCTACCTGGCACAGAAAAAAATAAATAAAATAAAATAAAATAAATATTACTGCACAATTACGCTTCCTGCCTACTGTAGATGTCTTCCTGCTTTTCACCTTTTTCATCTTAGTTCCTAATATGACACCCTTGACTTGAGGAATGTTCTACTATCCCTCTGTTTTGCTTCTCATTAGACAACTTTTAAGAACATCAGTCTCACCTCATCACAAATGGATTCTTACTATCTAGTATATCACTATGCCTCTGTAAAGCTACTTATGATAAGTGCTCTTTTTACTCTTAGTAGTGACTTCCTTGCAAAATACTTTATTTTTCCAAAATTTCATGTGTATTTTCTCTAATATCTCTTCATCTTAATTCCAATGCTTTTGTGCCAAAATTAATTTGTGCCACCAGAGTTGTTATAGACCAGAGGTTCTCAAACTTTATTGGACTTTGAAAATTAATGTAGTGTAAACCACAATGAAAATTACACAGAATTACATTACATGAAAATTACACAGCACACTTGGGAGATAGTTGCAGCGCACTTCTGTACCACAACACACAGTTTGAGAATCACTGTGTTTGACATTCTGTCAAGGTAAGTCATATGTGTTGCAAATAGACGTAACAAACATCCCAACCAACAACCAAGGAAAGTAAGGATCAAGTCAGGCAAGGGTGAGGCAGCAGAGAACCACAATGCCACTGTGTGATGCTCATTTAAATTATTTTAAGAATTGAACACCTTCTTGTAATACCATTCAGGTAAAAAAGCCCACTTTGGATCATGACCCAGGTAGGTACAGGTTATGTCACCCCCAGGGAACCTCTCAAACTTGTAAATGCACTGTGGGTCATCCATCAGCACACTTCTTTTCACAAAATCAAGGAAGTACCTCAAGAATTTCAGCATATTATCTGATTTCCAGTAATCCTGAGGAAAGACAGAGACAGCATTACATTTTTAAGGTAAACCTTGTTACATACATACATACATACAGGTTTATCATATAGCAACATTTTGCAAAAAAAAAAAAAAAAAAAAAAAAAAAAAAGCAAATGTACAGATCTGACGATCAGTCATAAGCATACATAAAAATACAGACAGATGCCTTGCATCTATTTGGTCTTATGTTCACAACATGTCTACAAGGTAAACTGTTTTACTATGTCACTGTAAATCAGCTGATAAGCAAAATGACTACATCAATACATTCAAGACGATGGAAGACCTACACTTCACAGAGGCATTAATGTGGCTCTAGAGTATGAGGAACATACTGACTGTACACTCTACAGCTAAGCTGGAAGAACACTGGTACTGTTTTCCTGGCACATCATGAAAGGCAACTAAAAATGGGCTGAGTAAGAGGACAAAACTCTCCCTCCTTTGTATTTTTATTCCATCAGTAAGAAAAGACAATTTCTTATCCAGGCTACCTCTCTTTAAGGAAGGACTCTCAACCTGGTACATAAATAATACTGAATTACTGACATCACTGCAGAGAACAATGCAGTATTGGAGATTATTTTTGAGAGAAAATATCTTGCACCACCATCGCCTCTGATAAGGATCTAGAATTACAAGTGGCCATCCCTTCCTGAACTGAGATAGGATTCCATAATATTTTTTGCATGAAGAGCTGGCATACAACTAGCTACTTAATACATTTACCTAAATGATGTACAATTTTTCTAGAAATTCCATCATTCTACCTATATCTCATATGTCTCATTCCCCTTCAAGTACTTTTCTCATGGAGTTAGCCATGGCAGAATAGCTTCAGTGTTTCCCCATCCTGGCTTTAGCCCACTATACATAGGGAAAATCTTACCTGTCATCTCTCCTCCATCCTGTTTATCCCTTATTTTCTATAAATGACAAAATGCAGCTCAAATTTGTTTTTTTCCTCAGTCATATATGTTAATGCAAGCCCCATCATTTGCACATATACTGCATCTTAGTTTGGCTGATTCACACAAGATGGACAAAGAAGTGTCTGCCTAGCCTTAGACTAAACAAATCAAAACAAGGAAAAACAAAGTCAAATATGCTACAAGAGGGAGCAAGGTGAACAATATCAATCACATACCTGAGATAGCTTGGGGATCTCCTGCACGTGGTAAGTTCTGAGGGTGTGGATGATCCCTGAGGTGTCACGGAAACCACACACCACCCTGGGAATGCCTACCAGGTGCGACTGACCCCACCACTTCATCATCTTGAATCTGGGGTTTTGGAGAGGAAAAGCATACATCAGTATTAATACAAATATGTTTCTATAGGTATTTTTTTCTCCATTTCAATACTGAAGAAAAAAATCAATGGCATACATTATAAAAAAAAAAAGTGAATTTGTATAATCTTAAGCAGTGCAAATGTGAATTAGAAGATGATTTCTATTCCTATCATGTCTATTTTAAGAATACAACAGCATTTTTAGATGTCTTGCATTGATCAACTAGCCTTTTGGAGTCTCCATACTTTATTTTATTCTTATGCACTTTTCATTACTACACTAAAAAATAAATCCTGAATCAAGGGATAAAACACTCATCAAACTAGCAAGAAATCACCCAATCAAGTAAAATTTAAGTACCTATCTTGGACATCCTCAATCATACATGGAATGATACAATAATCTTCATAGTAGGATACTTGTAGGTGGTTACCTCTCCACTCACAATTTTGTTTCCCTTTCACATAGCAAGACTGACCAAGGAGGAAATAGGAACAAAATAGAATGTTTCCTACTTGTGCAGTGTTCGGTGTTCTCGCTCTGATGTCACTTCCTTGCTGGTCTTAAGTTCCACAAATGCTCCAAGATCACCATGAGGAGTCTTGTAGAGAGCTGGGTCAGCCCCATCTACTTCTGCCCCATACACAAGGGAGTGGTCATGCAGGCGGGACCGCATCATGACACAGTACTCTTCATTTTCATTCACTCCCTCAGAAGTGTTGCTGCCTGTGAAAACAAAAATAGAAATGAACAGCTCCTGAGCATTAGTGACATCAAAAGGATCAAGATATAATATTGTAGGAACTCAAGTTATTCATTCACAAGACCCAAAGAATATTATGGACTAATATTTTTATATGTATACAATTATGAACAAAGTAAATAAAGTGAAACAATGGAAAGCTACAAAGGTCAGCCCGTAAGCAGCGACAGGTATTGATTGACTGAAAACAACAGGCAGCTACAACACAATACAGTAGTCATAAAGCTGGATTGTCATAGTTGAGCAACATGTTTAACAGTTTCTCATAAACCAAGATACAAAATGTCATGGCAAAGTACCAGGACAAAAACTTACAGCTACAAAATATCACATAACCTAAGACAAAGACTTTAGCATTAAATATCAGTCATGTCTTGCTCAAACTTGCAGTACTGTAAGATCTGGAAAATAACAATTAGTTTCTCATGAACCAAAACATATATTGCCATGGTGAGGAAACCAAATAAAATTTGCAGTTATCATTTGAAAGGATTCTAATACTAAACATCAGTCATGTCCTGGTTAAACCTGCAGCACTGTAAAGATTGCAAAACAACTCGAAATACACTCCTTGATTAATCCTGCCATGATAAAGCAACTGAATCAATGTACCAAATAGAGAGTGAGGCAATGCTGCACACTAACCATCAATCATGTACTGCTCAAACTTGTAGCCCCATGAGCACATCGTCTTCTGCATCTCAGTCTCACCCTCTCTCTGTGCCTTTCTCTCAGGCGTCTCGTAGGCACACAGGTATATGGTGTTACGGAATCTGGAGCCAAAGAAAGGCATGAGGAGTGTAATTAGTATATGGAAATGCTGCAGGTGCTAAGGAAGAGACCACGTAGGGTAAATATTCATGAATGCAGATGTATCTTCAAAATATAAGTAACCCTTATGTTCATTGCACCACACTAATACATATATCACTATTTTGATAAATACATCAAAGGGATAACTGCCATTAGGAAACAACTGTTTGTGTATGGATGGGAATACAGTGGTAATTTGTGATTCAAACTTAATTGGTTCTTTTGGGCTGTTCAAATTGGGAATGTTCGAATTGGGAAGCAATTTATACCACTAGAACTAATGAAAAAATAAATAAATAAATAATCCATTCCAAGTTCCCAAATCCCCCAATTTTTTTTCATTTCTATGGGTTTATGTTGTATAGTAAACATAGAATTGAATGAAAATAACCTAAATTATATAAGAAAAATACAGTAAAAGAAAACTTAAGTAGCATATATTTTGGCATATAAGACAGCACATGAATCATCCTAAAAAGACACAAAGAAGTGGGTCATCCTATGCATTAGATACAAAAACAATGACTTTAAAATTTTACACAAAATACCAATGTAAAGAAACATCAACCTCAAAATGACGAGTCATCAAAAGTTCCTGCTGTCTTCAGTCTTGAAAACAGTTGCTGAAGTGTACACAGCTTTTATTTTGCACTAAAATTCTCTCTCTCTCTCTCTCTCTCTCTCTCTCTCTCTCTCTCTCTCCCTTATTCAGCCCTGCACCCCACACACACACACACACACACACACTCTCTCTCTCTCTCTCTCTCTCTCTCTCTTTCCCCTTATTCACACATACACACACACACACACACACACACACACACTCTCTCTCTCTCTCTCTCTCTCTCTCTCTCTCTCTCTCTTCTCTCTCTCTCTCTCTCTCTCTCTAGAGTTCTCTTTCTCTCTCTAGAGCTCTCTCCCTAGAGCTCTTGCTATCTCTTTTTGAAAGTAAGAACAATTCTGAGAATTATTAAATAGAATGAGATTAATAGAGAATGAAAATGGAATTATAAAATTGAGAAAGGATGAAGCAAAAATTATATACTGTAGAATAAATGATGGAGAGAGAGAGAGAAGGAGGTACTACTCCTTTGTCCCTTATCTCTGAGAGATAAGGGGAAGGGGAGGTGACAGAAGGGAGGTTTGAGACCAGATGAAAGATCCAGGAAGGAAGATGAAAGGAACAATGGAAGGAAGGGACATATGGAGAGAGAGAGAGAGAGAGAGAGAGAGAGAGAGAGAGAGAGAGAGAGAGAGAGAGAGAGAGAGAGAGAGAGAGAGAGAGAGAGAGAGAGAGAGAGAGAGAGAGAGAGAGAGAGAGAGAGAGAGAGAGAGAGAGCAGGAGGAAATGGGGAGGGATGGGGGAGAGGGGGAGGGATGGGAGAGAGGGGGAGGGATGGGGGAAAGAGGCAGGAATGGGAGAGGGAGGGAATGGGGAGGGGGAGAGGAGGAACACAAGAGGAAATGAGGAACTGACCAAGTGGGGGTCCCTTAAATAGGTGTGTGTTCAAATTGCAGGACCATGCTGGAACTGGAGGACAAAAGTTATTCCCCAACACTGTTCGAATTGGGAGTTGTTCAAAATAAAGAAATGAAGGACATTTGAATCACGAGGTATGACTGTCTATGGTATGTGAATTCCAAACAGTAAAGAATTTCTAAAGGAAGCCAAATATTATACTCTACTGCACAAATAATCCTAAAAAAATTTAAATAATATTCATATATCCAATATTTATATATTTCCAAAAATCCAATCAGTAGTAGTAGTAGTAGTAGTAGTAGTAGAAGTAGAAGTAGAAGTAGTAGTAGTAGTAGTAGCATAGTGGTAGTGGTAGTAGTAGTAGTAGTAGTAGTAGTAGTAGTAGTAGTAGTAGTAGTAGTAGTAGTAGTGTAGTAGTAGTAGTAGTAGTAGTAGTAGTAGTAGTAGTAGTAGTAGTAGTAGTAGTAGTAGTAGTAGTAGTAGTAGAAGTAGTAGTAGTAGTAGTACCTTGTTGCACACACTATCCAGCCTTCTCTGTTTTCGTAAGGAGTACACATGAGTTGCGTGAGCAGTCCTCTGAAGCATACAAAATCTGTTGAGAGACTAATCAGCACAAACACTAAGCATCTCTTGAAATGAAAATGTAATACCTAAAAGTAACAAATAATGGCACAAAAAGGAACAAGGTAGGATACAGAGAATAAAGAAATCTCCAAGGGAAGATGCAGCCTTCAAAACAGGACTTGAAAGAGAAAATATAATACCTAACTTCAACATGTGGAAAGAACATATAATAAAATAAATAAGAAAAACAGAGAGAGAGAGAGAGAGAGAGAGAGAGAGAGAGAGAGAGAGAGAGAGAGAGAGAGAGAGAGAGAGAGAGAGAGAGAGAGAGAGAGAGAGAGAGAGAGAGAGAGAGAGAGAGAGAGAGAGAGAGAGAGAGAGAGAGAGAGAGAGAGAGAGAGAGAGAGAGAGAGAGAGAGAGAGAGAGAGAGAGAGAGAATCATGCAGTATCACTAATCAATAAGTTTAGTTAGAAAAATGTCAGTAAACAAATACTGGTACTAAAAATTCTTAATGAAACTAAAATATATCAATAAGTTTATTTCAGTTCACATTATAATCTAAGGGATGAGAATTCAGGTGTGCAATATGACAAGACGGGCCAGCTCAAGAGCCATGACATCACAAATCTGCACCATTATGAGCTTATCTCCATCAATTCTCCCACACTAATCTGAAAATGCCCCACCTCTAACACACACACACACACACACACACTCACCATTGCAGTGATTTGCCAGCTGACTCCTTTGTGTGGAACTTAGCAGTGTTAGAGAGAATCCACTCCAACATGCGGTCGAGCTTCTCATTCTTTGTCTCCTCCCCATTCTTCCGTATCACCTTGTCCATTGCCACATTAAGATCAAACTGAACCTGGAAATACAATGTTCACTTCTTTTACATACAACCAACAAAAGCTTAATGTTGAACAGGACTAACACAGTAAATAAAATATCCTCCTATAAATAAAGTCAAAAAGCTTTTCCTTGCATCTGTCTAGGAAAAAACAAAATTTGAAAGGAATTTATGACTGTAAAGGGAATTAGTGTGAATACTGAGTGACTAAGTCTGTGATTAAATTACTCCCATCTTCCCCTCTTCACAAAGATTCTGTTTCTGTACCTGGGAACCAAATTTTCCTACTTAATAAGAGAAATAGGTTAAGGTAAGGAATGCAGTCATCAGTTTTGTTAGGGATCACATTTAAGTTATCATGTCATACTGTCTTCTACACTTCTAGTTTTGTGAAACCTGTACAGGTTTCACTTGACACATCACAGTATGGTACATGTTTAGAAAATACAAAAAAAAATTACAGAAATATATTATGCAATGTTATACTACTTACCTGGACACAGGAAAATCTAATTACTGTATTTTACGGCATACAAGACATTGTACCTTGGAAGACACACCCTAATATTGGAAGGAAATTTCTAAGAAAAAAAAAAGAAGTCATTTTCATACAAGAAAACATTCACCATATACCTGCCCCCTGAACATAAAAACACAAGAAACAAGGAATCTGCAAGAGGCTGGTTGACCTACACATGGCAGCTCCTGTAAACCTACATTTGACCATTTATCATCGTTATCCATGAATTTATCTATCCTTCTTATAAAAGTATCTATTGTCTCAGCACTCATCACAAATTTGCTGGAGCACTCAATACAAATTTACAACTATGTAAATAAAACTACCATAGGCAAATACACACAGCGAAGCAGTGCGTCCCCCACATACTCGTACTGGTCAAGCGTATTGTTTACATTAATCACTCATCAATTTTGTTTGTATGGCGATGACATACTAGTTAGTGATTAGTGAATATACTATACATCTTTCATTGTCCAAGGGCGGTTTTATTTTCATAAAAATTAATTAAAAAAATTTTTAAATATGAATGTAAAAATATAAAACAATCACAGAAATTTTATTCATCCTCAAATCCCAAGAACTCACCACTGTTGGATTCATGTAAAAGCTCTAAAATTTCATCTGGAGAGTCATCATATACATCATACAAAAAAGCTGAATTAAACAGCTACTTGAGCTAACATCATAGTGTAATGACTCAACCTACAAATCCACATCCCTATCAGTCAAGCCAATTAGGTGACCATCCAAGCTCACTTGAGCCTGGCTGTTGCCTTACAATACAACATTCATCTTGAAAGATGCACAAGTATTTTTCAAGGTATTTTTAGGGAAAAAAAGTGTCTTATCATCCATTAAATACAGTATATGCTATTGAAGATAATGTGTCAGAGATGATAAAAGAAGTACCTTTTTGTCACCAGTCCAGTCCATGTGTATGAAGCTGAGGTTTCGCTGGTCATGACAGAAGCGCCGCTGCTCATCCAAGGAAAAGTCCCCAAGAAACATGGGTTTGCGGAGGACAGCTGGCCCTTGCTCATATCTGCTGTAGGGATGAACCTTGAGCCTGGGTGATGATGAGGTGGCCTTTGTGGAGTGGTCAGCATAACCAAGAGCAGATGAATCAGTCTTTTGTCTTCTGGCTGGGAAATTATCTGACCTTGACCTGGCCAAAAGAGTTTGAATTTAGTCATTTAGCAAAAGGTAATGTATTTACAAATATCTAGAGAAGTATAACCTTATTCATGAAACAGCAAGACTTTACCAAGAGTTGTCCATGCCTCCTTAGCTCTTTATCCTTACTCTGAGTATATAAAGTAAAAGATAATGGCAACAACTATGACATAATAAACCTGCACTTAATAGAACATATTGCACTAACTTATTTGACTTACACCAGAAATAATATTTTGTAATTTTTTTTAAAGAATACTGACAGCTTTCATATTACACTGCAGCATAGATTGTGGTAAATGAGTTGGGTCATCACATGTGTGCCTGCAGTACATGTTTGCAAGCCCATATACACAGGCGATCTAATCTGATGGCTTGTATTATTTGTTCCTAAAACTCTGGATACAAACAGCTGTGGTGCCAAATATAAGTCCAGTATGATAAGCATCAAGGCCAAAGTGAACATTCTAAGGAAAATTGAGTTGTATCATAAACCAACATTACATAACAATTCAGTTCTGAAAAAACAACTGTCTCTGACACTTTGAAAGCACAAGTTCCATACAGCATTGGAAATCGATACCTATCTCTCTCACAGAAATTGTTAGTTTGATCTCAAAACATTATATGAGCGGTAAAAAGAGTGGCAATTTAAAGTATGAAGCAATGATATACGAGTTTGACAACAACAGTTATTCATGGGAGCATCATGGCAATCCACCATCCTGTTCCTTCTTGTCTCAAAACCTAATGTTATTGTTGTTACTGTTCTTAAAGGAGGATCCTGAGGGATGTTGCCCCCCCCCCCACCAAAATAAGTTAGGTTACGTTAGATTAGGGTCCTTCAGGGGAGTGGCCTCCCTCCCATTAGGTTTGATTAGGTAAGATTAGATTAGGTTAGATCAGATTTGGTTAAGTTGGGCCACTGTCCTTTAGGGGGATCCAGGAGGCCATAGCATACCCAGTTAGGTTAGGTCAAGTTAGGTTAGATATGTTTAGGTTATTTCAGGTTAGTGTCCTTGATGGAGGTTCATGGGGGGGATAGCCCAGTTAGGTTAGGTTTGTGTTGTTAGGGGGATCTATGGGGAGCATAGCCCCCCGAGTTATTTAGGACAGGATAGAAATTTTCAGTTTTTAAAATATTATGTTTATCATCCTTAGACTTTTCATGAATGCCAAAATTGTCCCACCAGGTCCTCAAGCTCCTTGGGAGGTAAGTGAAGAGATAGCGCATATTGTTAAACTGCAAATTTACCTAAAAGTTTCATCTAAAAAGTACAGTTTTCTGAAAATTTACCATTTTAGGATATCAATGTATGAAGAATAGGTATTATTTTAGATTTACACAATCATACTCTACAACAATGGGAATGTGATTTTTACATACCTTACTGGATTCTAAGAAACTTTATCTCTCCTCGAGTTTCCATGGGAAATCTATAGTTTTCAAAATATTCACCTCTTCCCCACACGTACTTCTACAAAAAAAAAATTCCCTAGACCCAATCCTGTAGGATAGGTTAATATCCCTGAGGAGGTTCCATTGGGGCACAATTCCCTTGGGGGAGGGCCATTTTAGAGGGGATAGGGGGAATTATGGTGTAAATCTAAACATTTACAGAAGAATGATAAAAGAATGGTGGTTAATAGTGCACAAACTGGGAGGATATACGTAATACAGAGGCTGGGTATAAAAAATATATAAATAAATACATAATATATCTCAAAAACATTTAGATATAATTATTTGTTAATGCAGTCAATACAGAACGAGTGCTCCCATATCCGACCACAAAGTACTACTTACCTTTTGGACATACTCTGGACAGATGATCAGTTTGGGGGTCTGACACTGGTAAATTACATGTGTACTGGCATATGTAATCTAGTATATATGAGAATGTTGGCAGTGATATAAGTGAGATTGAACTCAAGCTGGTCATTCCCTACTATCAAGGTCAGTGACTATTACCGGAGGGCGTCTGGAAGAAAATGATTACTGTTGTTTGTACTTTTTCATACAAAAATTTGTAGATATCTTAAGTTCCTTTGTTTCTTCCGTTCCTTCATATTTTCAAAGTCAGATCATGAGAACAATAACTTCCTATCTGTTTAGCATTATGATCGGACGTGGTGTGCTCCCGCTGGTCACAGAGAATGCTGCCTCCCGTTTTGTTTTGGTGAGAAGTGCCATGCCTTCCCAGCCTGTGCAACGGAGCGCCTTTCGGTGGGAAGCGTTAGGATTATACAGGTCATCTACAACCCCAAAGTTAAGAAATTATTGTGGTATGTTACATTAGCAACACCTTGGGAGCGTTAAGAATTGTTAAGTTAAATTACGGTACTAACCTATCACGGTGAGCAAAACTGACTCCAGATCTTTTTTTTTTTTTTTTTTTATAATTGCAGTTTCCCCCAATAAACCACACGTAAGTATGAAGTGTCTCACGGTCTAGATCACACTGCTAGGAGCATTTCTAACCCCATATTACCTTGTCGCAAACGAATAATAAGGTCGGTTAGGATAGGTTAGGATAGGATAGGTTAGGTTAGGGCAGGTAAGGTAAGGATAGGATAGGATAGGATAGGATAGGATAGGTAAGGTTAGGTAAGGTTAGGTTAGATAAGGTTAGGTAAGGTAAGGTTAGGTTAGATAAGGTTAGGTAAGGTAAGGTTAGGTTAGGTTACCTTAGCTTTCTGGTTGTGTTCGAATATACTAATGGTGGGTATTCAAGGGGGGCACAACCCCCTGGTTATAATAGGTTTTTGGTTCGCTACATTTAGGAAATTTCCTTGACTTCTAGGGAAATTTCCCTACATTTTCAAAGTCTATTCATCACTCGTATGTGCCCCCCCCCAAAAAAAAAAAAAAAAAAAAAAAAAACGGTTCCCCACAGGCCCCCAAGCTTGCTGGACGGGTTGGGGGGGGGGGTAGAGATTGGGGATATTGGGTGAAACTGCAAATTTACCTTTTTTTTCATAAATAATGTGGAATCACAGTAATTTATACAAACAAATAAGCAAACAAATAATTATTGGAAGGACTTTCGACCTCTCCACCGCTACATAATACATGAATAACTAATAAATCGCAACATTAACAAATAATAATGTTGTGACCTGCTACTCTATTTCTACCAATGAGAATTTTTGGAGCTACGTAAAAGTGGGATTGTGTGTGCGTGTGTGTTTCGCCCCCAGCTCGGACCATGCCAACTCGGATCGGACCGCCACCAATTTGGACCACAAGATACCAATTTGGACCACAATAGTGAACCAACTCGGACCGGACCAGATATTAATAAATAGAACAATAGGTAAAAAAAAAAAATTCAGGCATTCATGAAGACGTAAAACAAGGTTAAAAGAAAAATTAAAATTAAAATGTCGTTGCTGAAAAATAAAAGTATAAAACTTTAAAACAATAAAATTCATAGCCAAGAAATTGTATGCAAGTCATTATTAAAATTACACAGACGTAAAACAACAAGGTCAAGAAATTAAGTTAAAATGTAGTAGTTGGAAAACAAGTTTAAACACTTTGAAACAATAAAATTAACGCACAACATTAAGACAATAACATTAACGCATTAATTCACGGCAATGTAATGAGAAACTACGCTTCAGTAAGTTTTCAGTTGATCTGTGGCCATTAGAAAATTGGTCTCAATTTTGTGGACAAGTTGTTCACAAAGCTTGTTTTTTGTTTCTTTTTTTTTTTTTTTTTTTTTTTTTGCAATACTTTTACATCATTTAATAAATGAATTTGTAGTGTTACGAGCTTTGCCCCTTTATACGTACAATAGGGTTATGAGTGAATAGAAATTAAGTTGGCCTTTACGTGCTTTCATATTAAGTCTATAGTGCCAACCAGCAACATCATTATTTGTTCTGACATTCCTTGTTAACACTAACGTCGGTGAGATGCGACTCAGTGTATCCAACTTGTATGACGCGAGGGCATGGGACGAGTGTACTCGTTAACAAACAGCTAATAAAACAGTAAAGAGCGGAAAGACTATAGATGAAATATCTTAGAAAAGTCTCATTTAATGTAAAAACCGGTTAAAAGACCCCAATAAAGTTATAAACATATCAGTTTTCCATTTGAAATCGATCAAGAGGAAAGAAAAAAAAAAGTCGGTAATCTTAAGATAAGCGGAACAGAAAAACGGGATTCTGGCCACCGTAATTTCTATCCTAGCACATTCCACAGATAATAAAATAACACCGTTTTGTCATTGTAAGCCCATATAGATACTAATGATACATAAAATAAACTAAGAAAATTTGGCAAGCACGATTTCACTTTTAAACAAACACATCATCATCCCACCCCATTTTGATTTTCTTCTTCAAGCACTTAATATATTCACAGACTGGTCAGCGACTTCCTTAATAGGAAATATCAAGTAGTCAGATGAACTTGGAAAGGAAGTGACCGGGGCAAATGTCCGCGTATGTTCGAGGCGACACTGTAACTGACTAGCAAAGATGGCCGATGGGAGATGGCAAAATACCGATACTAGCGATAACGATATTGATATGTTAAATAAAAACGCCGTTAAATCAAAATCTTTATTTTTATCTTTATCTTAGAAAACTTGAAAAATCTTAGAAAAAAATAAAATTCAACGTTTATCCGGCCTCTTAACTAATGAAAAGTAGTTTTAAGTAAGATAACTATTTTTGATTTTGAAAGTTTAAAACTTCAACTTGCTCATGCCAGTTTGGAACCAAAAGTATCGGCGATACCGATGAATCGATAACGCGGGAAAGATAATTATCGGATAACCAATAACCCGATATCGTTATCGCTATAGATTATCGCTATAATTTATCGCGATAACGACCACCTATGCTTACTATTAACTGATGGTCGGTCATTCGCAGTTACCAGGTCTCACTGTCCCATACTCGTTTAATATTTGTACGAGTACCGTCAGCGGACGGAAAAAGGAATAGAAAAGAACAGATTCAGCCAGTCCTTATTTATTCCATATAAGGAAGACAATCAGTCTTAAAAATTACAGTCTTTTTTAAGTACAGACCTTTCACGATGGCCAGAATGACTGACGCCTTACCTGCCTGCTGCCTCCCACATACAGGAACAGAGCAGGACTAACTTCATCCCGCCTGGCGTAGCAGCCAGTAATATAACAAAGTACCTATGTTTATATTTTTAATGGGGACTTGCACTACTTTATCCTTCCATTGCACAATTTCCCCTTATTTACCGGATTTGCTTAAATGTGCTAGATTTATGCTAAGTAACTCATAATTATGCTAAAATCATCCTCATTCATTATAAATGCTAAAAAAAATTATGCTAACCAAAGATAATTTGCATGAGTTAAGCTAAAAGCATAAAATTATGCTAAATCTGGTTAATACTGGTCAGTCGGTCACTAATACACTGTAGCCGGAAAACTAGGATGAGTAATGACCCCATTTATTTATATTTTCCTTCCATTCTTTTTTCATACTTAACTTTTTTTTTTATCTTTCTGTGACTCCATTTGATTCTCTTACCTTGATGACAGTCTTCATTCCCTCACTAGTCACTACTGCATCTTTCAACCAAAATGATCGCAGGTCTTTCACGGGGCAAGACGAGAACTACTCGGTTCGTACATTTCTTAGCATGTAAGAGGATGCTATGCGGCCGTCGGGAACGGCTAATGATGTGGATAAAATTGCCTTTGTACGATCATGATTGGCACAAGGATTTAGGGTGTTGAGAATGAAACAGAGCGTATCTTTCTCGCCCGGAATCTTGGTATTCTTCAACCTGTTGCTATGAACTATTTTTGCTGAATTAAGGAAAGGATCAAGGACTTCAAATGTATTGCCATGTCCCTCCCGCACAATTAAACGTGGATCAATGAACTTAAGGGACAATTTCCTCAGGGGGTGCTTGAGCCATCACGGTGTCTCCCACTTTTAAAGCGAAAAGAATCGCACGTTTGTGTTGTTGAGTCATCATTTCTGATCTTGAAGATAGTAAATTTTCCATAACTAAATAATGTATTCTTGGTAAACCAAGATAACTAGTAAAATAAGTTATAAACTTCATTCTTGCCAGTATGCAATTATAAAATCATTGATGGCGCACAAGACCATAGCCAAATCCACAAGCGGCCCTCGAAATAATTTGTTTGACATCATTGATTCAATGGTTGGCTAATGACATGCTGGACAAAACCTGCAGACGGTGAGTAAACTTTAAATATTATATTACTGTTTTTTTTTTTCCACATCTATGTACTTAATTTTATTTATTTATATTTTCTTTTTGCCATTATACTGTTTGTTTATAGCAAATTGCAATCTAATAAGACCTTTCTTCATCTATTGCACAATTTACACTTTCACTATAAACATTTGATTTACTTACTTTTTTCTTAACTATTTGTTTCAATTATTTAAAACACGACTTTACGTCATTAAGCCGGACATAAATAGATATACGAACAGAATAGAACTCCTCTCTCACTACGACTATTTCATAGTCCACAGAGAAGACTAGTCAGGTTCTCAAAATGTTTCTCCTACCTGTTAATGATGTAGAAATCGTGTTAATCTGTCATTAGAAACAAATACACCCTTGAAATCCCACATAATTTAAACTCGAGTCTTTTTAAGTAGTTGGGATGCGACGCAGAAGCGCTTCAAAGCATGTTCCTACGTAACTTCGGAGTGAACACAGATACTGTACGTCTGAGGTTCGCTCCCGTCCGCAGAGGGTATTAAAGCACGTGGAATGCATGAAAATTAGCGACGCAACGAGGTTTGGTTACACACTCATGTGCACACCTTACACGCATGTCTTCGTGCAACACTGCCTTGTAACGCTACGGTGTTGTGTCCGTGTGTCTATTGTCAGAGAGAGAGAGAGAGAGAGAGAGAGAGAGAGAATGTGTGCGTGTGTGTGATGCAATACATATAAACAGTAATGATAAATATGCAACCAAATCTGTTAAAATAATATGAACTTCCAGTAACGTAAATATGGAATTGCCGACTAAACAAACAAACTCACACAAGAGATGCAGCAGTGCTTGAAGTGCTTGAGGTGGTTGCCGTGGGTCGGGGCGAGGTAATGGGAGGGAGGAAGGAGTTGTGGGGGTGACACGGCCTTGAAGAAGCAAAATTCTCCGCTCGACTCCTGCCTACATCTCCTCCCGCCTCCAGCCACCACGGGAGGGCGCTGGGGTGGCTGACGCGGCAGGATTTCTCTCTCTCTCTCTCTCTCTCTCTCTCTCTCTCTCTCTCTCTCTCTCTCTCTCTCTCTCTCTCTCTCTCTCTCTCTACTTGTATTTGTCTCTTTTTTTTTCTTCCTTTCTTCTTTTCTTCAGCATCGTTGTTGTCACCTTTCTTAACTTTTTTTTCGCTGTTCGTTGTTCAGTTTTTTTTTCTAATATTGTTATTTGCATTATATTCTCTCTCTCTCTCTCTCTCTCTCTCTCTCTCTCTCTCTCTCTCTCTCTCTCTCTCTCTCTCTCTCTCATGTTCCATTTTCATTTATTTATTGCGTTCGGTTCACTTTAGTCTATATATATATATATATATATATATATATATATATATATATATATATATATATATATATATATATATATATATATATATATATATATATATATATATATATATATAAAATACTGTTTGCGTTATTATTTCTTAAATGTTCTCTCCTATGTATCTCATTCACTAAAATCTCGGCGGTGGTGGTGGCACAGGCTGCCTCCCCACCGCCTAATAATAGCCTGCAGCAGAGCTCACAGCAAGCAGCAGCAAATCTCTGCTGAGCATGTCGGAGGGGAAGTGTGCGGACTCGAGTAAAAATGAGTAAACAAATAAGCGGACGTCTGTCAGAGGGGAAAGATTAGATTGTTGATGTTGCGCTCCCAGTCATGCAATGTTCAAGTGTTTACTGGCGCCCCTTTATTCTAATATGGAGTTACGAAGCTAGCGACACACACACACACACACACACACACACACACACACACATCATTCACTCATTCTACATAATGACAAATTACTGAATAAATGAATAAGTTAAATAAACAAATACAACATAATAAGAAAGCTAAATCGAAAGAAGAAACGTATACATAAATTGATACAAATATGTTACAACACAATCTGTAAGTATATAACTTTAAGTAACATTCAAATTAACATTTTAGAACTCTCTCTCTCTCTCTCTCTCTCTCTCTCTCTCTCTCTCTCTCTCTCTCTCTCTCTCTCTCTCTCTCTCTCTCTCTCTCAATAGCCACTCCCGCGCCCTCCCACTGAGGCTGAGGGCTTGGGGAGGAGGGGCGGGGAGGTGAGGGTCGATGCTACCTACCCACGCTGCTCTCCCTCCACGTGGTGTGTGTTTACTCTCTGCTCTCACCTACAGACTCTCACACAGGACGCAACAACCCAACAACGCTGCCTGACGCGGTCGATGAGTGTAGGTGGACGGGGACTCAGGAAGGTTGAAATGCGGTGGTGGTGGTGGTGGTGGTATTTTCTTGTTTCCTGCATCATTTTTACTTCTACTTATTATTCAGCCATATTTTCATTAGTATTTCAGAAAAGAAGATCGCAAAGGAGATCGAGAATGGGTGATGATGCTTTCATTACAGTTATCTATATTTTCTTTTGCTGTCATGATTTTCTAGTTCACTTTTCTCTGGTGGACGTAGAACCGAAACTGCATTCTATTAAGTCATACTAAGTCTGCACTCTCTAGTACCATATTTCCTAAACACATTTACAAGAAGTCTAGTAATCGTAATACTCGTATATATTTCGACAACGCATTAACGTACTCTTCATGTTATACTTAAATAGATAAATGATGAATATAAAGCTTGCATCTGCTTTCACACACATGCACACACACACACACACACACGTTCCAGCACATGCTTCCAACTCAAAACTCCCAAACTCATACATGTTTCGTTCAAATTCCTCTCAAATGGCTTCGTTCAGTGTCAGTGGCGTTCGTCCAGGCGGGAACACGTGGAGCCCGCCCAGCCAGCACAGCCATATTATTACATCACTGCCGCTGTCTACTTTGCAGGGTGGACTGAGGCAATCTGATGGAGGAATAGGTGTTTGTACAGAGGAGTGGCATTATAAGGGTGGATATGATTTGTTATTGGGTGGGCTTATAATGTTTTATTTTGTTTATTTCTTTCTTTTTATTTAATCTTATTTTATTTGCTTATTTTTGTGGGTGCGGAGTCTGAAGGCTGATGATGATGATAGTAGTGGTGATGTTGAAGGAATGTGGCGCTAATATGATTTTTTTTTTCTTAGACTGTATTTTATCTCTCTCTCTCTCTCTCTCTCTCTCTCTCTCTCTCTCTCTCTCTCTCTCTCTCTCTCTCTCTCTCTCTCTCTCTCTCTCTCTCTCTCTCTCTCTCTCTCTCTCTTAAAAACTCTGCTTAATTAGTCTATTTTTTTTTTCAGTGTGAGTCCTACGCATGCTTTTGATGGTTCGTGAGATTGTGTAGGAGGCGGCCTGGCAGGTGTATTCTGCGGTGGAGGCTGTGACTGGAAAGGTACCGGTGATGCGGCAGATGTGGGGAGGCATCTCTGACGGAAATTCAGGTGTAGAAGGTATGTGAAGAATCTCTACTCAACCGTCAGGGAGAGGAGTGAAATAACCCGGTGCTTGTGACATTGTGCTAGTCACTCCTCTAACAGTGATCATAGTCAAATGTACTCAGATAATAAACTTCTAACCTATATTTTTAAACATTTCAGGCCCCTATTATTACTATTTTCAAAGGCCACAGAGATCTGCACTTAGATTTCATTGGTATTTTTTCTCATTGACTAGACAGATTCTACATTAAACTGTTATTAGGATTGTGAAAACATCTTTGCAAATCCGAATAACTTCTATTAAAACCTGTTAAAAGATATTCGAGATAAGAAACCGATTTTTTTTTTTTTTTTTTTTTTTTTTTTGATAAACAACTCCTGAGACATTCATGAAACATGCACGTATAAAAATAAATAAATAGTTCTTGAACATTACAGAATTATCCTTTTTATTTCTTGTAAAATGGTCTGTTTAAACTGAAACTTTTTGTTTTGTTTTATTTGTTCTATTATTTTTTCCCAAAATTTCTCCCCCTCTTCTATCTTTTCTCCCTTCCTTTTTTTTTTTCTTTTAATCTTTCTTCATTTCTTTTCCTCGGGACATTTTTTGCATTTCATCACAGGTGACAAGTGGGAAAGAAAGTAAATAAGTATAGTGATGTTGTGGGTGTCTGAATGTGTGTATGGTGCGCCAGCTATGAAATAATTCTGCTGGTATATATATATATATATATATATATATATATATATATATATATATATATATATATATATATATATATATATATATATATATATATATATATATATATATATATATATGCCAACGTCTACAAAATATTTTACGAGGGATATTATTTAGTAATTCCAGAGGAGCTTATATATATATATATATATATATATATATATATATATATATATATATATATATATATATATATATATATATATATATACTCGTATATTAGTTAAGCTCCTCTGGAATTACTAAATAATATCCCTCGTAAAATATTTTGTAGACGTTGGGATCTTTGAATTGAGACCAGGATATTGTCAAACATTTTGTCCGCCTTTCGTCTGCATTGATTTTTTTGTTTTTTTTAACTCACTTTTGTTGAAGTTATAGGGAGTTTCCACGTGTGTTTTCGTGATTAAACATGAGAATTAACTTATCATCTCTATGGCCTTTGAAAACAGTCTTTAGGATACCTTAACTTACAGCATACTTTCACCGCTTTTAAGACCAGCCACTAAGCAACGTACGAGGGTGCTGCTGAGTTCCTAGACGCAACATTGCATTCCTGATATCAGCCGGTGCCTCTTCGATCGCAATGGTCGTGGCTGGGAATCTCACCATTTTCTATTCTCTACGTATAGGAGCCCTGAGAAAGCTTGGGAACTGGACCCGTGTCTACCTGACACACAATACCCTTGGGACGAAACCTGTCGGGAAAAAAAAAAAAAAAAAGTTGTCCTTATACTTCAGCCAGACTCCAGTCCTCAACCGGGAGGGAAAAAAAATCACAACGGACAAATTCGATCCATCATGATGAGCAGCACATAATTATATTCATACCATGCAGATCTCTTGTTCAATCTGGATATACTTCTTACACCATTATGAGACGATTATTTGATAAGCACGGGTGTAGTGGCGCGGAATACTCGCTACTTTTTTTTTTTTTTTTAGCTGTTTAAATTGAGTATTAGACCGGAAATATATGTCACATCTTTGAGGTACCTAGGTGGTATACCTACAAAATTCGTCCGAGCAGCAAGTGTGGTATATATGTATATATATATATATATATATATATATATATAGAGAGAGAGAGAGAGAGAGAGAGAGAGAGAGAGAGAGAGAGAGAGAGAGAGAGAGAGAGAGAGAGAGAGAGAGACTTATCAATTCCTGAACATTTGCTTACTGTAAATCCAGCACAGTCTGTCAAGTCTCGCAAATCAAGATCAACGAGATTCACGGAATGCGGGCTCAGATATATTAGTGTTTCTAAGAGTCGCATGGATTTTCATGTTTCTAGTGACTTAATGATGATTTAATGAGATTCTGCATCATCAATGGGAGAAAGAAAATAATCATGAGAACCGACTACCTAAAAATCCTGTGACCTCTGAAAATAGAGCTTAAAGTGTTTCAAAATACAGACCAAGATTTAAAATGTGGTCATTTTCGGATTCACTAGACTAGTCCTGCTCCTGCAACAGCATTTCCTAACTTGTATTGTCTGACTTCACCTTCCTTCAACCATGGATCTTCAAACACTCTGGGCATTCACAGGAATAATTTTGAAAAATCGTTCATGTCCTCTGTTTTAGTCTGTACGCTTAAATGTTCCGATACTTTACCTTGCTACTTATAAAGAGGCTGTAGTTGAAGTTATACATGAGTTTTCAAGGACGCTCTCACTGTTTTATTGATACCTTACGAAACCTTAAGTTCTTTCAGTAGGAAATATCCACGAGAACTCGCATAATCATTTTTGTAACCTGAGAGAGAGAGAGAGAGAGAGAGAGAGAGAGAGAGAGAGAGAGAGAGAGAGAGAGAGATGTAAAATTTACTACTACTACTACTACTACTACTACTACTACTACGGAGAGAGAAAGAGAGAGAGAGAGAGAGAGAGAGAGAGAGAGAGAGAGAGAGAGAGAGAGAGAGAGAGAGAGAGAGAGAGAGAGAGAGAGAGAGAATGTAAAATTTACTACTACTACTACTACTACTACTACTACTACTACTACGGAGAGAGAGAGAGAGAGAGAGAGAGAGAGAGAGAGAGAGAGAGAGAGAGAGAGAGAGAGAGAGAGAGGGGGGGGGGATGAGGGAGGAGAGGTGGGGAGGGGCAGGTATAGGGGAGGGGACAGCGGTTGTACAACTGCAGAAACATTCTTTGAAGGCAGCAATTACAAATATACAGAATATGAATCTATGTAATATGAAGCGACAAAGCACTTACATTTTCCGTATTGCAATGGCTTCCGGTCCATTGTCCTTACGTTCCTATAAATACACGGAGATAATTAAATAGAGGTGCGATATGGGTATACTTGTGATATATTGCATGTAGAGAAAATGAGACTAGCTTGGACATTTTTTAGAGGTATTGGTGAATGATAAGAGATTGTGATGAGTATTGTGAAGTTATTGTGAATCTTGTTATGTGCCAGACTAGTGATTTGGGAGGCTGCCAGTTGTGTGAAAAGAAAAATGAGTGTGGATTGAGGTGGTGCGGATGGCGCGGCTCTTGTGTGGCGGTGCATGCTGGGCCGCGACGAACCCGCCAATCAGCGCTCAGCCCGCCCGCCGCCATGTTACCTCAGGACTCTCGCCAAGTTGTTGTGGCTACCGATTATTAGCAACTTTATGGGATTGTAGTGCATTTGTGCGGTAGTTCACCTCAAGATGGCCTCCGATGGGCCGGGAAAGTATAGGGAACGCAAGACCAGAGCGAGCAAGCCCTACGAGCGGCCCAAGGTGAGTGTGTGTGGGTATTATTCCCCCGCCGCTAACCTCCACTGCCCCGTGATATTACTACTGCTGTAACGTGGCTCCGGAGGGCAACGTGCGGCGTGTTCCTGCGGGTTTTAGGTGCGGTGTGGGCTCTGTGGGCGGCGTGGAGGCCAGGGAAGGGACACGCTGGTGGTTTGCATGCCCGCCGCGGCAGGAGTGTGGCGGCGAGTTTCATGTTTTTATGTTTTTTCCTCCGCCGTGTGTGGCGAGGGAGCCCCGCGCCCCGGCCCTGGCTCCGCTAGGCCCCAAGCGTTTATCCGGTCACGTGCACCGCAGCAGGGGGCAGTAGAGAGTGCCGGGGATGTGTGAGGAGTAGGAGTCATGCCACCACCTGCTCCCTGCCGCCCTCTGACACCTTGAGCTGTATTAGGCTTAGGTTAGGGGAACTTTGGGACATGGCTAGAGGCTTTGTGCTGAGATCGGCTGTGATCGAGTAAATGAGGCACACCAGATAGTCTAGCGCCTACCTTTATCACTGGTGGTTTGTTTGGTTGTTGGTAAGAAAAAAAAGTTATATAAAACACGTGCTATTTGGTTGTAACAAGCGTTACACGCAGATCCGCAATATTAGTGAAAATATACAGGTAAAGAAATTTGCATGTTACAGAAAACAGTTATAAGGCAGATATTGGAAAATTATCACCTGCACAGCCTTGAGGAGGCTCTGTCCACAAACATGCAGTGGTACATTACGGTGGAAACTTTGCCGACTCCAACCACTCAAAATTTCGTAGCAGAAAATTATATTACTCGTCTTCATACAGCTAATAATTTTTCCAAATTGAACAATTTTGTTATATTGTGAAAGAATCTAAGTTAACTTTAAACACCAGTATATAGTTTAGGAGAAATGAGAACTCCCTTCATTAAACAGTTTTCATTTAAGACCTTTCTAGGTTTCTGAAGGAAGGAACTACATTTGTAACAAATTGAAGCAGCACATGTAGAATGCAAACAATAAATACCAGTCAAAATAAGGAAGTGCCACTGCTGTCCAAACTGCTGTAGTCTCGCTTCCATTCTTTCACAATTAAGGGCATTTCTGAATTCAGGCAAATTCTCTATAGGTGCCAAATTATATTCTCACTAGTAGAACCTGTATTGTCCAAGATAGGAGGACCCATTAAGGAGGGGGTGACTGGGGGTATTTTTAATGAGCATTTTCAAAATTGACGGAATTATTTTTCCCCCTTAATACGTCGGGGGATGCCATGTACTACCAGGTGATGAAGCTTGTGGAAAAAAAAAAAAGTTCCTCTAAGAGATTTAAATGCCTCACACAGTTGCATCACAGCCTGATGTGTGCATAAACACACATTGTATGACTCAACATGTATGCACATAAAATTCACATTGGAAATAGTATTTTCCTTGTAAATTGTGTTATATGTCATTCCTCTCTCCATCTGGGCCAGTTGACAGTTGGTGGATTAGTTCCACACAGAAGGCCTTCAGTTTTTTTTTTTTTTTTTTTTTTTTTTTTTTTTTTTTCTCTCTCTCTCTCTCTCTCTCTCTCTCTCTTCTCCCTCTCTCTAAAAATGGATATACAAATGATGTACTAGTGTGAGGCGACCAAGAAGAGGCTTAACAACAAGAAGGCTTATGAAACAGCCAAAACACAGAAAAAAAAACACTGAAAAACAGCATAGGAGGTTCTTCCAGTGGGAGTCAAGACAGTGCCCACTGACTCACTGCCAGCTTGCCACTGGCCTCACCACCTCCTCCTGCTTTGCTGCTCCCTACACCACCAAGTATCTCATCACACTATTCTCTACCACCACCTGCTGTGTCTGCACCACCACCACCAACTGCAATAATATAAAAGAATATAAAAGACAGAAGAGGCCACTACAGTCGTACAGGAACACTGACTATGACAAGGTCTGATGTTTGCAACTTTCACCTTTGACAAATTTTTTTGATAAAGGGGGACCAGGTGTCTTGTCCTGCAGTAGGTGAACAAGGTATAAACAATCACTTGTGAGGATTTCATGCCATTTAAATAAATGCAAATGGCAAGACACAGATGAAAGGGAAATGAATCTTTAGGAGCCAAAATCTCAAAACTTCAAAACATTTAAGAAAATTAACTAAAGTCTAACAGTGTATTGTAAGGTATCAGTGAGAATGACAAATAATGAGTGAATTTTCATATTTATAAAAAAAAAAAAAATAAGAAAATGGAGGGAAAAGTGGAGAAAATTAATAGTGATAAATGTTTTCGACTTTTAAGACAAAAAAAATTCAAAATTTTATAAATACATAATGTAGATACATATATTAACTTTCTCTCTCTCCCTCCCTCCCTCCCTCCCTCCCTCCCTCCCTTCCTCCCTCCACAAAGCAATTAACTTAAGAATAAAGTCTGAAACAAAAAAAGTTTGTGGTTGAGCCCCGCCTCTGGAGTTCCTGGTATGACTTCTTCCTTCACTTGATAGAGCGAATCCCATGATCTTCTTGTAGCAAGATCCCATCTATGGTGGCAGTATGTGGTTGCAGGCAGTGCCAAAAAACACAGTGACTGCTACTTCTCTGCATCATGGTTCCCTCCAGACTTCCTCCTCTCACTCATCACACCTCTCTCCTCAGAATTAAGTTGATGATCCACAAAACATTAGTTCATTGGATTAGATTGACATTAAAAAAATATGGAATATAAGCTGAGGGTCATTTGTGGCAAAAAATAATATGGAATATAAGCTGAAGGTCATTTGTGGCTAAAATGTCCACCTTATGTGACCTTAGTGGCCAAAACATCCACTTTGTGTGACCCCAGTGGCCAGAACGACCCAGGATGGTGATTTTGTGACTGAAATGGCTTACTTTCCAAAATATTGGACTTGACCTTTGATGGCTGGCTGAAGCACCACTGCCTCACTCGTAATTTGTGCTTTGCCCTTTCATCAGTTGGCCAGCACAATGCATTTATATAATATCTTGAAAGTACTACTTATGTAACAGTTGTTTTGATGTTCAAACAGTAAAATGTTCCTAGATTAGATATAAAAAAAAATCAACATTGACTTAAAAGTCATCCCCACTAGATGCTCTGACACATTATTCATACATCCTTACATGATTGTCACATATAAATCTCATAACTGCCCTATGAAGTGTCGGGGGTTAAAGGGGCAACGTCACCAAATCTAGCATTTTTAGTTAAGTGTACCATGTGATAGGCACACTCATTCTATGATTTCCAAAAACAGTACAAGATGTATTGATCCTTAAGACAATAGAGTTGGGGATGTACTAACAATAATTGCCAACAAGAATTCCTCATCATGTAGTGGCTGTTGGAAGTAGAGGTGGCATCACCAACAGTGTAAGAACTAATGAGTTGCTAGTTTTCCTGCTTACCTTCTGCTCCTCTAATCACTGGCTGTGCTGCCCACCAAGGGGATCATCCGAGTTAAATGTCTGGGAAGTAAACATTGTCTTCAGGTCTCCTTGCATTTCCTGATTAATCTCCCCTTTTGCAAGGCTCAAAATGTCTATCAGTGGTAGTGACAGCAATTATCAGGTGCCTAGGATCACCAGGAAGAAGAATGGAAACGTAAAAGCTCTGTGCAAGAGAACCATAGGTGTGAGGCATACACAAGTGGGAGAGGAAAGCACATGGCCGCAAGACATGTTGGACCTCCATATCAGTGTAATGATCAGTGCTTTTCTTGTGTTGATGAAGAAAATGTGAAGGAAATCTTTAACAGTTATTATACGATTAAACTGAAAACAAACAATAACTTAGTAACTCAAGAGGAAAGTGCCGTACACATGGCAAAATTTTTAATGTAATTTACTCAAAACCACGTCTTGGTGATGTTGCCGTTTTACCTCCAGATGCTTCATATACAATTTACTAACTGCCATGCACAAACTCCTAAACGCTACATGCTGACTTCTTACTACCACGTACAGTCTCATAAATGTGGTTCTACTGTGTGCATTGCAGTTCCCAATGATATATGAATTCATTCCACAACACTTGCTTGTACAGTGAATACTCATATAATGAAATGCATAACTAATGGGAGAAAAGGGTTGTGTTTCATGACCTCAAAAGTAATTTCTCAAGGAGAATTATGCAATGACAAGTGCAACTAAGAAATCAGTATTATAGAATGTTTCTGTAGTTTAATGTCAATTATATAAAACAGTACTAGAACACTGGATTGTAAATACATTGAACATGTTTTACCATTACTTGCAAACAAATCTCCAATGCAAGCATAAGCTGATTTTAGAGGAATGGAGGGAAATCATAGGAGGTAGGGGATAGGATGGTGTGTGGTTTCTTGTGCATTGTCATGCAGCTGAGATAGTGGAAGGGCACAACAAAGAATGTTCTCTGGTTGTCACTGTCTTGTATTTGTGCATTACTGGATTATCTTTGCTTCTACAACCATTTTAGTCCCTAGTTTACTGAAGTCATATTATTGGTTTCTCATGTAATAAATGCTTGTATAATGAGACCAGCCTGCATTTGTATGGACCAATGCATTATATTTTACTGTTGCGCTTCAGAAGAGTATCTACTGTGTAAATGCTATCTATTTAATGCATGCATTTTTCTTTTGAATACTGTAAACCTTTCCAAAGCATTGATGAGGTCTTTTACTCTCCAGTTATACACTTCTATATTGTGTTCTTGCTAGTAAGATTGTAAAACATGCATCAGCTCAGTCCACTCATCTGTTGCCTCATGTTGTTTCAGGGTATCATCCGCCGGGTGACTGATTCATTCACCGGCCTATTCTCTGCATCATGGCTCTCTGGCTGGATGGGAGGGGAGGAGGAGGAGGAGAGTGGGGATCCTCAGCCAGGCCCTTCACAGGCTTCAACACATGCTCCACCTGGAGAATCCTTCATCTTTGCCCACCCCGTGACTGCACGGAGGTCATTCAGGCCTTTCTATCCAGAGGAAGGTAAGCAAGAGAAGCTCATTGTCAAGATGTACTTATTAATACCAAAGGTTATTATATTATGTCCATTATATTACATCTGAGCTTGATAGGCTCAGGTTTTGAAACATTTCACTTTCCATGTGGGTAAGGGTAAGTATATGTACTTGGTGTCATGTGAGTTTTGGTCATTTTGATTTGAAAAATGTCAGTATGTTGGCAGTGCTGGCTGGGGAGAGGAAGGGGCAGTTGCTGTCATTGTGCAGCTTGGTGAACTTCATATATCTTGGCAAAATCCTTTAATATCTTGCTGCAGTTAAGATTCTGCTAGTTACCACCAAATCCTCTGTCATCTGTCATAAAACACTGAGAAGCTTCGAGGATTTAGCTTGTAATGACTGTCTTTACAAACCATTAGTTTTATCCCCAAAACTGAGTGAAGTAGCAAATATCGTGGCAGAAGAGCAATGAACAAATAAGTGCCTGAGCTATCATCTTCCTTTCTTGAGCCAGCCATTCAGTGTGTTCCTCCTTTGAGTAGTAGTTCAGGAGTGATGCAAGGACCATTCTCTCTCTCTCTCTCTCTCTCTCTCTCTCTCTCTCTCTCTCTCTCTCTCTCTCTCTCTCTCTCTCTCTCTCTCTCTCTCTCTCTCTCTCTCTCTCTCTCTCTCTCTCTCTCTCTCTCTCTCTCTCTCTCTCTCTCTCTCTCTCTCTGTAATACTTGCTTCACTTGTATAGGGAGTGCCACAGTTTCTGGAATTAACTGTAAAACTTGCTGAACATTTATGTTGAAGTTCAGCTATGTTTGAAGCAGAAAACCATTTTATCTTCCATAATTCAATACATGAATAGGAATACATGCTTCTTTCAGGTAATGGAAGGGGAAAGAACATCAATGATTTTTATAATTTTATTTGTTTGATTTTTTTCACTCAGTGTTGATGCCTTTTTCTCTCCATCTTGCTCCTGCACACTCCACAACTCCATGATCTGCCAAAGTCATGTACCTCTGGCCAGGTGCCCTTGACACATGCTTGCGTCCCGTTCGCCAAGCCTGTTATAAATAGCTCCACGTAATACAGGGCTGGGATGCTGCAGTCAGGGCTTGTTGCTGTCTGAGGTGTCTCCATTCATCTATTTTTTTATACTGTCAATTAGGAGGCTGGACTTCATATTAAGACCACAAGCATGATACCATGGCCTTGATCTAAATTCCTCTCTTTTCAATGTTTGTTTATTTTTTCCCTATTTTCTCTGCTTGATAGGATGTCATTTTCATTATTTTATTGCTAGGTTTCTCTTTATCTGTCCTTTACTGGAGCTTAGACAGATTGATCTTATTCTTTATATGCCTTGGAAAAATATTTCCATCTTTCTTTACAGACAGTTCATTACATTCCCTTTCTGCATCATTTCATCGTGTTCCAGAATAGTATTCCATCTAAACATAAAGTCTCACACTCACATCCTCATACATTCACATTAAGCTTTTGGCTTGCACACTCACATCCTCATATATTCACATTAAGCTTTTTGCTTGCACTTGCTGAAGTTCAACACTCCAGCAGCAAACATTAAGTCTACTGTCATTCACATCAATCTTCTCCCCTGCATTGTCCTTTCAGCCCTCCCAGCATTCAGTCGTCCATCATTCTCCACTGTTCCACCAAGGTAATTAGGTTTTTCATTACTTTCAACTCATCCTTCCTTAATCTGTACTAGTGTACACAAACTTTTTATGCCTTTTTGTAAACAAGTTTCTGATGGCTCAGCATCGCCCTGTATTTTCTGTCATTTTCTTTAATTCTTCAAACTCTCTCTCTCTCTCTCTCTCTCTCTCTCTCTCTCTCTCTCTCTCTCTCTCTCTCTCTCTCTCTCTCTCTCTCTCTCTCTCTCTCTCTCTCTCTCTCTAATAGTTATCATACCATTAACAACCTGTTTAATCTTTCATTTATTTTTTCAGTGATGACTTTAGGAAGTGTTCTAATAACTTCCAACTTACATAATGATGTCGCAACACATGCAGTCACATTTTAATGTCACATCTGTGGAATACCATTTCTGATCCTCTTTGAAAGTTGGTGTTTGAGGCTACTGACACCAGTTTCTGTTTTGATTGTGTTGATTTCTGTGCTGACATTTATTTATTTATTTATTTTTATTTTTATTTATTTTTTGTGTTTATTTTTTAGTATGTGTTTTTAACTACTTTACAGAGTAATGTCACTTATATATACAATCTTTTAGACAACAGGCTTAAGTTTAATTGTCACTGCATTGTGTTATGTCTTGTATGTAATTTTGCTGTGCATAATCATAGCCATCTTTTTTCCAAGAACTTATGCTTTTTGTATTTCTGCCTTAAATTGTCAGAGTTATTTATGTGACTGCAAAATTTTTAGAGTTTTATCCTATAGAAAATGTCATTCTGTCCAACAGAGCTACATTTTGAGATTTCTTACATCTATAAGAATTATGTATTTTCATGTTTTCTCCATTTCTCTGTTCCCTTTTCCCAGGTTATTGACAGCATTGTGATCTCTCATCTGTAAAGCTGAGCTCTTTGCTATGTAAGAGATGAAATCAGGTAATGCCATAATGTTATGGTGTCAATTTCCAGGTGAAACTGAAAGCAACAGCCAGCCAACGTTGGGTGTCAATGAGGGTGCCAGTACTAGTAGTGGAGTTAGGACACCACCTCCTGGAGGTATCACAGGATCCTCCAGATCAGTGCAGTTAAATAAAGAGTCTTCAGGCTCTTCCTTGAGTGGGAGGAGATTACCTATTATTTCCTCCACCCCTGCCATCATGTTCACCTCCCGCCCCAAGGGTCAGATGGAGCCTCGGCCATTGCCACTCCTTACAACCTCCACACCAGCATGTAAGTGTACCTGTGAAGTTGATGTGAGGGACATCATTACATCTAGAAACTATAACTGGTTATGTGATAGGGACCCTTTCAGGCAAATGATTTTGTTGATTCTTGTCATTGTTTCCTACATAGGTGATGATGGCAGTGAGGTGAGTGAGTCATCAGCAGACACTGGGGTGGATGCTTCAGTCATCCCTCGACCAGATGAGAGGGATTATCAGCGGGAAATCTTGCAGCTAGATGAGGAGTCTCTTCAGACCCTACGGGACTCGTTGACAAAACCTGTGCCTGCTTCACCTATGGCACAGCCTGCCACCACCTTGCCATCATTGGAAGAAACTCGGAAAAGGCCAAGGGACTTGGAACCAGGTTAGAGTTGTAGGACACTAGAAAAACAAGTAGTCTGTATGTTTTACTATATCATTATTCAGGAATAAATTCTTGTATTAGAATAGAAAGTTATTGGTAGATCAGAATGTAGTCAATCAAAATAGGAAGGAATTAGAATAGGTCGCTGTTGTTTGAAATGGTTGAAGCTGACATTACAAGTGGAATTCTAGAACTAGTAAGATGGAGGCTAGGTACCAGAAACTTATTTCTTCCCCCTTACAGCACAAATAAGAAGGTACATATGGATAGGTTATTGTTTAGATATCCCTTGCAAGTGACTTTTCAGATCATCTGTGAAGATAAGGATTGTAGTTTTAAAAATTATTTCTTTGTGGCAGATTTTATAGACCTTATTTACTTTTCAGATCACTCTAGTATACGTGCAGAAGGTAGTGTAAGCAGTAAGTCCCTGTTCAGTGAAACTGGAAGTGTCTCACATGGACAGCCCCAGCCATCAGCATTGGCCAGCAAGAGGCCACGGTTTAATGTTTCTATATATGGCTCGCCAGTTATGGTAAGTGATAATGATAATATTTGTGAAACACTGCATGCATTATGCACAGCAACCTCATGACTTTGGCAGTGGTCCGAAGAAGCATTGATAGAAAGTTTTATATTGAGACATAAGTTGTTGTGTTAAAAGTGTTATTTATATTTTATTTTATTTTGTTTTTTATTTATTTATTTTTTATTTTTTTATTTATTTTATTTTATTTATTTATTTATTTTTTTTCCAGAGTGACAGATCGGTATTAAGTGACTCAACTTTCAAAGCATCTCCCTTTTACCCGGGTAAAACTATGTATGGTGGAGCCTCAGCATACAGGAGTAGACGTTTGCCAGTGCGAAGCTCTCACCAGGTACCTTTAATGTTGCCACTGTCATTCTTGCAAATCAGGAGAGTTTTAATGAACATGCATCAGATAAAAATAGTGATAGACAAAAGTTTTCTCATTGCTTTTACTATGAAGTAAGGTTGAATTCCATTATTGATAGGCAGAGTTTGATGAGTTGTTATAAAAATGTCCTGCTTCCTTATAATGGCTCTTAAATCATAAATCTCATAATGTGTTATTGTAATAGAGATTACAGTTATAGGGAAATGTATGCTCTTAATTATCAATAAGTATCTAGAGGTTTGGCATAGATGCTAAGATACTATATTTGTGGTTACTCACTCACAGAACTCTACTTTGATTGCTATTAATTAAGATTCATCTGTATCAGAGTATACATGCTGCAACTAAACTTCCAGCCTCCACGTGCCCAAGTCAAAGCCAAAGCAGCCCCTCAGTCTGCGGATGATGGTGGGCTTAGCCAGGCAGCACGCCGCATTCTGGAGAGCTTAGAACAGATGTCAACACCAATCTCAGATGCCAAGCGTATTCCAACACCGACACCAGGGCACAGGGGGAGCTTCTTGGATTCCTCCTATACAGCAGCTTTCCACAGGCATCGACCACCTACCAAGCCTTCTGCCCCTCCCTCCAGTAAACTTTTAACGCCTTCAAAGGTACTGTGAACTTTTTATTTTTTATTTATTCATTTTTATTTATTTATTCATTATTATAATTTTTTTTATTTATTTATTTATTTTTATTTTTTTCATATTTATTTATTTTATTATATATATATTTATTTATTTTTATTTTATTTATTTATTTTTTTATTTCTTTATTTTTATTTTTATTTAATGATTTTTATTTTATTTATTTTTTACTTATATATATTTTTTATTTATTTATTTTTTGTTTTTATTTTATTTATTTATTTATTTATTTATTTTTATTTATTTATTTTTTTTTTATTTATTTATTTATTTATTTTATTTTATTTTATTTTATTTTTTTATTTATTTTTTTATTTTTTTTTTTTTTTTGTTTGTGGGGAGGTGTTATGTTAAAAAAAAACATGAAGAAGACTTTATATAGGATATGTGCCTATTGTCAGGTCTGGTGAAAGATCTTGATGTTCCTTTGCACTCAAGATCATTCCTTTCTTTTCAGGTTGCACTCCAAGAGAATTTTTCTGGAAGCTTACTTCCTAGTACCTCTTATCTGCAGGATAGCTCCATTCATAAAAAGAGCACAGGCACTACAACAAAGAAAGAAGAGGCTTGCCAAACTGTTTCTGAATTAAAAAGCACAGAACAAAAAGAAGAAAAGAAAACAAAAGATGTTTCTTCTGAAAATTCTGTGGTCTCACTGTTTTCCAAAGCTGCAGCAGAATCGACAACAAAATTCATGCCATCTTCACAGCCTCCTGTGTCAGTGACATCTTCAAACCCACCACAGGATGTGTTCAACTTTGGCGTGTCCACCAGTAGTAGTGCCTCTGCAACCTTTGAGTTCACCCCTAAACCCACTAGCACAACGCTTACAAGGTAAGTGGAAATTAGAAATATTGCATCACCTAGTGGTGATACACTCATATTCTGATGTGAGAATTATGATGATACACTGAATGCCACTTTGCTTGCCAGAGACTAAGAACCTTCAGCTGTATCATAGTGTGCATGTCCCAGAAATAACCTTCATTATTATTTATTGATAAAGAAATAAGTATTTGATCAGAAGAATGTGAAATTGCCAGCTTATCTGATAAAATAAATAATTATTAACACATTTTTCGGTTTAGGACTGCATATGGGTAGCTCTTGCAATATGGGTGTGAAAATCATTGAGATATATAATGAAGATAGTAATGTTGCAGCTTGATGCAAATAATGTAAAAATTATGTTAACTTCTATATCATGTAAAGGTTTATATAAGATATGGATTACATTCTTTAAAAATTATCTGCATTTACTCTTGATAGGATATAATTAATACATACTTTTGTAAATCACAAACTATTGATTGTAAACACCACTTAATGGCTTATTTTTTGTTTCAGTGAGATTTCACCATCATCAAAGCGGGTTGGCAAGATGAAGACTAAATTGATAGACAGTGGCAGAAGTTCCATAAGGCATGAAGAGGAAGTGATGGAAGAGCCCTCTATTACCCCAGTTCCCTTACTCCTTCCTTCACTGCCGAAAATCAACCTCACAGTTTCTTCAGCAGGACAGGGCCTGCAAGCTAATTTTAGTTCCTTACCTGAAGGATTTAAATTTTCCACCCCTGAAGTAGTTGATGTACACTCAACAAGTGAAACTCTGGATAACGCTCCCAACTTCACGTTTAGCAACCCAACTCTTATCAGTGAAGGCAGCACACCTAGCCCCAAGACATTCATGCCAACACAACCTCAGCTGATGTTTAACAGTAGTAGCTCATCTTCATTGGTCCCCAAGCTAAAGACAAATTCCAAGAAAGATGTGACTCCAGAAAAGCTCAAGGGAGGGAGCATTTTAGATATTCTGAAGCCAAAAAGAAAGCTCCCAGAGAACTCTTCTTTAACTGTGTCTCCTAGTAATGGTGAAAAGACAGTTGTTACAAGTAAGGAATTTTCTTTGACAAATTCTGAGAGTACTAAGTCTGTGTTAGAACAGCCAGTCAACAGTGTAGTTAAGAAAACAGACACTGTACAGGGTGTGCAAGGCTTTGGCTCAATGTTCAAAAAGTCTAGTGATGAATGGGAGTGTAGTGTGTGTATGTTAAGGAATCAGAATACATCTGTTAAGTGTGTTGCGTGTGAAGCACAGAGACCTGGACAGAATGCATCAGCCCCCTCTAAGGATCCTGTGGGAGCTGCTAAGTCAAGTGCATCTTGGGGAGGAAGTGGGTCAGCTTGGGGGGATGCTTTCAAAAAATCAGCCAGTGAATGGGAATGTGATACGTGTTTGGTGCGTAATAAGGACTCAGTATCAAAGTGTGTTGCATGTGAGACTCCAAAGCCTGGAAGCAAGTCAGAGCCAAAAGGTGTGCCAGATATGACTGTCGACACTAAAGAAAAGACAAATACTTTAGGATTTGGTTCTGCGTTTGCAAAACAAAAAGGAGAGTGGGAGTGTGACACTTGCTTGGTTCGAAACAAGAGTGATGCCACTAAGTGCATATCATGTGAAACCCCCAAACCTGGTGCTGCTAATGTGTCTGAAGCCATTACTGGGAATTTCAAGTTTGGTGTAAATACAACTTCAAATGACTTGTCTTCAGTAGGTTCTACATTTAAGTTTGGGTTGAGTAACTCGCAAACCGAGGAGAAGCCTGCTTCTAGTGGTTTTAATTTTGGGGTTGGTGCCAAAAGTATACAAGAGAAAGATAGCCAAGGAAACTCGGGATTCAAATTTGGAGTGCCTGCAGAGAAGCCTAATGCCTTTACTGTACATTCTTTCGGCTCTAGTACTGAAAGTGATCAACCAAAGGACAAAGTTGCTAGTTCAAGTGTTGCTTTTAGTTTTGGTGTACAGAAAACAGATACAAAAGACAAAGACAAAACAGAAGCAACAACAGAGCCTTTACTTTTTGGTGGCAAAACTTCTGATGGTGTGGAAAGTGTGACATCAACTACACCAGCTTTTCAGTTTGGTTCAGGAACCAAGACACATGTTGCCTTCAGTTTTGATGCTGGAACACAGGATAAAACAAAGGAAGAACAGAAGACAAATACTTCTATTGCAGAGGCAAAACCAAGCCTGTCTGAAGAAGTTAAAACCTCTAAAACTAATGAGCTTTTTGATCCCAAGGTTGGTGGCACAGAAGGAAATTCAAATAAGCCATCATTTACATTTAACAGTATCACTACATCCAACAAAGAGGATGATTCTAAGAGCACTGCGACTGCATCACCTTTTGGCGTCCTTACTAACAGGGACCCACCCACTGTAGTTGCTTCTACTGCTCCACCAGCTGCTACTTCTGCTGCAGCATTGACTGCTCCTTTTGGTGCTACAAGTGGAGCAAACACCACCTCCAGTGGTACTGGATTAGTATTTGGGGATAAAGCATCTAACCCTAATGCATTTCTTTCTTTCTCATTTTCTTCACCCCAGCCTCCAGCCAGTAAAGAAGAAAATAAACCAGCACTCACATTTTCTTTTGGGTCCAAGATTGACTCATCTGAAAACAGCGAACCTGCTAAGAAACTCTCCTTTGCATCACCTTCATTCACTCCTACGATCAACAATGGGGTCAGTGCTCCATCCTCACTCTTCACCTTTGGGAGCAAGGAGAGTAAACTGGGCTCAGGCTCAGGGTTTGGCACCCCTCCCACAAGTACCCCAGCATTTGGAGCTCCAGCCCCGTCCTCCAACGCAACACCAGCGTTCCAGTTTGGCAACAGCAACGCTCCTGCTAGAGCTGCCACAGCCCCTTCAGCTTTTGGTAGCCCTGCTCCAGCATTTGGCAGCAGTGTCAACAGCTCCAACTCTGGTTTTGCCTTTGGTCAACCAACAGAGAAGAAATCTAGTACTGGATTTGACTTTGGCCAAGCTGCAAGTAATACTGGTCCTTCATCCTTCAACTTCACAGCTTCAGTACCACAGTCCTCCACTCCTGGCCTTTTCCAGTTTGGACAGGTAATTGTAACTTTTTGTTATCTACATTTTCTGAAGAATAACTGAAATTCAATCTCACATTTTGTTCCTATTACCATGCCCATATCTCTCTTCTGTCTAGATTTAGTAAGTGGTAGATTATTGATGAGTGTAAGAGCTGATAATTTTTGTTTTCCAGTTTTATGAAAATATTGCATGCACATTTTATCTATAAATCTAGCTGATGCTTTTTCATAGGGAGATAATTGCTACAAAGTACCCACCACACACACACACACACACACACACACACACACACACACACACACACACACACACACACACACACACACACACACACACACACTGCCATGACATAATGCCTTGTTTCATTTTAGACTGCTGAAATACAGAAGTGGTCCTCAATCCTGTGCTGCTTTAGCTAACTTAAATGACATTCAGGGAATATGGTGACTTTACTCCTTCAGTTCAGCCATAGTTTGTTGTGTAACCATAAGAGGATTATTTTATTTTATTTTAATTATTTCTTTTATTTCTTTTATTTTATTTATTTATTTATTTATTTATTTATTTATTTATTTATTTATTTTATTTCTATTTATTTTTATTTATTTATTTATTTCAAATTATTTATTTGTACATATTACCTTTTTTCAGGGTCAAACAAACAACAGCTCTCCAGGTGGAGTATTTCAATTTGGATCGAGAAATTCAGAAGTTCAAGCTCCTGGAACTACATTTGGGTTAGTATTGTTTTTTTGTTATGTTGAGGTCAAATGTCTCAGAACAGATTATGAATGTGCATTTGTGGAGAACAGAGCATGAAAGATTCATCAACATACTGAGAATGACATGGACCAGGAGTTGTGGAATGCAAGAAATGTAGTGTGAGTCTTGGAATAAATGTAAAGATGCCTAAATTAAATTTGTCTAAAAATAAAAATAAAAATAAATAAGCTGGGGTGCAAAGACAGTTTAGCAAAGGACATGCTTGTGCTCTTGTGTGTCTGTAAAACTGATCCTGGAATGCAACAGGTGATAAGCAAGCTTAAGGTAAAAAGCCACATTGGGAAACATGTTGCATTGAGGTTGGAGGGTGTTGTTTGATGGGTGGAGAGTATAAAGTTAAAGTTGTAAGTCTGATGAAGTGATGCATAGTGTGAAAGTTCATCAGGTGTATTAATTTGTTTTATGTATGTTACTTATTTGTTATCTATATTTCCCTGATTCATTATCTTCCATTATTTAAGAATTAAAAAAAAAAATTGGTAGTACTGAGTGTTGTTGTGTTGGTAAGATTGTGTACTTTATTTATTTTTTTATTCATTTATTTTATTTATTTATTTATTTATTTATTTATTTATTTATTTATTTTATTTATTTTTTCTTCATATTTTTATTTTGTGCTGATGATTCCAAGATTTGTTATATAAGACTTCATGGTATATTAGAAACTAGCAAATTGAGTCAAGTTATTATTAGTTTAAAGAGCATGATCTTCAACATTATTTGTTAAGTTTGTTTTTACTTTCTTTTGTTTTATCATGTTACTTTATTGTTTCAGAAACAATGAGAACCCATTTCATCCTGTCCCTCCTAGTGGCCGGTTGATGAAGAAGGCAATCCGTCGGACCAAAAAATAATTTTATAATGTTATTCTCTTCATGTGCTTTGTGGATATTTTATTGGGGGGGAATTACTTAGATTATTTTTAAATGCTGCTGCTTACTAAAAACAAATGTGAGCCATAATGCAACCAAATAGTTACAAAATGCATATTACATGTGACGTTTGTGCTTATGAAATTTGTATAAAAGAAAACTGTCCTTTATGTCAGAAGACATCCAGAAAATATTTGCTTTTTCTGTAATACTTTATTAAGTTAGTCATGAAAGACTGCCAGCATAATCAGTCAGGGATTTATTTGCTTTGTGGACTTGAAGTGTGAACAACAATACAGATTGTTACCACACTAGGTCTTGTTAACTATATTGGAATTTTCACACCGGGAGTACAAGTGTTACAGACCAATAGTTGAAGCCATGCATTGCTAAACATGTTTTGAAAAATACAATTGAATGTAAATCACATTAATATATATTTTTTGATGATTGTTTGCATAAATTTTTCAGATGTACATAGCCATTGCCTGTACACAGCATAAACTGTCACAATTTTTTTATAAGAAGTTTAGGAGCAAAGATGATTAGTTTTTCATCGTCATATTTTTATGTCTGCCAAGTGAAATTTTGTAACATAATTTGCTTGATACTCCCATAGTTACAATACATTTATGAACATGAACCAGTCAGTCTTTTTCTGTGAAGTTTGAATCTTTGATTTTATCCATTGTGCTAAATAGATAATAATTTTATATTTTGAATTTATTTATTTTTCGTAATCTAGTGTCTTCATGCAGTCTGCTTTGTTACTTATTTACCATAGCACATGGAAAAACTCAAGGCATAACCTTCACATGAAGAATGTATTTAACTTTGGTTATTGAAAAAACATGTAAAAATTTTGCTATGAACATTCTGTACATATGGAGGCTTAACCAGCCCTTGCATTAATATTGTTTCACTGTTCCTTGTTAAAAGAGAACATTGTTGATTATTTTATAACCTTTTGTCCATGTTGATGGGCAAGTTGTTCTCAGTAGGAATGTTCATAGTTTTCTTGTCGCACAGATCTATTCCAGCGTCTTGCTATACAACGGCTGTACAGTTTTAATGAGGAAATAGCGCAGACGATATAGTAATTTGTGTTTGGTGCACGCTGTGGACGTTTGATGTAAAGGTTCCTTCTGCTTATTTTATTTTTTGTGATATCCTTCTAATGACATATAGGTTGGCTTTTTGCCAATAAAACATCAGTCCTCTACAGCACGAGTACCCATGTAGTGTTGCTCATGCCATAAGCAAGGCCTCTATGAGATGCGGCAAAAAATGCGCTTCTATAAATAAGTGATGTAAATAGTATACCCAGGCAGGCTCACTCCTTACTATTGTACATGGACACTTCATATATTTGACAGACAAGCTGTGTTACTGGGAAGCTGTTGCCAGAACTACGTGCTATGTGGATGGTTGTGAGATGCCGAGTGTACCACCCTTGTATTGTCCTGTCTGTTGGATCCCTGAGAGGTTTATTATTGTAATTAGCTCGTATTAATATTTTATAATAACTTGACTTTAACATGTACAAAGCTGTGAAGTGTGCGTGTGTGAAGGAGTTAGACTGCTCAGTGTATGTGTCTTCGGTTTTGCATTACTTGGTGTGAGTGAAGTGTTCAATAAAGGAGCATTGTATACCCATATCAAACTTTGTGTGTACCAATGTTGATGAGTAATAGATGATCAGGATGTTCAATGGCATCAGGCATATATACATCCACACATAACTTATTGATTCAGCATATGTGCTGTGAGTTAAATATAAATTCAATCGGAGCTATCTTGTTACAACATTAATTTGAGAGATGAATGACGGCTTCCAGTCCAGAGGAACATGGTGTGACTCCTACTCTTAATCCAGAGGAAGGCTACAACTCCAACACTAAATGAGGTAAGGTATGATTATGAACGTGTATACAGTTCATTAAAACTCACTCACACTCCAAAAGTTGTTCACTAGTGATCTGCAGCTTGCCACAATAATTCATTTTTTTAAAGAATGTTAACTGACTTTTTATTATTATTATTAATATCTAAGCTCTGGGAACTAGTAATACCTCCAAGTAAATTTTACGAAAGAAATGTAAATCAAAAGTAACTATACCTGAGATGATTATATTAGAGCAGTAGAGATTCAAGGAAACATTTTCTGAAGAGATGTAGTCAGTAATTGCCTACGTAATGAAGTCAGTTATAGTAGTATAGCTTAATGCAAAGTCAAAACATTAATAGCTAACCAAGCTGAAGTTCGTTTTAGCAAATGTTTTGCCCGTGTAATGAAGTCGCAAATATCCTAATGAACCTTGTTTCCGTAATCTTTAAAAGAATAAATAGTAATTAAAAGAATAAGAAAATATATCTATATTTAAAAAAATAAAACGCTGTGCATCATATTACGTTAGTCTTCTGAATGAAAGAAGGCAATAAGAGAGAGGGGGGAGGGGATTACCGTGATTGGTTTTCAGGGTCTGTGGTCAGGATATTAATGGCACGCAAGGTTCGCCTACTGTTATATCAAAATTTACGTAAGCATCTCCGCATATGTCGAGTATCATTAGTGACACAAAGTATCCTAATGATCATCCTTTGAGTATCATGTTACCTTTAGCATCGGAGATCAACGATTAGGTACTGAAATGAAGTCGCCCCTATTGATTGGTCATGCATGTGTAATGTATCATACCATGTCGTCCCTTGGATACTATTAAGCCATCCCCTGAGTATCACAAATCACCCCTAGAGTACCGTAAGTCGGCTCTTGAGTACTTTAAATCACCACTTGAGTATCATGTCACTTCCTTGAGTACTATAATTCACCTCGAGTACCATAAGTCGTCCCTGGATTACCATGAGTACCATAGTCATCCATGAGTACCATAAGTCATTCCTTGAGTACCGTAAGTTACCCTTTGATTGAGGGTTCCTCCAGCAGCTACACTTTTCTTTTTATCACTGCTCACTATCAAGGATGATAACTTCCATGCCCGGCACCAACACTGTGCAAACTGTTATCAGATGCGTGAACGTTGATTCTGTCCATTGCGTATTCGCTACTTTGGCTAATTCAATAGTAAATAGACCATGCAGGAAAACTTCATCAGCATCAAACCACTGCGTGTGTGCCAGACGGAAGAGTAATGGATTTAGACAACAGATGGAAATAAAAATCTACTTGTGAATGGCTTCATATTAATATATTCCAAAGCATCTTATTAACATTTACTTTGTGTAGTATGAAAACTCCGATCTTATCATATTTCCTTTGTTTACTGCCTTGGCTGCCGGTGATGGCGTGCAGTGTGGGCCTGTGTGGCAAAGGCAGGCCAGTCAGCTGAGGAGCGTGGTGGAGGGAGTGTGTGCCACGAAAGGATGTAACCATTCCCGTCCACCTATGTTGGCCAGCCTCAGTCTCCTGGCTCTGATGTGCGCTGAGTGCTTGGAGTGGCAATGACAACTATCAGGGGAGGCGTGAAGGACCGCATCATCCATGAAATCGGGAGAGCCATCAAGCAGGTAACGGCATTCTCTTTGCTTTAATTAACGGTGCAATGACGAAACCTTTCTGTGCCTCGACGGTGAATTTCAGAACTAACTCCCTCATCCGAGCTGGGAAGAGTGTGGAAGTGACAATTCATACCGCGATGTGTGGGGTATTGCAGGTGAAAGTTAGGGAAAGACGTAGTTTGCAGGATAGCGGGCCCATCGATCGCTTCTCGCCGCCTCGCCACCACCAGGACCACCGCCGCCACCACCCAGCTATAGTTGTCAACAAGGAGGCGTGGATGTGGGATTTCAACCTTTCCCCTCATATTCCTCCCATTCTTTCTCTCAGCACTCCCGCTGTCCCTCACAAGACTCTGCTTGATATTTACACTCACTAGTTTCTGATAATTCACAGAAGTAGGCGAGCTTTACAAACATTCTAATTTCCCCATTCTTTATTATTTTCTGGTTCAGTATAGTTTATTTCCGTAATGCAATAGAAGTTTTAGATATATAAGTATCATCATGATCGCCTTTACTTTCCGGCGTCATGCTGGTTTAATACTCTTTCTTGTTCTTCCCGGAATCTCGTGGCCCAGATAGCCGTTCTTCCTCTGTCCGTAACTGGGATTTCCTTCGTGTTTCCCTCGCATGACTTCATATTTCAACTCCTTTCGTATTGCATATCGAACGACGTGTATCTTGTGGTGGCAGAGGATGGTTATCTCCATATTTGTTGACAACTGATGACAGTGATGCTAACTCTGACATTACCTTGACAAATAACTGGTGTGAAGGGCGTGGTAGATCTTTTATAGGTGTTTTCGATTAGTGTGTGTGTGTGTGTGTGTGTGTGTGTGTGTGTTAGCTGGATCTTATAACTTGTTTCTGTATTCCGTTTGTTCATTTAGTTGATTTTTTACAGTTAAGATCGACGCCCTAAACGTAAAACACGACAGTCAACAATGGATGATGTGCGGACCCTTGATAATTTGTAAATTAATGATGGGCAGAACACTTGAGAAACATAATGTAACAGTGTGAAGTGAATAAACAGGGAGTGCCACGTGTAGGCCTACTAGCTTCTTGCACCTTCCCTTACGTTCTTGCGAGTACGAGAACTTACACCAAAGCACCACTCCCACGTAAAATGCTCACACCCAGCACACCAACCCATGTGAAGCAGCCACTGACATCACCATCCTGTAAAGTAGGCACAAGATCAATACACTTAACTTGGACTTATATATATATATATATATATATATATATATATATATATATATATATATATATATATATATATATATATATATATATATATATGATAACTGTTAAGACAGGTGCGAAAAAAATACTTCTATATATGTTGTACATAATGAAAGAATGGTTCTGAATGTGTGTGTATGTATAGACGTCTTCTCTCGGCTACCCGCCTTTAAGTCTGGTGTCTGTCTGGTATATACGAGTATATAGATAGATTTTTAAAGTAAAGACACCGCTGACCAGAACAGATGAGTTTAATACAATAGGCGCTTTGTGTCTGGCGATATAATGCATGTTATGTGAGATGGCTAATTTAACATGGTAACGAAGAAAGTGGGGATTATTTGTTTTCGTAGTGTCATTCTATATAAGGCAAGGGATTTAAGAAATACTGACATTTTTAGATATATGTTGGTAGCAAAATCATGCAAACATAGCGAGATGCAATCCAAATGATCATCGCGACATTATCAGATTGAATAGTTCAATAGCGTGACAAAAAATAAGTTAAAGTAGAAGGAATTACTTATTTTATTTGATTTATTTTTTTTATTTATTTTTTTTTTTCATTTTTTCCAGCACGCAAAATATTATATTAGCTGATCATACTTATAGTTCTTATGACAAGGACGCTACGAGCAAAACCATAAATAAAATCAGATATGAATGATAGTTTGGTCAAGCGAATTTACTTTCCCTTCTGTAACAATACTTTTCATTATATTGTAGCTATACACTCGCCCGTATTTTGCAATTTTCGCGAAAAGAAAATTGATTTCGACCTAGAGTACGTGATCAAACGCGGGACTTAGGGGAAATATAATTGATTCATCTCGCCCTCAACTCTTGTCTTTCTTGATAATAGGCATCTATGGTCATTCAAAAATTTATAAAGATAAATTAATAAAGATGAATGGATATATTAAGATATAGCGAGGCATGAGTCACATCCTTAATTAAGTCTACAAGTGTTTGACGTCACGAGAGAGAGAGAGAGAGAGAGAGAGAGAGAGAGAGAGAGAGAGAGAGAGAGAGAGAGAGAGAGAGATTAATCCATCTTAAACAAGAACAAAGCCGATAAGGAATTTTTAATAGTTTAATTTGCCTGATGCAAATGTGGCCCCGCGCATGAGCAGTGTGCGTCATGGTTACGCAAGGAACCCGCAAGAGCCCCTTCTGAGTCCGTGCGTGGGTTTAAGCGTTGGTGTAGTGCCCAGCTGTTATCCCTCCCCTGGGTAATAACGCTGAACACAGTGTGCTTCTTTCTCTGGCAGGAATTTCGTGCTGAATTATGTCCTATTTATCTATCAATGTCAACTATGATCTATCCATATACCAAGCCAGCAATCTCACCACACATCGATACATGCATCATTCACTCTTAGCTCCGTGCATTTGTATTCATACTTAGCCTAAAATTGAGCCATCAGTCATGAGTGGTGGGTTTTGATTTGTATTCAAGATACAGATTAACAATGTCGTAACTTGATTTGCTTAACATGCCCTGCTATTTACGTTGATACGAATGTTTGATTTATATTAAACTGTTTTATTATTAAGTTTAAAAATACCAGTAATTTATTATAACAGTTAAATATATCCTGTTTCGTGCACTGACAAGAACCCGGTTATTGTATGAATTGATTTTCATATTCTGCATAAAACTCCCAGGGGTTTTTAAATTTATTGCGGATCCCAACATTTTAGGTAATCTTTATTATCAGGGCAGGGCGTTCCAAGCTTTTTTTTTTCTTTCCCACGTATTCATACCTCTCTCTCTCTCTCTCTCTCTCTCTCTCTCTCTCTCTCTCTCTCTCTCTCTCTCTCTCTCTCTCTCTCTCTCTCTCTCAGATTGTCTAATTTATGTTGAAAATATATTGATGGGTCGCTCATTACACATTTTCTCAACGGACCTTTCAAACACTCATTACTACTAAGCAAAAACATATAACTTTTCCATGTATTCTTTTTGCGGACGATATAATAATCTTGTAATTTATTTTTCTTGTATAACTGTCCACTATTTGGCACCGTATAGTTCATGTAGCGAGTATCAGGTAGTATACAATATTCCAGCACCCCTTTGAGGGTAATCGTATATGCTGAGATCACATTACACTGCAAGACAATCGAAGGCTTCATCGTGTGCCTTAAAGGGGAGCGGGGTACTTGATAGGGCCAAGTTTGGAATGGTATCCCTCGTAAGGCTTCTACCTCCTGCATGTTTTTGATTTTTCGTCGATAGAGCCTTAGAGGTGCCATGAAAGTTGTGTATTGAGAGAGAGAGAGAGAGAGAGAGAGAGAGAGAGAGAGAGAGAGAGAGAGAGAGAGAGAGAGAGAGACGATATATTTTATTGGCCATTGAGTAATACTTAAGTACAGTATAATTCACTTACATGACATTTAGAAGGCCGGTCTGAAAGAGAGAGAGAGAAAGAGAGAGAGAGAGAGAGAGAGAGAGAGAGAGAGAGAGAGAGAGAGAGAGAGAGAGAGAGAGAGAGGTTCGTCACATTATCATGAAGAAAGGACAGCGGTGTAGTGGAACCAAGGTGTGGGACCACTTTCAAAATGCACGCTCTCTCTCTCTCTCTCTCTCTCTCTCTCTCTCTCTCTCTCTCTCTCTCTCTCTCTCTCTCTCTGGCCTGCGCGTACGTATGGAATTGGCGAATATACCGTTCCACAAAGAAACAATGAGAATCGGAGAAAGGGGGAGACATATTTTTAAGCTTTTGAAGTTTCCTGATACTATATCGCGATATCATTCAGAGGAGCTTAGCAACAGCCGCTGTGGTACCACAGCGGCAGCAACAACGATAATAACTGCAACAACAATTATAACACCAGCACCACCACCACCACCACTACTGCTACTGCTACTACTACTACTACTACTACTACTACTACTACTAGGAAAAGGCACGGCATACGCAGAGTTAGAACTTTCTTCAGTAACGAGGCGAAAAGAAATATGAAAAAGAAACAAAAACAATAACAACAATACTGTTACCAGCACCAACACCACCACTACTGCTACGAGTTGAAAAAGACGCAACGCAATGCCGAGTTATGACTTTCTTCTATAACGCGGCGGAAAGAAGGAAAGGAAATCTTTATTTTAAAGGCACGTCCGCTGGCTGGCTTCATTGACCCCAAGGAGTTCCCTCCTAAAAGCGTCCTAGCCGTCGCGTTGCCTTGATGACTACTAAAAGGCTTAATAAAGGAGACACCACCACGCATACCAAACCTTAACATTCCTGACGTGTAATCTTGAAAATATTTATGTTCCAATCCCCTAGTGTTTTAGATTATAGGATATATGATAGGTGTACGGACTCTACATATAAACAGTGACGGCTCAGCTGAGTGGGAGAGGAAGCTGCTCTTTGCTCTTGCGTCCGCCAGCTGTGGGGGATGAGTGCATGAGGACACGACGGTAGTGGTGGTGAATCACATGGTATGATGAGTCACCGGGGCTGGGCACTGGGCATGACTCAGCGATACATGAGTAGAGTACAATAGAAAACTCGAATGGCCCAGTTTTGCATGTCTCTTTCTTCTGTGTCTTTTCTCAGGTTAATTGTCACTTCCCTGTTGCATCTTTATGAGAGAGAGAGAGAGAGAGAGAGAGAGAGAGAGAGAGAGAGAGAGAGAGAGAGAGAGAGAGAGAATGCCAAACAACACCCACTATTTCCTGTTTGACTAGGGGCTCAGACTGTCGTGGTGGTGGAAGACATGTTCATCCTCCGCCCGGGGGAAGTGAAGGCAGTGACATTTCTTTGACAGGAAGGTGTTGATCGTGGTGGCCTTTATTATGGCTCCATGCTGTGTGTGTGTGTGTGGGGGGGGGGGGGCAGTGATGATCAAACTTCCTGCTTCGAGTTACAACACTACGTAGATATTTTTTTTTTTTATTTGTTCGTGCGTTTGTCTCAACATAGAAGATCTCGCCTGGCTTCGAATCCCGGTATTGTGTAAAAATAAGTTAAATAACACAAAAATTGATACGATTTTATTTTATTTTATTTTATTTTATTTTATTTATTTATTTATTTATTTATTTATTTTATTTTTTATTTTTTTTCATCTGGCAAAATTGTTACGGTAATAGTTTTGACGTTAAACCCTCTAATTCCTCAAACTGCATACTAATACGAGAACACCAGCTGCGTACTTACTGTGGTTTTCAAGACATGTTTAATGACTAGTGATACTTTAACAAGGTTTTTGCATCATCATTTGAAAATCATGTCAGAATCCGACCTAATCCCTATAGGCTTTGTTGAAAATACTAGTTCTTATGGGAGAGCCCAAGACATTTATTTTTTTTTTTTACTGCTGCTGGAAAAGTTGTTTCACATGACACGCAGGAAGAAAAAAGAAAGAACAGGAGTTTTTTTTTTTTTTCATTTGTAATCTGCAAGGCTATCTAAGGTTGTAGTGCAACAGTAAATGTCAAAAAACTGTAGTTGTTTATGGGAAAAACACTCGCCTAGCAGTGAGAGGGATGAAATACAGGTCCAGTCAAGTTGTAGCTGGGTATAATATGTTGAACATGAATGGGCAAGGAATTTGAAGGAAAGAGTAATACTAATATCAATGTTATGTAAAATATTTAATTAATCTTGTTCCCTTATGTTTATAGTGCGTCAAAGTTCAGGAATTCATCACCTCTAGATAAGAAATGATAAATACGGATTTAGCTGATAACGATGATAAGGGATGAGTGTTACTAGATTTTCATGGGAAAGTCATCTGAGGGGATACTGATAGAAACGATATTGACAGTAGAAGTATATATTTCTTGCATCATAGTTCTAGCCAATTGGTATGAACGTTGTCCTGTCTTTTTGTATATAACAATATATAACTATTGGGGATTATTAAAATAAACTAAGCGTATCAATTTTCAAACTATTTATTTCTTGGTAACATGATTTTTCCTTCAAATCGTGATCTGCACAATGAAAGGATAAACGGTGAAATTAATTAACTGAATTAATCTATACCTAGCCTGACGTAAGCAATCCCTCGGGTGAAAACGCTAATGTTACTTCAATATTATCCCTACTGCAGTATTTTTTTTTATTTGTAATTTTAATATACATTAAATTTTCAGCTGTTGTAATTATCTTTTAACCGGGTAATAAATCACTTGTCAAATTAAGATTAAGATCCTTTTCCTTGGCCACTGTAGAAAAATATGAACGATGAAAGTTGGCTAGGTAGTGAGAAGCAACTGTCACTGTCCTCTACCAAGGAAAGGTCTGGCGTCCGTTGTCCCGACTTGAATAGGATTTGTGTCGCTGAAGCTTATGTTGAGACTAACACTTTTGAGAATGTGTGACGTGGCGCTGGACTTTCATGAAGGATAAGAGAGAGAGAGAGAGAGAGAGAGAGAGAGAGAGAGAGAGAGAGAGAGAGAGAGAGAGAGAGAGAGAGAATTTTCTGATCTTCTTCTTCTTCTTCTTCTTCTTCTTCTTCTTCTTCTTCTTCTTCTTCTTCTTCTTCTTCTTCTTCTTCTTCTTCTTCTTCTTCTTCTTCTTCTTCTTCTTCTTCTTACTACTACTACTACTACTATAACTGGTGGTGGTGGTGGTGGTGGTGCTGCTGCTGCTGCTGCTGCTGCTGCTGCTGCTGCTGCTGCTGCTGCTGCTGCTGCTGCTGCTGCTGCTGCTGCTACTACTACTACTACTACTACTACTACTACTACTACTACTACTACTACTACTACTACTATCATCGTTGGTGTACTGTAGAGGCAAGGCGTATTCCTAATAGTTGGAGCGTAAATTCTCCATGACCGGAGGAGCAATTCTTAGGATCGACCGGGTCCTTGCCTCACTCATGCGGAGGTCACCAAGAAACTGTGTTACGTCAGCTGCTTCTGCGGCACGAATCGCCAAGCTGTTACCAAGTACACACACACACACACACACACACACACACACACACACACACACACACACACACACACTATCTTCCTTATTTTCCCGTAAATTATAAGAAGCAAACCGCAGGCAAAGGTCAGTGGCTGCTGGTGGGCAGATCAGGAGATGCAAACCGGATCGAGGGCTCTCTGTTTGTATTTTATAGTAAAGGGGATGTGTTGAACGTGCGGTCCTCCTGGCCATGCAGGAAGTGGCTTTGACCGGCCTGGCGTTGTTTGTGTGTCGTCCTCACGCAGCGAGCGGCCTGGCAGCGCCTGCCGCACCTCCCCAGGCGGCCATCGATCATGGAGTTTGTTGTCCTCCTGGAGCACTTGAAGGAAAAGTTTGCAATCTGTGAATTATTTTATCCGGTTTATTGAGGACAATATTGTGGTGCTGTCTTCTTTTTGTGTAGAGTAATTATTAACTCTAACATTTCGATAGAATTTTCAATAAGCAATAATCATCAAATATTGAAGTGTTGCGCTAGACGCGGCCTTTGTTGTAGTAAAGCGGCAACTAAAATTCAACCCCTTCTTCATGATACTGTTATTAATTAATTGCATTGCAACTAATCACACGAACTCTACCTACATACTACATACAGTAACGCACTGCACTCTGAAAATGCTTGCGCTGCAGTTTTAATGGAGGACAAGTGTGACGCGGCTTCCTATCACGCATTCACAGAACATGTGTGTCGCCGGTGAGACGGGTGCGGTACCCAGCTGAACATTTTACTGAAAACTGCTCAGGAATGACTTAATAATAGGCATATAGCGTGTGTGTGTTGGGACAAGTACTCATTCTATCGCCCACATCTTCCCCGTCATTAGTGCTTGGCGACTGCTGATAGAGTTTTCTGTACGCTTCTTTACTTATCGACCAGTTTACTCACACTCACAAACTTGCCGCTGGGTGTTTCATCGTGACACCGATCCATCTTATGAACCAGCGAAACACGTACCCGAGAGAAGGAACTTTATCCCAATAGGTTACCTTTAAAAAGTAACATGTTCTGCGCTTCATAAGGATCATGTTAGGTACGATGTTGACCTGAAATTTTAGAATGACTGAATGATATGTTGCAGCATGCTTTTGTGGTACTGTTATCCAAACCCTCGGGAATGCGTCACTAGCGGCGGTGCTAAGATAGCTAGCCATTGCCTGTGATGGTACAGTACTGTTACCAGATGGCAGTGTGTAGCATGGAACACACTATCTTAACACTCAGTCACATAACTTACAAACAACTATCTTTACGTTGCTATTACTGTCTGTACATAACCCGTCACATAACTCACAAACAACTATCTTTACGTTGCTATTACTGTCTGTATATAACCCCCCTGTAATATAATGGAGACGGCCTGCCAGGTTGGCCACACACTCCATAGCCACGTTGGAAGAACACCGCCAGCAGCGTGTCGTAAAATACAATCAAAATTAGTGATGCTAGAAAGTTGAACCCCTTCCTCTTTATATTTATTTTTGCAATGAGACAAGGAATGACGTTTTTATTTCGCTATACTCCCTTTCCCAGTCTTCAAAGGGATTTCAGCCTGGCACAGATAGAGATAGGTTTTACTTCTCATTGTACACAGTTCACATTGCATTCCACTCAGTGGGGAAACTCGATATACATAAAAAACTACGTACGTATTTCTGGATGGCAAATTCTGTTAGCTACAGACTGCGGCAGAGGAGGTGGTTTGGTCTGAGGATGACTTTGTGATTATGGTGGGACTATAGTAACACACACACACACACACACACACACATATATCTTTTACTTTGTCAAGCGGAAGTCTATTGACCCAAATAATGAGATTTCTCCTGCCTGTACTCATAGGTTTATTTAATATTATGTGATTTCCAGCTATATATGAAGATAAGACAACATGTACATGTATGTGTTGTATCTATTTACCCGGATCACTAACTGACTGCCTTCAGCCTCCCTCTCTCATCGCCGCAATGTTACAACACCTCAAGCTGTCTGTCTTCTACCGCTATTTTCATGCTAACTTCTCTTCTGATCTTGCTAACTGCATGCCTCCCCTCCTCCCTCGGCCTCACTGCACAAGACTTTCTTCTTTCTCTCACCCCTATTCTGTCCACCTCTCTAATGCAAGAGTTAACCAGTATTCTCAATCATTCATCCCTTTCTCTGATAAACTCGAACTCCCCGTCTACTTCTGTATTTCCATCTTCCCATGACTTGAATTCCTTCAAGAGGGAAGTTTCAAGACTCTTATCCTTCAGTTTTTGACTACCGCTTTGGACCCTCTTTTGGGACTGGCATCTCAGTGGGCTTTTTTTTTTTTTTTTTTTTCCAGTGTCCCTCCTACATAAAAAAAAAAAAAAAAAAATGCCATGTACAAAAACTGATGCAGAATGATTTTCTATCTTCATTCAAGAAGAAATTAGCTAACCTTTAACCAGATTATTTATGCAGTGTCAATGTGTCATATGTTATAGTCATACAATTCAGTCATAATTCACACCAAAGAAAATGTCATAGTTCTGTTACTGTAGTATATATGTATAATGTGATTAATTATTGTCCTCAATGTCATTGATTTAACTTGTGGTAGATCACTCAAGGTATTGTGTGACACTTCCCTAGTCAAACTACAAGACAGGTTCAATTTGATTATTTGTGATTGTCCTCCCACTACTTGTGCACATCAGGAACTGCATCACTGACTGGTTGAAGAAGAAGAGTGTAAAATCATATTCTCTCTGAAATATAACAGTTGCTGCAGTGACAAATGAAGTAACACTACACTGGCATCCCTCAGGCTCAGCTGGAATGGTGTGGCGTTGGGTGTGTGAGAGCATGCACAGGGCGGTGGCTGGTGCTAAGTCTCGATGCCGCCCTCCTCCATGGCCTTCGCTCCCTTGGCCACGGCTACTGGCCTGTGGTTTCTACATTGCTTGACCGACCCTCCCTGAGCACCATCACCTCCCTCCCCTATGCCACCAAGCCACTCACCAGAGGTAGGTTTTATTGTATTCATTCACACCATGCAATAATAAGTAATCACCAGGCAGGGTAAAATTATATTTAATCACAGTCATAAAGTTCTTTAGTAGCAGGTTTATCTATTTATCTGTCAGCCTTTTCTAAAATGTTTCCCATCCCTCCTTTATGCAGGTCGGTCCTGGATCTGTCTCTGCCTCAATGAAGGGCAGCTTGAGAACTACATACATGTGCTCACATCCCACACTGGGCTGCTGGCTGCCCACTATGAGGCTCATGGCTTGCTGCGGGACCCCCACCGTGCCCACCTCCTGCTCATGCTCACAGCTGGCCTGGAGCACCTCAAGTTTGCTATACCCATGGTGAGGCCTTGATGGATCCACTTGTCAACCTGTCTCTTCCCCATACCATCAACTTCCACCATTTCTCTATCAGATTGTACACCTTCCACTTCCCACATACACTTTTCATTCTCTTGATTGTTACTGTCCATTGGTCATACACATGACGCAATGCCACATACTTCATCTGCACATGGTGAAAATTATTCTATCGGCAGGATGTGCCCGGATGGATGCAGGCAGAGGGGAGCCTTGGCAGCTCCTCTGGAACAAGTATGAACTCAATGAGCATTTCCCTGACCAGCATGGGCTCCTCCCTTCCCTCCCCTTCACTGCAGGACCCCCTTGATCTGGATACCACATGTTCTGAAGCTCTTGAGGAGAATTGGGTAGGTACCAAATAGGCCTGTATTGCTTAGTGTGCATTGAGTTGTAGATGGTAATGCAGTAAATTCTTGTCTTACCTTCTTAATCCATTCCTAAACCTACTAAGACTATTATAACAAACATGATTGGTTTTATGCTCATCTACACTTATGCTGCTTTCATTCAGAAAGTTTCGGTATCAGATGTGGATGTTGTTTATCATCAGTGTGAAGAGAAAGAAGCCAACTATTTACTAAAACATGGGGAGGCTGTTACATAGGCTAATGTGTGTACAGGAATAATGTCTAGAAAAAAAATATTCCCTGTATTAAATTTTAAATATCAAATTGAATAGAATGCTACTTGAAAGGCTGCAAAAGATTTAAAATTACATGAGTTTGAGGAAGAGGCAGGTAGAATTAGGAGAGGTTATATATATATAGATCAGCCTTTTTGATGGATATAATTCCAAAAAGCAAGCAAAGAGTAATGAAGGTGTATGGTGCATTTATGGATCTGAAGAAAACATCTAACAAGCCTGACTGAAATATGTTGAATGCATTATAGAAAATGTTGAATCAAATGTGTTGCTTAGTATAGATGGAGACTCTTCTGCTCTGTCTTAAAGGAGCTCCTAGCAATTGGCAACAGGAAAGATACCTTGACACATAAACAGACAGATGAAGAGGCATATAATTATCATGTTTTCTGCAGCCTGAAACTTATGAGAGAAGTGTGTGTGTGTGTGTGTGTGTGTGTGTGTGTGTGTGTGTGTGTGTGTGTGTGTGTGTGTGTGTGTGTATATATATATATATATATATATATATATATATATATATATATATATATATATATATATATAGATATAGATAGATAGATAGATAGATAGATATAGGTGATAGATAGATAAATAGATATGAAATAGAAAAAAAATGAAAAAATGAAAGATGCAGTTGCTTGAAGCTTTTTTGAGAGGGGAGGTGTAATGACCCATGCATGGGTGTGCTTCAGAGGTTTCCATCATTAGGTTTAAATTGATGAAGAGCCAGTCTTATGGTCTGCTTGTACAGGAGTTTAACTGATTTCTTTCAGCTTTCTGTTGAAGGAGAGGCTCCGGTCTCTTATCCAACATGTGAGGACTTGGATACATCCATTCACATTGAACACATTCCCAAGGTAGTTAAGTGTCCCTCCCTCCCATCTCTCTACTTGATGATTTCATGCATTTGATGAGAGTTTACAGCTTTGTTGATGCAAGCTTTAATGTTTATTAAGTTTTGTTTATGGCACAGGAAATGTAGCATCTTTTTAGATCTTTGTAAGATTATTCTGTAGTTCTTTGTGATTACCTGCCATTCTAATTTTGTTTTTGCATGTCCACATACTTAAAATAATAATTTATCACCATTTTATGTTATGACAAATTTTCTGTATAACATGTGCAAAGTTTGAATAGTCAAAAATAATCATCAAGAAGCATGTGTTATTTCAGTTGTTATCTTTATTTTGTGAGCGTATGAGAAGAATTTGATTTTAAAAGTAATAGTGCATATTATCTCATTCAAGCCCATTTTTACAAAATCTACCTTGAGGAGGTAAGATAAGCATTATCTAATCAGATATGACACATCAGAGAGAGAGAGAGACAGAGAGAGAGAGAGAGGCATTGACCTTAAAAGTTTGAGACATTGTGTCCTGATCCACAGCAAACAAGATGTTTAAGTTTAAAAAGCCTTTTTTCTTTCATAAGGTGTCAAGAAGAAAGAGACAGAGTAGGTCCTCCTCGCAGAACTCTTCAGGTGGCACCACACCTGTCACTTCCACACCTGTCAGCTCAGAGAGGAAGAAGGAACATGAACTCCAAGGGAGCACTGGAGGCTCTCTTGGTGGTGGGGCAAATGTACCACTGGATGATAGGACTGAAGCACCTCGGTCTGGTGGGGAAAACTGTGATAATTATTGTAAGGAAGGTGATAGTGCTGCAAGAAACAAAGAAAATACAAAAGGCTGTTCTAGACTTACGGCAGATAATGTACAGACACAAGGTTGTGGGGAAAAATTTACATCAGTGGATGATACCCAGTCAAGTCATGTGGAGACAAAGAGCACCAAGGAAAGTAAATGTGGAGGACAAGAGAATGACCACACTAGAGTAGAACCCAAGGTTGTCCTTCGGCAGAATGTGTCCTCCACCAAGAACAGTGAGAAGCGGGTCTCTTTCACAGACACCTTGGAGACCGAGTCAAACAACAAAACCATGCACAAGTAAGATATTCACAGTTTGTCTATGAGAGATGTTGTTATGATGCCTCTATCCAACATACACAGTAAGAGTAAGATATCCTTCTTGATTGTTACATAGAAGCTATATCACACTTTTGATTGCTGTACTATGGGTAAGTTATTTTTTGCTTCATGAGGCAGCTTCAGTTATTCATTTATTTAATTATTCATTAATGTCATGCAGTGATAGCTACATTACAGAGATAGGTCAAGGGAAGAAAGATGAGAGTTACCACCTTGGGATGATAAGGATGAAGGTTATATGGGCCAGAGAAGGAAGTCATAGTGATTATGGGCCAGTTGACTTCTGCCTTTGATATCTTGCACATGTGTATACCTAATATACATACTCATCATGTTATTCTTGTGAGTGAATTAGAGTTCATTTTTGCTTGAAGTATCTTTGTGTGAGTTGTGGTGAATGCTCAGAGAAATGTAAAAGTAGTCTAAGTTAAGGAAGCACATAAATTTAAGTATCTTAGTTTGTTCCTGTGCAAACATCAAAGGTAAGACAGGAGAAAGAGCTGTGCAGGGGAGGAAAGTGGTTGTATCTCTAGCATTTATGGCAAAAGAGAGCAAGCTTGGAAGTAGGTATGTATAAAAGTAAAAAAAAAAAAAAAAGATTGGTGAAATAATGGTATCAACAAGTGAGAGTTTGATGTGGAGTGAAAGATAAAAGTAAAGGATCAAAGCTACTGGAATGAGTTACAGTACTTGAGAAATGCCTGTTGTGTGTGAAGAATGTATGGTGAATGGATGGGATGATCAGGAAAAGGTGAAGGAATGAAATATGTAATTAAAATAGTTGGGATTAACCCTTATAAGGCTTGGACATATAGAAATAGTGACAGTGAGGTGATGAGAGTGAATATGAATATGGTAGATGTAAGAGGACTACCTCTAATTGAATGGAAAAATATCTAGTGTTAGAGTGTGTGAGAGAAAGGATTGAGAGGAGAATGAGAGGATTAGAGCATGAAAGACATACTTCAAGGACAAGAATTAATGGGAACACTTCTGTTGTGACAGTGCCATGAGAGTTCTTGGGGTAAATGTCAGATTTAGATAAATAATATTTTGTGCAGGCTACATCTTAACACTCTTACTATAAAGACATGGTGGTGAATGTTCCTGCAGACGACTAAGTTTGTGCAGCAGCTCAGGGAAAGGCATGGAGATCCGGGACCTGAGTGACCTGAAGGAGCTACTGTCCAGCCTCAAGGTTCAGGGGATGCTGCCCATGACTCTGTCCTTGGATGAACTTTTCTCTTCCTTTGACCAGGTAAGTCACTTCTAACCATGTTTTCTTCTTTAGTATTTTTAAATGTTTTCTATGTATTTATGTCATTGGGCTTAGATAGGAAAATAAAATAAGTTTCAGAGAAATACATAAAAAAATTATGAGACCATGAAAAACAACAATTGTAATAATACATAAATTTTAATGAGTATTTCATGTCAAAGCTATCATCTTGAAGCAGGAATATGTTAATCTTTATAATAATAACTTCCACTCTTCTTTGCAGTCCAGTCCTGTATTGAGTGAGCGAGCTCCTCCAGAAGGCCAGGAAGACCCTCCATTGCACCAATCCATCACCAGCCTTTTCCAGAACAATAACAATAACAACAGTGTCAGTGATGACAGTAACAACAACAATGCCAGTGATGTGCCCACAGGGGAGGCCTTGGACAGTGAGCAGGAAAAGAAAGCAACACAAGAGAGAGAGCCTCAGGTTGGCTGTTTCTCCCATCACAGTGATATCATTGATGGGGTACGGTGGGAAGAGCTGACTAAGATAGGCCAGGAGATGCTGAAGGAAGGATGCCAGGAAGATGGAAAGATAGGAAAAGAGGCACTAATATCCCGGATATACCAAGATTACAAGGCAGGTGACTTGCAGAGACCAACAGGCACAAGACCGAAAAGAAGACAGGACTATCTTAACCAAAGTGACATTCAGACGTGGCAGACAGGCAGCAAAAACTCCAGCCTGCAGAGGTTTCCCAAGCGAAGAGGCTGCTACTCCAAGACACATCATGCAAATTTGGCTGACCGGAGGCGGCTGTACAAACAGTTCTATAAGGAAGAAAAGAGATGGCCCAGTCTTCATATTCCTGCTAAAGTGGACCCATCTGCTTTCAAGGAAGAGGTTAGAAAGAAGAAGTAACAAGTGCATGAATTGCTTAATGAACATATTTTTCCCAGTCCTATATTCTCAAGACTACATATGGTAACTCTGAATTTCTCTCTTGTATTTTCAGGAGGAGCAACTTGCTCTTGAAGTAGCACAGGGCCAGTCTAACCTCACACTTCCAGGGACTCAGGTGGATCCCTTGAGTAAACAAAGGTTCAGTAATCATCTGTTTACTTCTGAAGAGGAAAAATTTTATAGGGTAAGGGAAAGTTTATCTCAACTGATCCAACTTTGGTTGGCTATTTGTTTTGCACATGATGTGAAATACAAAACCATGTGTATAATTCATAAATATGAGAATGTAGTGAACATTGTTCAGTGGTAATGGAGAATAATTTTATGCCATCAGATGTTCAGCTTGAGAGAAGGCCACAGTACAGGACAGAGCGTTGGGGTACAAGTAGTTCTATCTTCTCATGCTCTCTATGTTGTTGCACCGCTGCCAAGAGGAGCAAAGCCTCGCCACACTCTGAAATACACAGACATCCACACTATCATCGTAAGTTTAGAACAGTGTTAGTAGAGTAATCTCAGAGTTCATGATTATTATTTTGTACAATGGCATGATTATAAAACAGGAATACAATTGTTTAATACTTTCAGGTGGGAGCAAATGATCTCTGGGTTTGTGTCCTGAGTAAGGAAGCAATGCGGAAAGATTTCTCTGTTACGGGAGTGTTTCCTGGTGTCCAGCTGGAGGTTGGAGATCCTGATGTTACTCATAGCCTTATGAATTCCTTGGAGCTTGCCATCCGGCGCCATTTCCTCTCAGGAAAGCTAGGTATGAGACCAATGCCAGCTCCACCATTGGAGAAAGACTTGAAACCTTCCACAAGGAAAGGCTTTCTTCAAGAATTCACTAGGGAGTGTGTTGATAACTTCTCCAATTCCCTCTTAGAGGAATCCCTCCTTAATGCATGGGATTCTAGGAAATCTGTTGATGTTAGTCAGGAGTCCTCTGAGAGTAGTGAAGCATCCCCCGCAGTTACTCCAGGATCTGCCCATTCTAGTCAAGAGTCAACTGATGCCAGCCAGTTATCAACAGACATCAGTGATATGTCCAATGACACCAGTCAGTCTGAGGCAAGCCACACATCTGGTGAGCTAAGCAGAGCATCATCTGATGCTAGTCAAATATCCAATGATATTAGTCATTTATCATCAGACGTCATTCTAGGTTCCACAGACTCAAGTCGACATGCTTCAGACTTAAGTAATTCATTATCAGATGAAACTCCCACTTCATCAGACATGGTCCAGTCACTGTCAAGTATCAGTGATGCATCTCTGAACATGAGCCAAACCTCTGGGCATGAGGAACCCGAGTCCTGCGACACAAGCCAGAGGTCTGGGGGCACCATCAAGGGGTCCACTGAGATGGAGCACACTCATCCTGTGGAGTTGGAGCTGCAGAAGCAAAACCAATTTTATTCCTTTGTTGGAGGATACTCTCGCTGGAATGGAGCTTATCTAGAGCAGAGCCTCCCAGCAGTGGTGGTGCATCCTGCCTGGGAACTGTCAGGACTCAGCAGGTGGCTGAAGTCAAGGCTTCGTCTCCAGGTGGGACTCTTCCGTACAAATGTTTTTTACTTATGAGTAATAGAAAACCTATACTATTATATTTTTAAGTTAAATATTCATACTTAAAACTAAAAACAAAGATTACACATAAATATTTTGTGTCATTTGTGCAGGAGTCTCCTGAAGTGGTTGGTTACTGGCTGGTGGACTGGGAGGATGGCAGCAGCCTTGGGGGAGGTGACTCAGTGTATGGCCCTCTTGGTCCCACCAAGGAAGGCTCCCTTATGTTTAAGCCTCCTGGCCTTCTGATGCCCTGGAGGCCTGCCTATTTCATACTCAAGTGAGTCTGTGGAAAGTTTCCCTCTCATAGATCTTCCAGCAAACATATGCTCTTGTTAAATGTATACATATGGGTGCTTTACTGATATAGGATTAAGACTTAAGATTAATGGTAATGGTTGTAGTTTTGGTGTGATTTATATGTTAGTTAGTCATTGAAAGGGGAAAAGAGAAACAGGAAGAATTCCAGAGTTTACTTGTGAAAGGTATGAAAGAGTGAAGATACTGATTAACTATTGCATTAGAAAGATGGACAGAATCAGTGTGAGAGTAAAGGGAAAGTGAGTGAGAGGTTAAAGACAAGATTACGCACCATTCATTCCACTGTACTTAACAAACTTTTGTCAAGGAAAAGGTTTTTAACAACTGTTTGAGTTACCATACATTACACATCTTGTTTAATGTATATGAGAGTAGTATGCCCTATTGTAGTGAAAGTTTCCTGTCTGACCTCATCTGCCTTCAGTTGATATTTGCCATATCTGTTTTGGCAGAGCTGGAGTGCTGTACCAGTTCAATGATGCTCGGGAGAGGCTGCCCCATATGATAGTGGAGGTGGTGCAGTGTGTTGGGTGTGTGCGTCTCTCCTCAAGTCAGCGACCACATGCCTTCCAGGTACAGTACTGTCTGTCCTCCATTCTTGTTGCTTTTCATAGTATTTCTTTGGAAGTCAGTTTTTCTTGAGTAACTTCCTACCATTCAATGCACACTAGAGTAATAGAGTTATTTTGTATCTATTTATATATATTTATTTATTTATTTATTTATTTTGATTTAATTTTATTTTCTATTATTTGTATTTTTTTTTTTTTTAGCTATAAAACAATAAAAATCTGTCTCTTTCTGTTTCTGAAGAGTAACAAATCAGATGACTCAGTCTTACTTTCCTGAGTGATATGATGAGCCATACCTAATGAGCTTGGCATGTTTCAGCTGCTGAGGAAGAAAGAAGCTCCCTTAATGTTGGCAGCCTCTGATGAACACCAGGCCTCCCTGTGGCTCCAGGCTTTCCTCACCATCATCAACAGTGGTGTAAGTTTATTTTCCCACACCTCAAAGGTGAAACCATTATGTTAGAACCAGCAACAAATTTTGATTTTTTAATAGAACCAGTAACTAATGTTGATTTTTTATATGTAAAAACATTCAGAATATGGCAAAAGACAATAAACTGTAATGAGGATCTAAGAATAAGTAAATGTTATTGTATTCAAGAGATGTGAAAAACTTTAGATAAAAATAGCTGGTCAAGTCTAATTTCAAAGAAGGAAGTACTCACAAACATTTGTTACTATTGCAAGTATTCCAAATAAGAGACTAGCCAAGAATCACCTAAGGTGGTATAGATAATTACTATTTACAAACATAAGCTTCAGAACTTTGTGTGGCTTAAGTTTTATCAGATTATCTTATATATATATATATATATATATATATATATATATATATATATATATATATATATATATATATATATATATATATATATATATATATATATATATATGTACTAGTTTCAAGGTTCCTTTTTCATTCAAGTTTCCCAAAGAAATTAGGTACATATAAAAATACAAATCATACTAAGATTTTATTTATTGTCTCTTATCTGATTTAACCTATAGAACTATCCCAATTAGTAAAACATTAAGCTTTCTGTCAACCATGAAAGGCATTTGCTTTTCCTAAATTACTTAATTCAGTGTAATTTCAGGTGCGAGACATCAGCGAAAGGACACAGATGCCGTGCCGTGTGGTCCTGCTGGAGTCTGGGGTGTTGTTGGCACAGCAGTCAGATCTGTTCCTTGGGCCACCCCCTAAGCCTGATTCCAATAGCAGTGAGAAAGACAGCTCTGTTACCACCTCTCAGCAGCTTCTTGATTCTTCTCCCAGCTCACAGCCTCCTCAGGTTCAGCTCCCTACTGAAAAGAAAGAACCAGACAAACCAAAGAACATGCACCTTCTTCACATCAAAGAACGTAAACCCCTAAGCTCTTCTTTAACCTCCTTGAACCATGTCAGTGGCACATCATCAGTTCCTGGTAGTCCTGTTCGCCGCATTTCTCGTGGGGAGAAGTGTTTGTCTCCAGCACGCAAAAGTCTTCATCTCCGCCAGAACAGTCTCTCAAGACTTCTGGACTTGGAAGCAGCTAGTGAGAGGCAACATAACATTGAAAAACCACCACCACCATCTCCTCAGAGGAAGTTATCGATACAGAACATCCCAGTTGAGAAAATGAGAGAGGAAGAAAAACTCCACCATACTGAAAGCTTTAGATACACTGGAGAAGTGAAGGTTTTGACAATAAGTGCGCTGGAGCATTTGTCTTCTGTCTCAATCTATGCTGAATGCCCCACTACTTGCCTCTTGGTGAGTCCTATGTGTTTGCAGCTCATAGAGTAGAATAATTGGTTACAAATAAATTAAAAGATTAGCAGCTGTAGGTATGAGTTAGAAAGCAGAGTAGCTTAGGGAAAAAAGAAAATTAAATATGAAAAAATGATCTGATGAATAAAAGATTAGTTTGGATGATGGTGAAAGGTTATATGAAATAATGATGAGGAATTTAAGACTGAAGTGCTGTGAGCAAGAAATAGTAGAATAAGTTTGAAATCTGTGCACTGTTTACTTTCTTTACAGGAGTTTGAGTGCAGTGAAGCTGGAGAGATTTCCGGAGACTGGGCACTTTACTTCCGCTCCAGAGGACAGCTGCAACAGTTCCTGGCTTCATTGGCCAACACCTGGCAGTCCTGCTCTGAGGTAAGGTGCTTCTCCCCTCATGGTCTGTTGTCAAAAATATATTGTTAGGGACTGGCATGCCAAATTGTAATGAAATGGTTTTTGCCATTTAATGAAGTCTGAATAATTATACCATGACTAGGGGAAAAAAGGATGGCTGCAATTATATCCTATTATCTTCTTAGGAATTAGTGCATACTGGTACAACATAGCAAACCAGTTCCAGTCATTTTTAAAAAGAAAAGTGATCCAGGTTATCATAAAAGTCTTTCCATTACCCAAGTGTCTTCACCATCACTTATATAGAACACCTTGACACAGGTTGAGTTTCCCCTGCGGCGGGTGGAAGATGCAGGTGTCCAGCAGTTCCTCTTGGAAGGTTCACAGATATCCAGCAATGGATGGTCTCTCCTGCATTTGTAAGGCTGTGGTGTGTGGAGGCCACTCACCATTACTCCAGGAAGGGAAGCCTTGATGTGCATCCTGCTTACATCCACTGACACCGAGGTGGAGGTGGCTGTTTGTGGGCTTGTGGGATTTTTTTATTTATTTTTTTTTCCCTCTTAATAATTGAGTATAGTCAGATGTGTTAAGAAATTTCTGAAAACTAGATGATTGTAAGATATACATTAATACTCATCAACTTAAAAGAGTGTATCTTGTTAGGACATTAACCTCTAGTCATGTGACAATACAGAGCTTTAAAAAGTTTATTCCTTTGTGCATTGTTGTAGGAGGAAAGGCATATAATATGGATAATTTTGCAGCTGCTGAGTGTAGAAGATGGAATTTCTCATTTACTTAAATTAAAACATGTTTATATAGCTGTAACATGCTTTCAGGTATTTTCATGGATATATTAAGATAGGTGTTTTATAGTAACTAGAAATAACGAAGAATACTAGGTGTGCTGCACCTTAGCTGGAAACACAGGAGCCACCAAGCTATGGAGAGGACACCAGCACAACACCACCTGCTTGACAGGACTGAGGAGCAAGTGCCTCAGACTCCTTATTTCCTGATGAAGATTTTGTTATTCATATATATTGATTTGTGTAATTTTGATAGTGTGGTTTAGAATTAAATGTTCATTTTTTTAAGCTGCATGTAGCGTGCACACAGTGGTACTGCAGGGTGTTCTGCACTTCACTTGTGTGTGAGCTTTCAAATACAGTTCTGCTGTGGAATGCTGGTTACAGTATTTCTCTTTGATGTTTTACACTTATTTTATGCAGCAGCATTTTTATCTACCTAATATGATACTTGAGATAACTACAGGGTGTTGGTGGCACATTGGCTGATGCAATACTTGTATAATGTACCCATCCTGCCACCTAGAATTCTCCTCTAAACATTCGCAGTCTGTGAACTTGTAACTATTGTAAGGTGCATTACCAGACATCATTTGCATTGTGTATGTTTATGTTATTAATAGAAAATGCATTATTTAAACTTTGAAGCATTTCTAACAGTCAGTCATGTCTTGATGACAGATAGGCAGTATTATTTATGAGGGTGAATATAGAGAGGGTGCTGAAGGGTGTTGTTCATGTTCCCAGAGGAAAAGTCACAGCTCCTTCCAGGGTCGAGATCCATTGTCATGTTTCTATCTGAAGGTGCTGGAGAGGCTGTTGTTTCCATGAGCGCTGTCATCCTGAGTGGCTTGGGACTGAGAGGGATGCTGTTCCCTTGTTCAGGGACATGGAAATTGTGCTGAGTCAGAAGATATTATTTATTTACCAAATGTTAGTTGTCAAGAGTTATTTATTGAATCCAATCTATGCATTACATATTTTGAAATGTGTCTTTATTAATTATGTTTATAAATTTTATATGATCACAGGTAATATTTAAAATTCAGGTATGAGTATGTGTGCCTGAAGTCGTGATACGGCTGTAAGTATTACTGTAAATTAGATATCTTATTTCCCATTGTAAATATAATATACAAAGAACATTATCTGTAATGAATGATGAATTGAAATATTTATCATAATGTTGTGGCCTTAACAACTTGCCGTGATAATGTATAAACCACTCTATGGCAACAATATTGGCCGCTGCCTTTGTTTTCTTGCAGGAAAGAAAAGTTTCAAAATTGTAGCATTCCATGTATGTTGTATATCTTGCCAGCAGCAAAAAATTCCTGCCCTTCATTAGTATGGATATGTGACTTTGTATAGGCTTAAGGTGTTGCACACATTTCTTTGATCAGTGCTGAATGTGAGGATCTTGGGAATACATTGACAGCCAAGAGAACAAATATTGTGACTCTGAAGGATTATATCAGAATCCTGGTAGTCTCATGGACTGGTAAGTTTCTTGCATGGCCTTGCCAGGACACACGTGATGTGATACTAATAGCTTCTTTGGTGGCATCCCAGGAGGGATCTTCATCACTTTGTACTTTCATATTGGAGGTCACATCCCTTCCTTACTGATCACAAGGCTTCACTCATTTCCTGGTGTTTGAAGAAATTTTACATAGTACATCTCAACAAATCCACAATTTTTTCTGTCTTCAGATTCTATTGTGTACCTCAGGGCTTCCATGGAGTTGCAAATCTTTTACCGTAGAATTCAACTAGTGACATTTTAGATATTCTCAAAATTTATTAAGGTCTTTTCCCAAATCATACTTTTGTAGATGATTCTAAGGGCAGTAAAATATGGAAAGTCATGCAGAGCTGGAAAGGTGGTGTTTACCATGAATGTTTACCAAACTTTATTTCACACAAGATACTTGTGAGCAATTTGTCAGTCTTGATATCGTAAAATCTCACACCAGTTAGCAAAGGCTGAGGCTCAGTACTGTTCAAAATCTCCAGACATTTTCTAATAAGCTGTACATCTATCATCTACTCAAAATAAATAGTTGCAGGATATTTACATTTGGTTTCTGTCACATAATGAGAGGAAGTAAGTTGTCACTCGTGGTCTTACAAATTGAAATAAGAAATAATTTTTAAGCTTCCTTGGTATCATAAAACCTTGCCTTATGGTCAGTAAGTGAAAGTGAAGTAGTTTAATTTGTGCAGTTCATAGTCATTCTAAGTCCCAAGAGTATTGCTGTAAGTCCTTCACCATCATGGTTCCTTTTGTCTCCATGTTCCACAAAGTTTTGTTGTCCCATTGCAAGATACCAATTTTTGTACACATTTTAGCCTAATGAATAGACTACACCTTTAACTCTCCAAAGTATTCCAGTTTCATCTCATTTTCTTTATATCCAAAATACATTAACCATTATTCTGTTGCACTCATGGTATCAATAATTTAATGTTAGGTCAATGCTTTGTTTTTTCCTTGTACAGTCATTACTTTTCTCTTTATTCCTGTCTACATCCATGTCATGTAAATCTGTATTCATTATTGTTCTTACATCTCAGTGTCCATCATTCAGCCATTTTTTTTTTTTTTTTTATCTGTCAGATTCTCAAAGGTTTATATCATGTATTTTCATTATGCCAGAATACCATACAAGCACCTTGTTGTATTTATTTATGAAAAGATTGCCTGTAATATTTATATAACACACACACACACACATATATATATATATATATATATATATATATATATATATATATATATATATATATATATTAGATCACCAAACAAGTCTGGACAGCATAATGTAAAGAAAATTAAAAATTGTACTGAGCTAAGGAGCTTTGTTTGACATGTATTTTATTTATTTATCATTATTTTTTTATTATTCTTATTTTCTTAAATGTTCTTTCTTCACTTGATGTTGCAGTAAAGGTGTCTTCAAGAATCCCATTAGATATGTTTGTGTCTATTGTAAGCTGTACAGTTTACAAGTTACATTTTGAGGAGGAGGATTTTTGTCCATTGTATGTAATAATGGGAGTAATATCAATGGTCTTTCAAGGCCATCAAGAGTGTTTGTTTATGAAGATTTTATAGTTTACATCTATTACATTAGAGATTAAATGAAAGGCCTGTACAGTAATAGTTTTACTGGAGTTGCATGTTCATTGAAACACAAATTTCATTCCATCTGAAAATGCAACATGATTAACATATGTTACCATATGTTACTTGTATCATAATAGTAAGGAAGGGAAATATGGAGGATGTGTTAATGCACCTGAAGAAGGAAATATTGATGTGTTGGGCAAGTACAGATGGCATGGAAGAGGTGAAAGTAGGGAAAAGGTAAGAAAATGTTTTGTATATTATATGAGGAAATATTTTACAGATTTGCATTATGGTATATAATGGTATCTTTTAAGGGGAATAATTAAATGAAAAACTTTCCTCAGACTTAGGAATCAGAATGTGCAGGCCAGTGCCTGTCTAAGTGTGAGACTAATTTGATATAAGGAAAACTAATGCCTTTTAGATTTTTATATTTCCTCATTGGCTACCAAAGAAAAAAAAAAGGAAAATGCTACACATAATTTTAATTCCGTGATGGAATTCATGGCACCACTATTACTACATGTATAAGGCGTGTCACAGCCTACAGCAGTGAGCAGCTCAGTATGTGGTGCAGTGCCAGGTGCAACTATGACATATATTAAATTACTGGTAGTGTGATGAGATTTATTCCTCCACTCCTTAGAAGACCAGACTTAGGTGTTAGTTAATGCTTGTGAATGTACGAGGATGTGTGTAGACCCACTTATCTCAGCTGACCTCCTTCAAAAGATGTCATTGTAATATATGTCTGTAGACTATTTATGTATTTATATGTGTTCTTATTTATAGATTAAAATTTTACTTGCTTTTTAAAGAATTACATATGTAGAAAGAACTTACAAATCAACTGGTTGGCAAATATCTCTTTACATTAAATGTAGAGATATTTGATAACTTGCTGTGATGCAGGTATAGTGGACACTGACTTTTATATAACTGAGATAATCCATAAACATTTAAATTATGCAGAGAGATATTTGAAAACTTCCCATTATCATCAAGCTTGAAAATGTATCCAAAGAATTTATAGGACTGAGCATTGCTTTGATTGATCCATGTGGCTAAATGCATTTTATTCAACATTCAAGTTACCAATTTTATATATATTTGCTATAAGATTCATGCAGCTCCTTTTGGTAAGCAGCATCAGTCTCTTTCTTTTCTTTTTCAACCTCCTCATCATCCTCATTGCCATATCATCATTAACTAAACACAAAAGGACCTTTAGTTGAAAGTCAGTTAGTGAAGATCATATTTTCCAATAGCATGGACCACTGGCAATGTAATTTTGTGCCTTGAGTATCAATATTCCTGAAGTCCCAAACATATCTGTTTATATATATGTATCTATCTCTCCATCCACCCATCTACTCATGTCATTTTATCTCTATATCTGTCTATCTATCTATCCATTCATCAGTCTGTATGCATCCATCTGTATATCTGTGTATAGTCCCAAGAGAAGAATCTCTATTCCTGGCCTTGAATTCCTTCCTTGCATGATTTAATCCACCTTTATCCTCCTCTGATCCCCTTCTATCACTTACTGTAGCACTGTCCTTCCACTTCACACATGTGGCTTCAAAGTGTTAAGGTCTTTGTGGGTTACTGATTTTTTATGACATCAGTAAAGACAACTCATACTCTTACTGTATTCACCTAGATCTTTATTTAGTTTCAGATGCATGAGTTTTTATTTGCAATTTTCCAGCTGATGTTGTATGCCACATTAGTTACCGACATAGAGTATAAGATGATTACATACGTTTCCCACCATTTAAACCAGAGAGTGGATGAAACTTTTGAAGTACATAGTATGGAACACAAATGTAGTGAAAATTGATATAGTACTATTATGATGCATTTTTCAAGCTATAATAGAAAAAAAGAAGAAATAAAATCATTTTATATATTATAGTGTTTGTTGTTCAGAGGAAAATTTGTACTGCTTGATAAACCTGAACTAATGATGTCATGCAAACAAGTTTTTGTGAAACAGTGTATGTAAATGTGAATTGATTTGTTATATGCTGGCAGGTACACAACATACTATATATTTGAAAGCTAAATGAAATATGTGAATTGTTATTTTCATGAATGTTTGCTTGTTGGATTATTTTCAGTCCTGTATTTTCTTTTACTGTGGAAATCAAGTTTACATAGTCACTAACTCAATCATAATTTCATTAGAAATTCTTCATTAACCATGAGGTTCATTTCATAACTTCATATTTCACCCCTCACTTGCCTCATATTGACTTGCATTTCCCACCTTAGGTTTTATGATCATGAACTGATTGTGAAGATTAACGTTGTCAGTAGAGAGTGTGGTAATTTAAGTTTATTTATTTTTATAACTTTGATAACTAAGTTAATGCATATTTCTATACGATAATATTCAAGAAAATTTATGGGACAGGCACAGGCATAGCATAATGAAGGATGCAGTGCACACAACTCAAGTTGTTGGACTAGAAGCTGCAACAAGGTACTTTAATTTCATTCTAAGTTTATAGTGTTACTTCCTAAAACTGCATCTTAGAGAATGTATAGCTAACCATCACATATCTAATAATGAGTATAAAGTACTACTTTGAATATAGTACCTACATACCTATTCTATGTCTTGCAGTTGGCTTCTGTAATAGACTGCAGGTAGATGTATGGAGAAGACTAACAGAGTCAGGAGGAAAGGTCCTTCCTGTGTCACAATGTGTACAGTGTACTATTAAGCTCTTGGCTATAAAGGTACACTATAACTATATGTATCTTTGCTCTGTCCTCTTAGCCTAGAGTACCTGAGTAGTGATAGGCAGGCTTGTAGAGTGTTAGAGTGTGTACCTATAGTGTGGCAAAAAGACCAAAATCCACCCAGCTTGTGGATCACCTCAGAGGGCATTGCTAACATTTGGTTCACACAGGAACACCTGCATTGCATTGTTTACACCTATATGTATGCTGCAATGCTTTGTTACATTATACTGTTTTTTTAAGTATTTTTGGAGACACTGGCCAGGTATAGGCAGAAAGAATGCCTCTGGGCTAGGAATGAGGCTACCATACATACACTGTGTAGCCAGTTTTCAGTTAATTGGATGATGTACATTAAGATAATGACCAACAATTGGTGCAAGTGATGGTCAGACAGCCTCCCTACAGCCCTCCATCACTCCTACCAGAGTGACACTTGTTCATGTATTACATATTCCCTAATGTACATAGGTATGTGATTATAATGTCTATTTATTATAGTTATGAACTTACTTCTGTATGTGGAGGCAACTAAAAGAAAGCATCAGGTGTGGCATCTGTGTTGCTTGGTTACTGTGCTTCATCTCATGCTGAACAAACCTAACGATTTGGCTTCATAAGGAATTCGCCTGTTTTGTATTTGTAATGCTACATGTATGAATTACATGAACCATAAACAAGAATGTGATAACTCAATGCACTCTACACTTGACAAGTCTTGAAAGTAACGCATTTCCTATGTAAAAAAGATGAATAGAATTTTTATAAAGGTGTTCTTATTTATGAGTGATGTATATTACTAGAGGTGTAGTCTTTCTGATGCAACAGAAAATTGCTAGACTAAAAAGTCATGTGCAGGAAGGATACTCATTGCAGGGTGATTAAGAGCAGTATCCTATGTACTTTGGTTGAAGTCATCTAAGAATCTTGTAATGGACGCACCTCAGCATGTGTGGGAAGAAATGTAAAACCGTAACGAATAAAAGAAAGTTGTAGTAAAAAAAATAATAGTAGTAATTATCCATGAGCCTTATATGATGTTGTTAAGCTGATTATTAGTTTTAAAACAATTAAATATATTACGGGACGCGTTAAGGCAGCTCCAAACCGACTGCGATGCTATTCTCGCTATATAATGCACACTATGCAAAGCCACGTGGCCTCTATTTGCTGAATATTTTTTTAAAATAAGGGTGTTCACACCGGATGCGATGCTTCGCTCGCAATGATTGTGACTCACACAGCTTCCCCGACATCACATTCATTGCCTCTCTTGCACAACTATCGTCCATTAAGTTTTGATCAAAGTGGTAATTGAGAGAGAGTCTTACCTTACATTCGGAGCATCGATCTTTTTTAAGAGCAAATATGAATACTTTTTCTTTCTTTTTTATTTTGCACGAGAGAGAGAGAGAGAGAGAGAGAGAGAGAGAGAGAGAGAGAGAGAGAGAGAATTTCATTATTTGAAGCCTCGGACAGAGTGCTGGTTTGTTTGTTTCTAACCTCAGTCTTGATTAGGGCACGGTGAAAGACAGATGTGACGCGGGATTTTTTTTTTTTTTTTTTTTTCTTTCTCAACACGACTTATATTAATCATTGTGTAGAAGTCTGCCTCAAGGAAATTAGCGGCTTCCTCGGTCTGCGGTTATGGAAAGGTCAGTGGTGTAACTAAGATGAAGGATTGGTCTTCGGATTTATCCCACGAATGCAATTTTGCATTTTACAAACCCATCTCTTGTCCAGCATCTCTCTCTCTCTCTCTCTCTCTCTCTCTCTCTCTCTCTCTCTCTCTCTCTCTCTCTCTCTCTCTCTATATATATATATATATATATATATATATATATATATATATATATATATATATATATATATATATATATATATATATATATATATATATATTGTGTGTGTGTGTGTGTGTGTCGGACTCGAGTTTGTGCTCCAACAAAGGTTTGATCCATAGTGAAGGTGTCTCATGGTCCATGTATCTTGTCCTTGGGTCTTTTTTTTTTTTTTTTGTGTGTGTGTGTGTGTGTGTGTGTGTTCCAAGGCTGGTCATCACATTATGCTTAAAACAGTATGAAGTTGGACTTGGTGTTTGACGTGGTGTGTTGCCATCTTCGTATCAAGATGATAATGTGACTAAAATGTGAGTTCTGTAATTTGTCCATGGTCTTGGTGATATGCATTTTCCCACATCTTTTCTGTCAACCATCATGCCATTTTCTGCTATCTACTCACTGGTTAAGTGCAAGGAACCTTCAGCTTAGTCAAAGGAATACCCGAACTTCATAATGTGGACCCTGTTATTTCACTCTCCACATTTTTATTTTTATTTTATTTTAAATTTTATTTATTTATTTATTTTTTTTTCATGTTTGTTAAGCTTGAGACGTATTTAAGTTTTCCGCCAAAGTATGCTAGTGCCAAACGAACAGATTAATTTGGTAAATAAGCAACTGTGCTAAGGAAACAAACAAACATGAAGGTGTAGATGAAGTGTTTATGGACCCATTTAGTTAGTTTGTTGGAATGGGTGCAGATGGCACAAATGAAGCTGTTTGATGATGCAAGAACTAGTGTAAAAAGTGGCTGAAAACTTATAAGTTTTCAGTAGATTTGGGTACACCTCATTGGTCATGAAAATAATGACAGAGATGGCTATACTGCATGTTTCCTAATTATGCAGGAGATATCGATGAGCGTTATCTATGGTACCAATTGTCCTCATAGTACTGTAACCTAAACCATATTCATGGTCTTAACAGCAACATTTCAGTTTCAGTCAATCTCATTAATGTACTTGGATCATATCATGAGCCCCATTTGAGGGATTGTACTGAAAAAGAAGTGTCTGGTCACTCATTGCGTGGTAAGGGAACATTTTTTTCCCTTGGCACTGTCAGCCTTAGGTACACTTGCATCATATGAGCTAGGATGCCAGGATATAAAATTATATAAAATGACAGACTCTTCATGACGTCAGTTCTTGTTTTCAGTACTAACATATTTTGGAATAAGTTAGAAGAGAAATCATGTACAGGGAACCTATAAGTGTGCCAGTAGACATGCAGGTGAAGCTGCTTACACAAATTCGGGAAAACATATCACATCAGACTGATTTTGAGAACATTAGTCATATCTGATGTAAAAGCCTACACTGCAAAGTATCTAAATCTTTCATAGATAATGGATGAATGTATTTACCTTGATGAGAATAATGAATTTCCAATGGGGTGAAGGAAATATTTTACTGCTCATTTCTGCATGTATATCTCTGGAAGTACCTTGAAATGATGGCACATTACACACATTTACTAGTATACACAAAACTGCATTAGAAAAATATTTGTCCCTTCTATGATATTTCCTAAATGAAGAATTTAAACACTAGTGGAGTGTGGTGGTTCCTTCCCTCACGATGAAATCTACTGCCAGTGATATCAGCAGAAAATTTATATTACACACCATTATAAATTTTAACATCTCATTTGAATTATATATATGTATATATGTCAGACAAAGTTATGTCAAAATATCTTACTGTGGTGGCACATTTCACGTAGTGCACATTATAGTAATTATCTATTGATTCAAAGATTTACATATCAGATTATCTGCTATACTGAAACACTGATATGTAATCAACACATCATAAAAAAAATTCATTAAAAAGTCTCCATGGGGCATCTTCATACTGTAATACAAGCAGTTCATTTCTAGAATTATATTTCAATGTGTTTTCTGTTGGGGAATGTTCTAATGTAAAGTTCATTAGAAAGGCAACTTTCAACTGTCTACACACCAGTATCTGTACCTACGGTGAAACCTCAAAGATCTGAATTATGAGAAGATCCAAACCTACTGAAATCCAATCTACAGACCTGTTGTAAAACTGACTACCCTCTCCCACACTTGTCCTACACTGACTCATCCATGCCCCTCCAGGCTCTTGGCTTTTGCATTTCCTTGATGTTCACAGTACACAAAGTGCTGACACATCCCCTAAGAGGAAGCACTGACTGGTATGCAATCTCCAGTTTGGTAACTCAACTGGCAGTTCCTCCTGCAGCCTCACTACACAAGACTTACTTTCTCTCACCCCTATTCTGTACATCTCTCTAATGCAAGAGTTAACTGGTATTCTCAATCATTCATTCCTTTTTCTAGTAAACTGTAGAGCTCCCTGCCTCCATCTGTATTTCCTCTTTCCTATGACTTGAACTCTTTCAAGAGGGGAACTCTTTAAAGAGAGAGGTTTCAAGACACTTATCCTCCAATTTTTGATAATCACTTCTAATTCTGTTTTGGGACTGGCACCTCAGTATTTTCTTTTCTAATTTTTGCTGCCATTGGCCAGCTAGCCACTCTTTGAACAGGGACAATGATGATGACAGCTAGAACACACTCACTTCCTTCAATTTCTCCATGGCACCTTTTTATACTGATCAATCACTCTAGTTCATTATTGAACATGAACAGTTCCAGCCCTTCAATGAAAACAAGAGGGAACTGTGGGGAGTAATACTTTTTCAAAGCACAAAACAGAGCAAACGATGATCAGTTAATTCTTCTGCCAATACTCCTCCCATTCCCATAGCACCTGAAGCCTTCCACTTCAGCATATCAATATATTTCCTGATTCATAATTATGTATTGCTATATACTCTATACATTCATGCAAAAACTGTTTATATTGCCTCTCATTCAAAAAAAGTATAGAATCTAAGGGTGAAAGGAGATTGCCCTCTGGGTTCTACTTCTAACCTTCATCAAAGTAAGTCTATCACGACTGAAAACATTTAGCTCCATGGACCTTTCACTGGCAGAAGTATTTATGGAAGTCTTTTTTTTAGAATGGCTACTACCTGTTTTGTTGCAGTTGTCACAAGGCCCTAATGGCTCTCTACTTGGACCCTTTCAGTGGCATCTTTGGCTTCGGGAATAGCCAGAAATTCCAAGAAGCCATGTATGGAGAGTAAGAAACCTGGCAAGCCTGATGAATTTCATGACTGATCGGTCAATAAATTCAGGATTAGGTGCACAGACAATTCTAAGGACTAAAAATGTTGGATATTGAGAGATCAAACTATACTTCTCATAGAGTCTAGATCTTTGAGGTTTTACTGTGTATCTGGAAACTAAAGAATGTAACTGGAAGTGAGTTACAAATGTATGCTATCACACTAATAATTCATAATCAACTGAAACTATAAGTCCTCTTATAAAAATACTTGCACACTTCTTTGGTGGTAAGCTAAACATAAAAACACCAACCTGAAAACAAAAACTAAGTACCATTCCAATTTATAATTACAGTAAATTTTCTGACACTTTAATTGAAAAGACTGAACTTTTAGACAGCCATGTCCAGCACAAATACAGCAACTGAAGACTCCTGAGACAAACCACCTGTACAATACATAATGTACCTCTCATAAGCATGTATAAAATATATCCTCCAGAGTTGAGAAGCTACATAGTAAACATCTCTACTGTCTCTGTCTGTGAGGGGTCACTTGGGTCTGTAAAGAGAGATAACGGCTCAGCTTTCACAATGGATCCCTTTCCTCCCAAACTGTCAGAGTTGAATCCATCACTGCCAAGGTGGGAGTGTTCAGCAGCAAACTGTGCATATTCGTCGTCTAAGTCTTCATCTCCTAAGTTAACCTCTTGGAGGCTGGATGGTCCCTCAGAGGGTGAGGATATTGCAGTCCCATTAGTGGTGATAGTGTTAGTGATGTCATTGTTGGCAGAATCCTGGTTAGAGGAGTTGGCAGTGCTGCTATTAGTGTTGTCATCCATTACCACAGGGATGGCATAATAGACACCAGTGGTGGCAGAGTCTTCACCTGCCACTAGGATAGTGGTGCTTCCTGGCACATTGCCTTCCAGCTGGTCCATTTGTTCTGCAACCTGATATAACAATTGTTTCATGTAACTAGTGTTGCTCAAACAATACTATGTAGTTTCTCTTCCTTACAAAATGAAACCACAAATTGAAAAACTGAACAAATAACTGAATTTAATAGATTGCTGGACTTTCCTCCTAGGCACAAAATACTTATTGTAAAAAGACTTCTGGATATTTTAAGAGGTCAGAAGAAAACATGAATTCTAAGACACTTTTTCAACCTTATAAATAACAGAACAGAAAAAAAGTTAAATTCTTACCTTGAAGGCCGACTCCACAATATTGAGCTCTTCTTGGTCCCTACGCTTGGGCACATCATCAGGCTCCACCTTGACTGTCATGGCCTCAAAGGGTGCACTCGTTTCACTGTTGACTACTCGTGCTGTGGCTGATATGGACTTGCGCACCTGCCTCAACCTGGCCGCACCTCGACGGGTGAAGCTCTTCCCTGGGGTGACAGTGGTGCGAGTGGTGGGCGGGGACACCACCTCTGACACATTGACTTTATGGTAGTTGAGGGAGGGATCCACTTCCTTCACAACAGGTGGTGGCAATTCTGGTATTTTTCCCTCCTTTCTAAGCTTGGCCACTCTTGACTTATACTGACTGTTTGTTAGTCCGTGTACCATGTTATAATGTTCCCTGAGACCCGCCCTGCCATCTAGCATTGCATTGCATATACGGCATGGAGTGTTCTGGATCTCTTGAATGTTGTGCATTGTTCGTAAGTGTGTTCGGAGGTGCACTTTCTGCACAAATCCTTTACTACAAAATTCACATTTAAACGGTCGTTCACCCGTGTGAACCCTGACATGCATTTCAAGCTGTCCTTGACTGGGAAAGTTTTTGCCACAAATGTAACATGTAAGTCCACCATCTTCCTCATGCATCCTCACCATGTGAGATTTCAAGGAGTCCGTTCTAGTGAACACCTGTTGGGAGATATTAAGCCTTTTAATTTGAGAGAAAACTCGTCAATTTTGTCATGTTTGACAATGTTTAAATGATGATGACAACTCATATCAAACTTGCTTCTTCCTACTAATATGTTCCTACATTTACTGGACAAGATCTTACCTTTTGACACACCGGACAAGTGAGATTAATTGACTGCTCGTGAGCATTTACAAGATGCTGATGTAAGACATGGCGCTGAGGGAACGTTTCGTCACAGTAAGGACAAGGAATCTCTCTGACTTCTAAGTGTGCTTTCATGTGAACGCGAAGAGTTGTAACAGATCTGAAAAACCCAGATTTCCAATAAGGATCAGTTACATAAGAGTGCAAAGCAAAGAAAGTAATGATCACCCACTATGTTTTTGTCTTACTTTTTGGCAATATGATACACCATTTATCAGTACTATAAAAGGAAGGCTACCAAACCTCAAAATCAAATGCAAAGGACATAGGATACATCTTTTGTTCCTAAAATTTTATACCTAATCATATTTTGTCCTGTAGAAATGGCAAGTCATGTGGTTGCCAATATTTTCTGCTAACCTACTTCAAACCCCTACTGTGAAAACGACAATTACTGTCAGATAATCTAGCTCAATGCAACTCACATGCAGCTAATGTCTATAATATTTTCCACAAATTACTTTCCTCATAACTGGATCGAGTTACATTACCACTGACCTGAACTCCTTGCCACACTCCTGGCATGGAATACCCCGTTCCTCTGAGAAAACCCTTGGCTGTGACCGTCTGCCTGGCTTCCTCTGGCTGGAGCTGTCCTTCTTGATGGGGGGAAACTCCATCACCTGTTTCAGATTGAAGGATGGTGAGACACTCAAGCTGTGCTGTCACTCAATCAGTTATGAAATGATGATTGCTCATCCCGGATTAATCTTGCACATTTCTGATACAAGAATATCATTATATTTCTCTGGTTGTCTTCACTTGCAGAAACATCACCAGAACAAATAGGAAGACTGCCAAAATTATATTTGCCATGTCTGCTTTTGTCTTGGTTTGTCATATGATATATAAATTATTCACATCTAGTATGTGCCTTGTGGTCATTTAAAATTTCAGTTCCCTCCACTATATCCATTCATTATAACATCTTTATTTTGGAAGGCAAGTTTAATGTTTACCCAAATTAGTCTCAATCACAAGTCTGTTTAACACACATACACACACACAAAAAAAGAAAAAAAATAATAATAATAAATAAATAAATAAATAAATAAATAAATAAACAAACAAATAAATAAAAATAAATAAATAAATAAATTCTCTCCAGTATTTAACCAAGATCACAGGACTTTAAGAATACAACAGTGGCTACTCACATCCTCCCCCTCCTCCTCCTCCTCCTCCTCTGTAAGCTATGTAGGAAGAACATAGAAAGAATTAAGTACAAAACATTAAAAAAAAAACTAGAAGAACTTAAAGAAAATCCAATAAAAAAATGTTTATGGTTGCCTCACATTTTCATACTGAACTATAACTTGGATAAATACAAGGTTTGTCATCTTTGATATATATCTGACTGACCTATCACACTGGACATAAAACCAACCATGACTGCCCTTAAGAATACCATTCTACCAGCTACATGAGAAACTTACCTCAATGGTCTCTCCTAACATATCATCTTCATCGTCCATATCATCCTCATCTTTGAAGCTTTCTTTTCGCCGGCCACTGTTGACCTGAAAATTAATCAATGTTGGAAGAGCAACAAAAGAAAAATTAGTGTAATACCTTGCCTTGGAACAACATGGAAACATCGAGAAAATTATGTGGAGGTGGGATGAACTTAACAAAACTTCCATCAAGACAATCATGAAAGTGACTCTTATACTTAATTGATCAGACCAAGAGACAGGTGGGTATTAGTTAGCCATGACTGTCATATATAGTCACATTAATGATTTCTCATTCTGAAACTGTCATTTTGAACTTCTAGGATGAGGGAAAAAAAAAAAAAATCTATTGAAAATTTAAATTTTCATTTTTTTAAATCTCATCTCTGGTGTCTTACGCAAAAGTGGTCACAGTAGAGAATACTCTATAAAAAAAGGATATAAATATCATGGTCAGCTCTCTTTAATCTATTTCTTTATATACTATTTAACTATTTAATGTCAGTCCCTCCCAGCCTTGGAAGTCTTCCAGGTATTCACATCTTTTATTTTCATTACCAAATTTAACCTCAATGCTGTGAAGCACATGAGACAGTGACACTGACCAAGTGCTTTCAGTAATGTGGATTTCAGGGATCAAACCATGTATCAAGATAACACCTTCGCCAGTGTTACATACCTCACAGGAGCCATTGGTGCCACTGTCCTCATCTTCCTGCACTTCTTCGTATACCACCTCCTGTACAATAAGCTTCTTTCTGCAAGGTGGAAAGCATGTCAAGTTGGATGTCACACAGCTGAGATATATAGGATAAATGTTTCTTTACTTTAATATAAAAATGGCGTGTGCTCTATACTTTTATTTGCAGACACTGTAAATGATAAGTGTTCACTGATTGGTCAAGCCTCTCTCAGTCTGAGATTTATCCTTCATCATTATGACAATTAGCCTAAATTATTCCACAACAGGACAAAGATCTCTCCCTGTGATGACACATGCCAGTGTCATTTGTTAGAATCTCATAATGCCTTAGGCTACATCATTTATATAGTTTACTGATGGGTGAGCAGAGACTACAGCATTAAAGGAAAAATGCCCACATGACATTCTTCCGGCCTATGATTAAAACAAAGGATATTTCAGAATTGAACTGTGAGAGAGAGAGAGAGAGAGAGAGAGAGAGAGAGAGAGAGAGAGAGAGAGAGAGAGAGAGAGAGAGAGAGAGAGAGAGAGAGAGAGAGAGAGAGATAACAAATTACTTACCTTATTTTGACATTTTTCCTTGGTCTGCCAACGGAAGAGGAGGTGGCAGAGGATGAGGAGCTGGTGGTGGCTGAGGGACAGATAAAACCCTCGGGCTCTGGGGTCATGATACATGGCCCAAAGGAGGACTTTTTGGTGGGTGGTGGCACCATCATCAGGTCATCTCCCATCAGCTGCAGGTCTGGGTCATCTAACCCATCCCCATCATCTGACATGACGGGCCGCTTGGTCTGTGGCCGAACCCGACCACGACTCTGAAAATACTGCCTGGGAAGGGGAAGGAAGAAAGAATGTAAGTGAATTTATAGTTAAGCTTAAATTTTACATGAACAATGAATAAATTCAGTGGCAGTTGGTCCCCTACCAGAAATAAAGGTTGGTGTCCTCAAACATGTCATTTTTGTATTCTTTCTCTACTTTCACATGAGGGTGGTGCTGTGCTTGGGGGCCTGCCCATCCTTCTAAATTTCCCTTATACTAATAAGGATTTACAAGTGTAGCACTGATTTGTGTGAAAAAGTGGCAAGTGGCACTATGCCTAGCTTAACTGCAGACATGTTCAATTGTGGGAAGCATGCAGAGCAGTCTAAATGGTGAGATAATTTTGTCTGGGAGTTCCTGAGGTTGTTGTATGTTTCCACTCAATATGAATCTCTTGGCTAGTACAATGACAATAAATTATAATCATGGGTTAGAGTTGATAATGATGAAGAGAGAAGAAGAGAGAGAGAAAAAAAAAGGAAGGAGGAGGAGGATGGTAACACAAGAGTAATGTATAACTGATCATGATTACAATGAAAAAGCTCACTGCAACATAACAAGACTATCAGACAACAGGACACTAAGTTAATAAAGTGATCCCAGCACTTTCTGTTAAAGTTAGAAATAAATTTTCAACAGTTCAACCTATCTAAAAAAAAGACGAGTTCAAAAAAAGCTCTCACCTGATGCGCTCAGCTTTCTTGACAGGGGACGGGCAGAACATATCAGCAGGCTCCGATTTGATGTATATGGTGCGATCAATTGGTTCCTCCTTAACCTGCACCAGGGGTGCTGCTGGCTGGCCGTGAACATTTCCCCGTCCCCTCGCACTACTAGTACGTCCCCCTGGCTTTCCACGACCTTTCCTTCTTGATGGGAGTTCTTTGTGCATTTCTGGAAGGTGGTGATATGTAGATGAAACAAGGATGTAATGATAAATCTTGCTTCATACTGTGGCAAATATGAATCATATCATTACAGTGATAAGCTGTGTTTCTTAAGTGTTCACCTGGCATGTTCTGGTGTTGCTGCATGTGTTCATTGAGAAGGGACACCTTATTAAACTCCTTCTCACACATAAAACAAACAAAGATGCTGCCGTCCTCCATCTCATCTGCTTCCATAATAATCTCGGTCTTCGTCTTGTCCATGAGTTTAGCGTTAGAGGAAGAGGTACCTGCAGGGTCTGCTTGCCTCACTCTACCTCTAGGGCATACCAGCTTATCTTACTCTCTGGGAAAAGTAAATCATTCTCCAAATAGTAAAATGTACACCTATATAATGGTGATCACATTTGTTATGTTCAGGAAATTGGTCAGTGTATGATAAACTGTTCATTAAAATAACTCATTAAAGCCAATAAAATCAGAGAAGTAACATTATTTTGTATAATGCAAAGTAAGTATGTAAGCAAAGTGCATTATACATTTGTTCTCTTCCACAAGTGTTCCAAGAATCAGTGCACAAGAGTGTATCACTATCCTGACAATTTTATGTATCATGTTTTACTTCCTCGTAAGATACTCACTGTGGAGGATACATCAAAATCTTGGAAAGGCATATTTAGCACAAGTATTTTTTTTAACTATCAAATGAAGTGCTTGATACAGGCAACTTTATTCTAATGCAAGCACACCACAAAGCCCCGGTGTATACTGAGAGAATTAGGAAAAGACAGGAGGGACGAAGTGGTGACAGAAGAAAAAAAAAACAAGATAGGAAGGATGAATCATCACCCATTTACTGACAGGTGTGGCTCATGTCAACACATTGTGCCCCATTCTTCCAGTGCTTCCTATTGAGTCAGTGAGGTGTGAGGTTGCTGCCCCAGCACCGCCACAGCAGCAGCACCCCGGCACAGTGTTCCCTGGGCAGCACCCGGGCCAGAGCAGCACTGAACCAGGCAGCTGCTAGGGGCGCCGCCCCTCGTGGCGTGGTGGTGGTGGTGGAGGCCAGGGTCATGAGGGAGGAAGGAGAGGTGTGTGGTGGAGGAAATGAGGCAGAATAGCGAGCCACTGGTCGATGAAGTCCGTCAACAAACCTAGCGGCTGTCCTCTCCCCGCTCCTGCTGACCTCTTGACCCTCATCTGACCCGCTGCTCCTCTCCCTGCGTCCCCCACCAATCACATGGGGGAGGTCAGGGCAGCGCCAGGCTGGGTGAGGCAGGCTACAGGGGCTAATCTCGCCTAAACAGGCACGGTGATGCTGTAAAAACGTCTTGTAAACAACCACAACACTCTCAGACTGGCTCGATGGTTCTCCCAGGGGTTGCATTTGCTCCCCTGGTGCCTTGTATAAAACACTACCTGTGCTTGGGAGTCTTAGCTATATATGTGGGAGTATTTTTTCAGCAGTCTCACCGCCATTCATGGGCCATTCTTTATAATATTTAAGACGTCCCTTTTCATTTGTTCCGTTTTCTCTCCCAATTTTTGTAATAAGATTTCAGCTCCCTGCCTTGTTTTCTTGGCCGTGAGAGGCGATGAATGTAAAGCTTGGGCAAAACATTAAAATAAACATGATCTGGAGATAACATGTATAAAGGTAACATCCATAATAGACAGTTTGGGGAAATTATTGTTTCCTGCCTTGTTCTACTGTTCCAGTGTCAAGGAGCAGGGTGGCGGTGACGGACAGACAGACGCACGCTGGTCACTCCGGGTAAATTAGACTGGATTACGGGTGAAGTATAGACTCTTTATAATATGTCTCTCATTCAGAACACATTATAGCCCTGTATTACTTTAAATAATTTCCAGAAATATAAATTCTGTAATGTTTACCTACCTTAGTGGAATCTTGATATGCTATACGCTTTGAAAATGAAGTGTTCAGATATATATTTGAAGCTTCACATGTTAAGATATTCCTTCTGCCACACATTTTTCATCTATGGTGCATCTTTTGAAGGCTGACAAGTTTACAAGAATTTTATTCTGTAGGGCAGTGACAGAAACCCCAGCAGAGGACTTGGAACATATTTGATTAAGTGTGAAGGCTCATAGTTAAGGCTTCCCTGCTTAACATGTCTCCATACATCATCTTCAGGCACTCGTGGAGAATGTGGGCCCTGCCTGGCTGTTGGTCCTGTGCCATTTATATCATTAGTGCATGTTTTGTTCGATGACAAGTTTGAATAGAGTAGATATTAAGTATACGTATAATCTAGGCATATATTTAAGGTTTCCCTGCGTAAAATGTTAGGTACCATTCTTAGATCATGTTTACTTTTGTTTAGGGTTGGTGTTCATTGTTGACAAGGATAAATAGAATACGTGTATGTAATTAGTAATTAAGTTTATAGGCATATATTAGAGGCTTCCCGGTTTAACATTCCTCCCGTCTATGTTCATCTTTCCTTCCAGTGATTGTTTTCATTAACATTCCACCCGTCTATATTCATCTTTCTTTTCAGTGATTGTTTTCAATGTTGACAAGCTGGAAAAGAGTAGGCAGATGTTGAGGGTGTATCTGAAGGTTTATACTTAAGGCTTCTTTCTTAAAATTTAATCTAATTTCATATTTACTTGTGGTGCTGATATAAAAGTTATTGCTTGTGTTGAAGGTTTTCAAGGGTAAACATTACTAGGACAAAAGAGGAAATAAGAGAGAGAGGGATTCCTATTTGTAATGTTATTTCCAGGTTTAGATGTTTAAATATGAAGATGCAGAGCTGGTTATGACTGATCAGTGGCTAGTTGACCATTGACCCTTCTTAGGGTTTCAATATTCCTTGTTTATGTTAAATGAGACCAGGAAAAAAATAATAAAAAAATTGACTTAAGGACACTGGATAATTTTATGTTTTAACACACAACAGGATCCAGTGAAGAATGTGCAGCACTGTGGCACCAGGAAGCAGGAGCCTGTGAGGAGTATATGAGCCTTTGCTGTATAAAGACCACTGATCATCATGATCCTTCAACACCTCAACAACCTCACCACCAAACGTATAATCCTGGCCAGCTCTTCACCCAGAAGGAAAGAAATCTTGCAGAAAATAGTAGGTAGCTCAGAAAATTTATTGAACTTATTCTTGAGATGGATGGATGTTCTGAAATTTCTCCAGTATTGTTACTCAGTATTGTTACATGATTTTGCAGGATATTTATTGTACACTGAGTTTTTGCTATATTTCATTTTCAAGTATTTGATCATATGCCATGGTGAGATTGGGAATGAATACAATATCATGTTTTCTTGTAGATATTTTAAGGATTTACATCTATCTTTCCTTGATAATCTCATTTGGTAATCCTCTTTCCTCAAATCTATTCCTTCAGTTCATTCTTCCCTTTTTCTCAACATACCACAAACATCATTGTAATACATGTCAATCTGTTATTTTCCAGGGGCTGAGATTCACTGTCATGCCTTCAGAGTTTGAGGAGACACTTGACCCAAAAAGCTACAGTCACCCAAGCCAGTTTGTGATTGCCACAGCTCGGGGGAAGGCAGAGGAAGTGGGTTTGATGCAGAGGATTAATTTACTTATTTGCTTGTCTTCTAATACTGTTAATGCTGGTGCTTAGTCACAGAAAGCAAATCTTGATGGAGATATGGAATAATTTAAGATTTGCTGATGTCTAGCCTTCCCCTCTTTGTATAAATATCAGCAGCAGTTGGGGAGGTAGACCTAATGACTGGGGCATAATAGTAGATGTTTTACAGATACTACATACCTGTTTTTAGTTTTTGACCATAAAATTGCACGCACACCTCCTTTATTGTAAAAAAGTGTTCTGTTGACAAGAAATTATCTCATTGAGTTTAATCTAACCCCTAGTCATGTCTGTGTTACAGGTGGCCCAAAGACTGAGTCAACCTTACCCACACATTGTCATTGGAGCAGATACATGTATTAGTCTTGAGGGGCAAGTGTTCGGCAAGCCTAAAGATGTAGATGATGCCACGAGGATGCTTAGCAAGTGAGTAAAGTTTCTTGTATTCAGAGATGAGATAATGGTGCCCAAGATTAATTAGATAAAATGCATTGTTTAAAGAAATGTACTTAAAACCTTTATATATATATATATATATATATATATATATATATATATATATATATATATATATATATATATATATATATATATATATATATATATATATATATATATATATATATATAAGCATCAATGTTCTTACAGTATATTTGCTCTAAATGTTTAGTTTTATTTATGGTGGTCTGTTAGACTCCACCTTTTCACCAGGGCCACCATGTATAGGATTGCTGTTCTGGTATATAGATACTCATAGATAGTTTCTATTTATGATGCATTTTGATGATACTTAATATTTAATGAATCTTCCATCAAGGTGAGATAGGGAATAATTCATAGCTAATGCTACCTCAATGTTGCCATGTCCAAGGTTCAGCAGCAGGAGTCATGAGGTGCTGACTGGGGTGTGTATACTGGTGGGGCACGGTAGTGGTGATGGCTGGAGGGAGATTTCCTTCTGTGAGACTACTGAGGTCCAGTTTGCTGAGCTGCCACCAGATGTCATAAAGGCTTATGTGGATACTGGGGAGCCTATGTAAGTGTGCTGAGAGAGAGAGAGAGAGAGAGAGAGAGAGAGAGAGAGAGAGAGAGAGAGAGAGAGAGAGAGAGAGAGAGAGAGAGAGGAATGAACATAAAGATGATAGTGATGGACAATGGTGAGATTACTGATTCATAGAGAGGGTGTGGGGGGGACATTCTATAAGTCTACACTTTAGTGAAAGACCATAATTTCATTAAAAGTGTTATTATTATATTGTTAATTTTATTAAAGTTATTATTATTGTTGTTAATTTTATTAAAATTAAAATTTCCTAGGATGTGCAATAATTTTTCATATTTTCAATTTAATTTAATATTTTTGGAGGGTAATAGGTGCCCAGCTACCCAATTTAATTTTTTTCCATTAATTGCGTTGTTCACAGTGTGCATTTTCACTGCGTGCAACACATTGCACCATCCATATAGACACATTGTGCAAGCCTAGTGTATACTAAAACTGCTAGAATCACTTTAGACTTTGTGAAATGAATTAGTAAGGATAATTTTCTGTATGATTGTACAGTACAAGTAATATGATGACATGCTATTGTAATTTCTTAATCATGATTTTTTCTTAATGTTAAAATTAACATGCATTTTTCATGAAATCTACAATATGAAAAGATCATAATTATGATGAAAGCTCAAGGAACTCAAACTTAACTGTAGAGTTAGGAACTTCCCTTGGTGAACTGCATAGCTATCATGTGGTGTGGTGCCATTTCAGGGACAAGGCTGGTGGGTATGGCATCCAGGGTCTTGGAGGCACCCTGGTGGAGGGCATCAGGGGAGACTACTACAATGTGATGGGTTTCCCGCTGCACCGGTTCTGTCAGCAACTTGCCCCAGTTCTGGCTGAGGAGAGACTGGTGTCCTAGCCCAGTAAGTGCTCCTGTGTACTATTGCCTGTGTGACAACAGTAGAGTTGGATCACCTGAAGATCCGCCACCCCAGCCGCACTTGGGGTGGCAGATCTTCAGGTGAGACAATCTGGGGTGGCGGATCTTCAGGTGATCCCATACTTTTAATGAAGTAAACTTTTTTCTGCATTTTTTATATCCGCTCAGTTTTTTAATGCGTTCATGTTGTTAGGTTAGGTTAGGTTAGGCTAACCTAACCTAACCTAACCTAACCTAACCAAGTGAGAGAGTCTGGGGTGGCGGATCTTCAGGTGAGACAATCTGGGGTGGCGGATCTTCAGGTGATCCCTGTGGGGTGGCGGATCTTCAGGTGATCCGTAGAGTTGTTATCATGGGGCTAAGTATTTATTAAGGGAGCATTAAGTATTTATTAAGGGAGGGTCATTGATGATGAGTGTGATATATTTTGTCCTGTTTAAATGTAAAAGTTAATTAGGTTTTCATACAAGTGAGAAATCAGCCATGACATTCTCCCAAGTCTCAGGGAATAGTTAAATGTGAGGGCTGTTCGATTTCAAAAGTTTGGTCATGGAAGTTTTAGGTTTAAAATTCCAGAAATTTGTCAGAGGCATAATACATATTTGGATATCCAGATTGCAAGATGTATTGTAAAGCTGATTTATTATAATTTCTATTTATTATCTATTAGATGATAAAGTTTTATCATATGACATCCCCTTCTATCTCTACATGTGCAAGTGAAAAACTTTCAGGTTATTATTGTTGTTACTTATTTATTATATTTCAATCACAGAGCTGTGTTTGTATTTTAGTGGATTGGTTGTGTCATAATTAGAGCCAACATGATTAGTAATGACTACAAATAACTATCATTTATTATACAGTGTAATAAGTGTAATTTTTACCATTACACCATATTCAGGGATCAGGACAAATGATGCTTAAGAAAGAAGGAATTTTAAGTGTGTTATCAGGGGATGTTTGGATGGACCCATTTGAAAGACCACTATATAGTATAGGTTTTCTTTAATGATGACAATGAATTCTGACAAGATGAAGCCATCTCCAAACTATCAGGCAGTGCACCACAGGCAAACACTGTTACTATATCCCATTCTAATACACAAAGCTGAGAAGGGTAAGGCACGGAGGTGTTGTCAGAAGTGAGGGAATGATGGACAAACATGAATGAGCAGCTACCCATGAGTGAAACACTAAAGGTTTCCTTGGATCTTTGTAGTTATTGGTCCCACATTTAAAATGTTCTGTGTTTACTGTCATTCTGCTAGTGCAAATGAACCACTTACTGTTTACTGAATGACACTGCCCAGTAAGGGCTCTGCTCAAAAGTGAAGGGTTTGCACTTTTACCTCATCTGGTAACACTGCTTTGGAAGTGAGAGAAACCCATGCAGCAACCAGTGCCTGTCAGGCACTGCCCACCCAATAGTGTGGACACGGCTTAAGTGAAAACACAGGGAGCACTTTACATTACTAGTGCAGGCAGGCTGGCAGTGACACATTCACATGCACAAGTAGCAGAGGGATATTGAGAAATCATAAATGAGCAAATTGATAAATTGACCCGTAAGCCATGTCCACACTATCAGGAAGGGCACTAGTTGCTGCATGGGTTTCTCTCGCTTCGCTTCTAAAACAGTATTACTAGATGAGGTAAAAGTGCAAACACTTCACTTATGAACAGAGTGCCCTTAACAGGCAGCATCTGCCTGTAGTATCTATTCCACATCGCTCGAGGTGGTTTGGTTGGGCAGTTAAGGTCGTTCAGTACACAGCAAGTGGTTCATTTGTACTAGTAGAAGGATAGTTGGACATGATGACACTATACACAGAACACTTTAAATGTGAGGCCAATAACTACATGGATCTGAGGAAACCTTTTACGTTTTGCACCACTTTTTTTTTTTTTTTTTTTTTTTTTTTTTTTTTTTTTTTTTTTTTTTATGTAAGGACACTGGCAAAGGGCAACAAAAATCAATAAAAAAAATGCCCACTGAAATGCCAGTCCCGTAAAAGGGTCAAGGCAGTGGTAAAAAATTGGTGGATAAGTGTCTTGAAACCTCCCTCTTGAAGGAATTCAAGTCATAGGAAGGTGGAAATACAGAAGCAGGCAGGGAGTTCCAGAGTTTACCAGAGAAAGGGATGAATGATTGAGAATACTGGTTAACTCTTGCGTTAGAGAGGTGGACAGAATAGGGGTGAGAGAAAGAAGAAAGTCTTGTGCAGCGAGGCCGCGGAAGGAGGGGAGGCATGCAGTTAGCAAGATCAGAAGAGCAGTTAGCATGAAAATAGCGGTAGAAGACAGCTAGATATGCAACATTGCGGTGGTGAGAGAGAGGCTGAAGACAGTCAGTTAGAGGAGAGGAGTTGATGAGACGAAAAGCTTTTGATTCCACCCTGTCTAGAAGAGCAGTACGAGTGGAACACCCCCAGACATGTGAAGCATACTCCATACATGGACGGATAAGGCCCTTGTACAGAGTTAGCAGCTGGGGGGGTGAGACGTCTCAGAACACCTAACTTCATAAAAGCTGTTTTAGCTAGAGATGAGATGTGAAGTTTCCAGTTCAGATTATAAGTAAAGTACAGACCGAGGATGTTCAGTGTAGAAGAGGGGGACAGTTGAGTGTCATTGAAGAAGAGGGGATAGTTGTCTGGAAGGTTGTGTCGAGTTGATAGATGGAGGAATTGAGTTTTTGAGGCATTGAACAATACCAAGTTTGCTCTGCCCCAGTCAGAAATTTTAGAAAGATCAGAAGTCAGGTGTACTACCAGATGAGGCAGTTTCTGATGTTTCACTAAGTGCACTCATGTGCAGCTAGCTGTTTGTTCATGCTTGCCCATTATTTCCTTGCTTCTGATGACATCTCCATGCCTGCCACTTAGGGATGATGTGGTAACAGTTTTCATGTGGTGTACTGCCTGATGGTGTAGACACAGCTTTATCTTGCCAGAATTTATTTTCATTACAGCAAACCTATACTTTACAGAGTGTCTCTTGAGTTAAGGGACATACTTCAGGATTTGATAGTTCAAGTAATTCTAAGTTGAAAATACTCTATACACATGCTGTGTTTTGCTTTATTTTGCAAGAAATTAGCATGTAAGTTGTGTGTTGTGGGAAGTACTTGTCTCCACCTCCTTCCTTCCCGCCTCTGCTTGCTATATACTCGAATGGCATTGTGATAATTTTTTGTGTACAGTCCATGCAGTCAAAGCCTTACAAGAAACAGCAAATGACAGATTAAATTTTTGTGTGTGTCAGTGGAGAAAATGTTCAGATAATACAGCAATACGGTGGTTGTTGAGTGCTACTTTTTAAACATAACATGGCAACTCACTGTAACTGTCACCCCCATGCCTCAACACCAAACAGTTGACATTTTAACACTAAAGTGACAGCCCTTGTTAATCACCTGACTGCCAAGGTGCATCTTTGTGCTATAGTGAAGATGCCTTTCACATTCAGTAACTGAATGTGAAAGTGTATAAATACTGAGTATTTGAACATGATATTCATGTAATATGACATGATATTCATTCTGAGATGGAAATGCCCTGGCTGCAGCAGCAGAATACAGACGCAGGTACCCAGACAGAAGACACCCAGATACCCGGGTATTGTACAGAGTGTATCAGCATCTCTGTGAGAGAAGATGTAGCCTGTCCCCAGTATTTCTGCAGCAGCTGAATGTATGTGAACAGCTCAAGATGATATTGTCCAGATGATGATATGAAGCCCCACCATCAGTACAAGAATACAAACACAAATGATATGAAGCCCCACCATCAGTACAAGAATACAAACACAAATGATACGAAGCCCCACCATCAGTACAAGAATACAAACACAAATGATACGAAGCCCCACCATCAGTACAAGAATACAAACACAAATACACAAATATGTAAGAGGGCAAAATTCACAGAACATAGCACAATTTCTCATTACTTAGAAAGAATGTTTAATCTAAAGGGACATTTACAGGATTGGTAGGAACACCAGGCAGTCCGTCATGAAGCTGGTAAGTTGCCATGTATGTTTAAAAAGTAGCATTTAACAACCACTATATTGCTGTATTTGTGTAGGTTGTACACAAAAAATTATCACTTAATTGCCGTGCAGTGCCACTCAATTACACAGCAAGCCGAGGCGGAAAGGAAGGAGGCAGAGGCCCCACCCAGGTGAGCAGTTCCCACAACACACAACTTGCACATGAATTTCTAACAAAATAAATCATAGTACAGCATGTGTTCATAAGAGTATTTATGACTTAGAATTATTTGAACTATTAAATCCCACAGTATGTACTTTAATTTGTGGGACACCCTGTATAGTGGTCTTTCAAATTAGTATGTGGTGTTTGTCCCTTGTGCATAATGTTCTGGGGATTCCAGTATGTAGTGTAGCCCTGATCACATGATAACCCCATAGATAGTGAGATTTGCTGCCCATTTTAGTAGCTAGATTTTAGAATCCAGTGCATTTTATTGTTCAGTATATACATACAAGAGTAAATAACAGGGCATAGAATACAGTTGCATCATTAGTACTCTTATCTGTTATCGAATAGCAGTGTGATTTGTCTATAACTGATCTGTCGCCTACCAGTTAAAAATCTCAATGGACATAAAGCCACTGTAAATTTTCTTTGCACACCTTCATGTGGTAACTTGTGAAAAACAATGTCACTTAATTTTGTTACAGGCAATAAATCATGGATTGTAAAGAATAACAAAACACTTGTAAAATTGTAGAGGTTGGGTGATAATCATTAGAACACAAATTTTCTAGGTATTTAGGTTGCAAGAAAAGGTTAACATGAATCTGACCCAAAAGTACCACACTTCAAGGAAAGGTTAAGATGAATCTGACCCAAAAGTACCACACTTTTTTTACATACAAATGACAAAGATAGGATTATGTTGAACTGCGAGTATTTTAG